>NW_004443955.1:2924066-2970051 GCF_000243295.1 Trichechus manatus latirostris | reverse complement strand
AATTTCACTGACTCTATCTTCCACCATTTCAAACCTGCTCCTCAGCCCTTTTATGGCACTGACCATTTCTGAAATTTTGTTGTTTATCTTTTGGATTTCTAATTGTTGTTTTGTATGATTTCTAGTTGTGAATTTATTTTGGCATTTTGTTCCTGCATTATTTTCCTGAATTCTTCCATTTTTTTGTATGCCTTTTCCATGAATTTGTCTATTTTTTCCTCATTTTTGTCTGCTTTTTCTTCAACTCTTTGATAGCTCTGAATATTAGATTTGAATTCCCTATCAGGTTGTTCTAGTGCCTTTTCTTCTACTGGAAGGTCATCTGGTGTTTTATGTTGGACGCCGACTAGAACCACCATCCTGTCTTGTTTTTGTAAATGTTTTGATAGTGTCTGCTGTCTTCAGGGCATTCGGTAGCTATTTTCCTCATTTACTGATTGTAGATTTGTTTGTTTCATCCTGCGTTTTTATTTTATTTGGCTATGTCTGAGCAGGCGGGCTGTGTGTTCTTTCTTATTTGCTCGTCTGTGGGCATGATACTTTTCGCCTCCTTCTCCAATTGGCAGGGCCAGTTACTCATATATGGTACAACAGGGCAGGTCTAGCTGAAGAGGAGTTGCTGGGATGGTTAGTTTGTGGCATGTACTAGGACCAACAGGGTGGGCCAGGAATCAGTGCAGGGCAGGTTCTGATAGGCAATGCCTGTGCTGCTTGGGGGTGTAATGGTCAGTGAACAGTGCAGGTAGGCAGGATGAAGGGGGGAGATTTTGATGTGTGGAGCTAAGATGGGTATGGGAAAGAGGAGAGAGAGGAGAGAGGAACAGGAGCCAAAAACATACAAACAAACAAAAAAGAGTGCTAAGGGAGCTTGCCGTTGGAGTGGAGAGATGGGAGACTGGGAAATGGAGAAAAAAAAAGGGGAAGAAGAAGCAAAAAAAGGAAAGAAAAAATGAATAAAAATTAGAAAGAAAAAAGAAAAGAAAAGCCCTCAGGGATCCCACCAGTGCAGCTGTGAGGTCTGGGGAAGTTGCTCCCAGGCCGTGAAGTACAGCCTGGCTATAAGGGGTAGAGGTGTCACTCAACTCCAGGTATTCAGGAAACAGGAAGAGAAGGTAAATATAGAGAGATGAGAAACTGAGTAATGAAGAAAGACAGAAAGGGAAAAAGAGAGAAAAGAAAACGAAACAAATAGAAAAAGAAACAAGAAAAAAGAAATGCCCTCAGGGATCCCTGTACACGTGCATCTGGGCAAACTGAAAGGGTAGGTCCCAAGCTGCATGGTACTGTCTGGCTAGAACAGGCTCCCAATTCGATAAAAGAAAAATAAAACAAACAAACAATTCAAAACAAATGGAAAAAAGCCCAGGGATCCCACCAGCATGGCAGCACGGGCCGGGAAGAAGTTTCATATGCGAGCGGCAATTCACAACCCTTCAGGAAGACGCAAAGATGGCATGTGGAGCCAGGTGTTTGAGAGAAAGGAGGGGGAGATGGTGAGAGGTATGGTAGAAGTCAAAAGAAGCAGAAAAAAGCAACACCAGTAGCCAACAAATGGCACTCAGGGAGCCGGCCAGTGCAGGTGGGTGGAATCCAAGCAGCAATGCATTGAAGCTGGTGCTTCCCGGCTAAGAGACTGTGGCTGCAGGAAGCAGAGAAGGCCAAGTAGGGGTGAAGAAGGGTGGGGGGTGGGAAAGTATATATCACTGGTTACCAGTTGTTCTGTCTCCTGCTGGAAGCTCCATGGAGCTGCTTTCCCATACTCCTTGTTCACCGATCTCCGATAGGAGTCCAAGATGGTGGATCCATGCTGAGTTAGCTGATAGGGGACCTCTGCATATATCTCTCCTCACTCTCTGTTCCTTGTCAGTTTCTTATTCCATTTGGTGCTTGGCTGAGTTCTTTATCTCTTTATTTGATGCTTAGGGTTTCAGGATTACTATTTTCTCTGTTTGGCTTGGTTTTTCAGATCTTTGCTGTGGAGGGATGGCGTGGTCCTTCTTTGTATAGCTCCATGTTGCCCGGAAGTGCAATACATCTTTTGATTCCTTGACTGCTGCTTCCATGGGTGTTGATTGTGGATCCAAGTAAAATGAAATTCTTGACAACTTCAGTCTTTTCTCCGTTTATCCTGATGTTGCTTATTGGTCCAGTTCTCAGGATTTTTGTTTTCTTTATGTTAAGGTGTAGTACATACTGAAGGCTGTGGTCTTTGATCTTCATCAGTAAGTGCTTCAAGTCCCCTTCCCTTTCAGCAGGCAAGGTTGTGTCAAAGAAGAAGGGTCAGTATTTAGAAAGTATGGTCTTAGTGATCGAAACAATGCTGGAGATCACATGATAGAATTTTGCAAGACCAATGACTTATTCATTGCAAATACCTTTTTTTAACATGAATGACGACTATACACGAGGACTTCACCAGATGGAATACACAGGAATCACAATGACTACATCTGTGGAAAGAGATGATGGAAAAGCTCAATATCATCAGTCAGAACAAGGCCAGGGGCCAACTGCGGAACAGACCATCAATTGCTCATGTGCAAGATCAAGTTGAAGCTGAAGAAAATTAGAACAAGTCCACAAGAGCCAAAGTATGACCTTATGTATATCCTGCCTGAATTTAGAGACAATATCAAGAATAGATTTGATGCATTGAAGACTAATGACCAAAGACCAGATGAGTTGTGGAATGACATCAAAGACATCAGACTTGAAAAAAGCAAGAGGTCATTAAAAAGACAGGAAAGAAAGAAAAGACCAAAATGGATGTCAGGAGAGACTCTGAAACTTGCTCTTGAAAGTCAAGTAGCTAAAGTGAACAGAAGAAATGAAGAAGTAAAAGAGCTGAACAGAAGAATTCAAAGGGCAGCTGGAGAAGACAAAGTAAAGTATTATATTATAATGACATGTGCAAAGACCTGGAGTTCGAAAACCAGAAGGGAAGAACATGGTCAGCATTTCTCAAGCTGAAAGAACTAAAGAAAAAAATTCAGGCCTTCAGTTGCAGTAGTGAAGGATTCTATGGACAAAATACTGAATGACGTAGATAGCATCAAAAGAAGATGGAAGGAATACATAGTTACTGTACCAAAAAGAATTGATCGATGTTCAGTCTTTTCAGGAGGTAGCATATGATCAAGAACAGATGGTACCAAGGGAGAAGTCCAAGCTGCACTGAAGACATTGGCAAAAAACAAGGCTCCAGGAAGTGACAGAATATCAATCGAGATGTTTCAATAAATGATGCAGCACTGGAATGCTCACTAGTCTATGTCAAGAAATTTGGAAGACAACTACCAGGCCACCTGACTGGAAGAGATCCATATTTATGCCTATTCCAAAGAAAGGTGATCCATCAGAATGTGGAAATTATCAAACAATATCATTAATATCACACACAAGTAAAATTTTGCTGAAGATTATTCAAAAGCGGTTGTAGCAGTACATTGACAGGAAACTGCCAGAAATTCAAGCTGGATTCAGAAGAGTACGTGGAACAAGGGATATCATTGCTAATGTCAGATGGATCCTGACTGAAAGCATAGGATACCAGAAAGATGTTTACCTGTTTTGACTATGCAAAAGTATTTGACTGTGTGGATCAAAATAAATTATGGATAACATTTTAAGAACGGTGGGAACTGCAGAACACTTACTTGTGCTCATGTGGGACGTGTACATAGATCAAGGGGAAGTAGTTTGAACAGAACAAGGGGATACTGCGTGGTTTAACGTCAGGAAAGGCATGCATCAGGGTTGTATCCTTTGACCATACTTATTCAGTCTGTATGCTAAGAAAATAATCTGAGAAGCTGGACTATATGAAGAAGAATGGGGCGTCAGGATTGCAGGAAAACTCATTAACAACCTGCATTATGCAGATGACATGATAATACTAACTTCATAAAATGATTTGGGAAGTGCTCCTTCCTTGTCAATTTTCTGGAAAATATTGTGTAGAATTGGTTTTAATTCTTCTTGAAACATTTGGTGGAATCCTCTAGTGAAGTCATCTGGCCCTAAAGATTTCTTTTTTCAGGGGAGATTTTAAATTATGAATTCTTTAATATTTATAGGGCTGTTTAAATTATCTATTTCATGTTGGGTGAGTTGTAATGCTTTGGGTTTTGGAGGAATTGGTCTGTTTCAACTAAGTCGTCAAATGTATGTGTATAGAGTTGTTCATTTTTGAGGTCTGTAGAATCTGTAGTGATATCCCATGCTTAATTCCTGATACTGGCACTTTGTGTCTGCTCTCCTCTTTTGTCAATCTTGCTAAAGGTTTGTTAGCTTTATTGATCTTTTCGAAGAGCCAGCTATTCATTTTATTGATTTTCTGTATTGTTTTTTTTTCTGTTTCATTGATCTCTGCTTTTGTCTATTTTATTGCATTACTTCTACTTGCTCTGGGTTTAGTTTGCTCTTCTTTTTCTAGGTTTTTGAGGTGAGAGCTTAGATTATTGGTTTGGACTTTTTCTCTTTGCTAGTATTCGCATTTAGTGCTATAAATTCCCCTCTAGCAATGTTTTAGCTATGTCCCTCTATTTTAATATGGTGTATTTTTCCTTTCATTCAACTCACTGTTTTTATTTTTCTTGAGTCTTACCCTTTGATCCATGGATTGTTCAGAACTCTGTTGTTAATTTTCAAATATTTGGAGATTTTTCTATTAATCTTGTTATTGATGTCCAGCTTAATTCCATTGTAGTCAGGAAACATCCTGTACATGATTTCAATTATTTTACCTTTGTTGAGATTTGTTTTAGGGCCCAGAATATGGTCTAGTTTTAGTATTTTTCTATGAACACTTGAAAAGTATGTATATTTTCAGCTGCTAGATGGAGTGGTCTAAAAATGTTGATTAGATCCCATTGCTTGATAGTGTTGTTGAGTTCTTTTATATTCTTGCAGATTTTTATCTAATTGTTCTATCAACTATTGAGAGACTGGTGTTGAAGTTTCCAGATGTAATTGTGGATTTGTCTATTTCTCTTTTCAATTCTATCATTTTTTGTTTCACATATTTTTTAACTCTGTTATTTGGTAAATACACATTTAGGGTTGTCATATGTTCTTGGTTGATTGACCCTTTTATCGATATATAATATCTCTTTCTCTGGTAGTTTTTTCTGCTTTGAAGTCTGTTTTATCTGATATCAATACAGCTGCTCCTGATTTCTTTTGATTACTGTTTCAGTGATATATATTTTTCCATATTTTTACTTTGAATATCTATATTATTATTCTTAAATTGAGTTTCTTTTTGATAACATATGTTTTTATTCACATTCTAAATATTTGTACTTTATTTGGAGTGTTTATATTTACATTTATTATAATTATTGATATATTAAGGCTTAAATCTGAAATTTTATTTTTTGTTTTCTGTTTTTTCTATTTTTCACTTCCTTGTTTTCTTTTTTCTTGCCTTCCTGTGGGTTACTTGAACATTTTTTTATAATTCCATTTTTATTTATTTATAGTATTTTTGCGTGTACCTCTTTGCTTAGCTTCTTTTAGTGGTTGCTCTAGGTATTACTTTACAAATACATAGTTTATCAGAGTCTGCTGGCATCATCATTTCACCAGTTCAAGTGAAAAGTAAAAATTTTATTTCTCTTTATGTCTCTTTACCCTACGCTAATTATAATTGTCTTAAATATTTCTTCTATGTACCATGAGAACCATATCAGAGAATTATAATTTTTGCTTGAACTATCAAACTTAATTTAGAAAACCCAAGAGAAGTAAATTCTCTTGCAATCATCCATATTTTAATTACCACTTAGACTTTTTTGCTTCATGGTATTACAAGATTGCTTCTTTTAATTAAAGTTACCTTTGTGTTTAATGAACATCCTTTTGCTATTCTTTTAGAGTAGGTCTGCAGACAACAAATTCTTAGTTTTTCTTCATAAGAGAATGTACTGATTTCCCCGTCATTCCTGAAGGATATTTTCATTGAATATAGGGTTCTTGGTTGACAGTTCTTTTCTTTTAGCACTTGAAAAATGTTGTGCCTACTTCCTTCTTGCCACAATATTTTCTAGTAAGAAATCTGCTGCCATTCACCTTGTCTCCCCTGCCCCCATAGGTAAGATGTTATTTCTGTTTTCTTGCTTTCAGTATTTTTTCTTTGTTTTTTGTTTTCAGAAGTTTGACTGTAATATGTCTTGCCATGGATATCCTTGGGTTTATCCTGTTTGGCGTTTACTTAGCTTCTTGAATCTGTAGATTTATTTTTATTTTATTTTATTTTTTTCCAGTGTGGGAAGTTTGATCCATTACTTGTTTAGTACTTTTCTGCCCCATTCTCTTTCTCTTCTCCTTTCCTGAATCCAGTGACATGTTAGATCTTTTGTTATAATTACACAGCTCCCCAAGGCTCTTTTCATTTTCTTTCTTTTTTCAGCCTGTTTTCTCTCTGTTTTTAAGATTGGGCAATTTCTATTGTTCTATGTTCAAGTTCACTTCTTTTTTCTTCTGTTGCTCCATCCTGCTGTTCAACCCATCCATTGATATTTTTAAAATTTTTGTTATTGTATTTTTCAGTTCTAAAACTTCCTTTTGATTCTTCTTTATCTCTTCTATTTCTTTGCGTAGACATTTTATTTATTTATTTTTTCATTTGTTTCAAGCACGTTTGCAACTGGTTGTTGTAGCGTCTTATGATGTCTGCTTCAAAAATTTTGGTCAGATAATTCTAATATCTCTGTCATCTCAGTTTTGGCATTTATTGGCTTGCTTTCATTCAGTTTGATCTTGCTGTTTCTTGGAATGACAAATGATTTTCAGTTGACACCTTGTCATTTTGTGTATTATGTTATGAGACTCTGGATTGTATTTAAATGATGTATTTTAAAGGATGTTTTCTGACACTGCTCTGGCTGATAAAGTTTGTCACAGCCTGATTACTTCCAGGTTAGGGTAGGAAGCCATGTTCCCCACTCAGCCTCTGTTGACACAGAAAGGATGCCAGGGGCTACTAATTACTGCTCTGTGGGGGTAGGAGTTAAGTCCATCTAGTAAATGTTTTATTTAATATGTTACGTTTTTCAGTTCTAAATACTTTATTTGATACTTTAAGTTTTTGTTTCTCTACTAAAATTTCCTATTTTTTTTTATTACAAGCGTATTTTCCTCACATCTTAAGCATAGTTATAATAGCTGCATTAATATTCTCACCTGTTAATCCCAGCACCTGGATCTTCTTGGAGAAGTCCACATATTGTATTTTCTCTTGAGTTTGGGTCATGCTTTCCTGTTTCTTTTACATTTAATAATTTTAAATTGTGTCCTGCATACTTCATTGTTATATTGCAGACACTCTGGATTCTGTTAAATTTCTTTAAAGAGTATTAATTTTTAAAAATTGCTTTACCCGTTGCTATTGAATCAATTGCAACTCATAGCAACCCTATAGGACAGAGTAGAACTGCCCATCGGGTTTCCATGGAGTGGCTGGTGGATTTGAACTGCTGACCTTTTGATTTGCAGCCTGAGTTCTTAATGACTGCACCACCAAGTATCCAAAAATTATTACTGTTAATTTGGATGAGCTCAAATTCCAGACTCTGTCTTCCCTGTGGTGGGTAGCTGAAGTCTCTGTTAAGAGTATGCTCTGTGCTTGCATACTCAGCAGTCAGAGATTTGGATAGAGATTATATACCTCTCTATATATCAAATTTGGGACTCCTTATCTGTATATCTTTCTTTACTAGGATGTTTCTCCTCACTTTCCAACTTCTTTCATCCCTCCAAACTCTTTCTTCTGGTTCTTCCATCCAGTGAGACTGTGGGTTTTTGCCAGAGTTTCAGCTGCCTCATAGCACCCAGTCACCAATTTTCAGGGAATAGCCACTCCCTCCTCCTAATATCAACACTTCTGTTTCTTCCAGTGCTTGGTTGATATCCAGTGCCTTCAGGTCATTATTTTTTTATTGTCTACAGAGTTAATAGTTGTTATGTAAGAGCAGCCACTCTGCCATTATTGGAAGTAGAACCTCTTTTGAGTCCAAGAGTTTCCTTTTAAATTGCTTCTGTCATTCGAAAGAGTTTTTAGGAATTAAGAGAGATGAATATCAGTAATGGGCCAAAAATAGATTATAGAGAAATAATTCATTCATTTCAAACTATGATATCCATATGCCATGGAGGGATAAAGAGGTACGTTTATTTGGGGGAGGCAGTATAGTGGAAAGCGACTTTCCTCAGGCATTTATTTAATCATTTACTGCCATGGGGTGGCTATGGACATCAGTACTTGAGACAGTACTTCAAAAACTCCCTAATACATTTTATTTGGTAACCACTGATTTGTATCCCCAGAGGAAAATGAGTTGTATAACTTAAAATTATGTCACTCTTTGTGTATGAAAATACTGCCTTTAATTTAATCAAAGGCAAAACATGTAAAAGTCAAAATTATTATTTTTTGATGGTTCATTAAATAAACTCAAGAGAATGTGATCTCCAGATTCAATAGCACTAGTGTGAAAGGTAGGCTGCACAAAAGCTGATAAAGTAAAACAAGGAAAATACCTTATCTGTATGTGCCTTTCTAGTCCTTCATTAACAACCAACAAGCTACAAGATAGTAAAATCATCTATCACGTTCAAAGATAAATACGCATCTAATAAGGGCTCTTCACTTTCTGTATAGTCAAACAAAATAAGATCACCTTGCACATTTTATTTATAAAATTCTTGAACACAGTAGAGTCCACAATCAGTATAAACATTTCTTCAATTCAGAAGAGATTTTGAACTCTCATGCCAATTTTCCTTTTATCTGACTGATATTTTTAAGATTAATTTGTTTCAGATGTGAGGGTTATTTATATTTTCCATTAATATCATTGCTGTGATATAGAAAATAAAAAAAAATGTGTTAGAGGGACTGTATTCATCTATTATGTTTGTGTACAATTGACCAATAAGTAGAAAATGCAAGATTTCATCTTTCCTCAGCTTACATTGTTTCTGCTCAGGGCATAATTTTAAGAGGAGAAATGCTGTTCAATTAAGTGTTTTTCTTGTCTTTCTTCTTTTGAATTTACTAAAAATAGATGCTTGGTCATCTTGTTCACTTATGCTACTGGCATCTGAGCATGCTGAGGCTAAATGTGATAGTATAATGAGTTTCAAATTACCCAATTCAAGAGTTCTCTGCTAATAGGAGAAAAAGACATACCAATATGTGTCATTATTCTAATTGCCCAAATACACCAGCCTTTCTACTGCAGAACCAAATTAACAGACATCTCTGTTTCTGTTCTTGCAGATTGAGACTTGCTCTGCTCTCAAATATTCACACAAATGTGGAAATCAACCCTAGCTTAGAGAGGGATGTTTCCATAAGGAAATTCTTTAAAATAATGGTATGGCTTCGTTTGGAAGTAAGTGCTTAAACAAATCAAGAGTATTTAGAAAAGGGGAAAATAGTCCCAACTGAATTATTTTTTGTTCATTTGTTTGTGAAATGACCCATTACGTATTAAATTAAGTCAAGAGACAGCATCTTGATTCATAAAAAATATACTACATTTGATGTGGAGGCTTCTTTGGTGGACATCCAGTGGGAGGACTTCAGGAAATCAGGGATAAATCTCACTGCATGAACTCTTAGTACCTTCAAACATTTAAGATCATGATCATGCTGTTGCATTTGTCATCCCTAGCACATAGTGAGTGTGGCTTCTTCCATGTGAGTGTGGATGATCTAGAAAGCAGGTTCCTGAGTGTCTGATTTGAATATGTTACGGTCTGCATGGTCTTAGAAACACACTGAAGTTCTGTGTGGTGTTTGCATCTAGATAGTTCTGACGGTCACTTTGATGCATTAGTTAAAGTTTAATACTATTTAAATAATATTCTTGGTGTGATTGGCATCCAGAACTCTGCTGGTGCAGTGAGGAACTCAAAAGCATAAACCAGACTCTCGTCGCAGGGAGCTGAGATGGACATATTTAGAGAAGCAGGCTCAATACTGCATGGAGTTAAAGATGCTGGTGCAGCTGGAATCTATTGTGGAGTTTACAGATGGGAAAGCTTATCATGGGATGAAGTAGTCATGCTTTGAACTGAACCTGGGAGGATTTTAATAAAAGATGGAATAACGAGAATAAGGGCAAAACACAAATAACCAGGGATCTATTACCAAAGCATTGAACCAAAAGAGGATCCTCACTTGGGGAAATGACAGGGCTGCATTACCACCAAATTAAGAAGGGTCTTGAATACTAGATGGAAATGCTGACATCATCATAAAAGTAGTAAGCAGAACTGTGGCTTTTACTGAGCAAGGGCCGGATATGCTGAAATCACTATTTACAGAAGACCAAGAGCCAGGCACTCCAGTGGGGCAGTTAGAGTGATGAGAGCTAGGTGAATAAAGGGTGAGAGATAACCCCATAGTTTTCACTCTAGGGGACTGAGAAAATACTATTTTCTGTGAGGAAATAAAGAGGAAGGAGCTTCTTGGCTGAAGGCGAAAGTGCTGATCAGTTTGCATGGGGTGGAAGAGTGTGTGGAGGGGTTTTCCCTGCACGTTCCTGGCCTCTTGCCCTGCCTCTCACTCTTCCCTACAAAGTGGAGGATCTGTTCCAGTGGGAGAGTGATGGCGGTCATAGCCCCTTGCCCTTCTTTGCTGACTAGGTCCTGTCAAACTCCACAAACAAGGTGGACATGGCCTCTTTGGACTCTCTTCCCCAGATCACTGGGGCAGCGACCTGGGTGATTTTACAAGGGAAAGGTGGCAGTGAGTGTATTAGAAAGCTGCTTGACTAGCAAATGCAGGTCCTGCAGTACATCAAAGAGCAGTTTTGCAGGTCACAGGCAGGCATGACGGCCCATTCTTCTCCTTCCACCTGAGTGCTGCACACTTCTCTCTCACTTGATTCTGGGCAAGGGAAGGGGCATGTCAGAACCCCAATGCTTTAATTTTTTTACCTGTTGAATATAAAGCCATGCTGTTGGGTGTTCTGTAAGCCATTGGAGATAATGCATCTATATGCATGTGTATTTTACAGTGTTGACTCAGCTTTACATCTCAGGAAAATGAGGCTCAGGGATGTCGAGTGGCCTACAGAAAGTCACACAGGTAGTGTGTGGTCTTCTTATCTAATTACCCTGTTGGTTCCCGTACATGGTTTTAGACGAATTCCCCAGAGAGGGCAAGGCTAGGGACACGGGCTTCAGAGAACTCAATCCTGTATGTTTTCAAATCTCCAAAATTCCAATTATTGGTTACATTCTAATCTGTATTTCTCTGGACTCCATAGGAATTAATGCACACGGTAAAAAATATTTCCTGACTGACTATTGGCAGTTCGCAGGGTCAGATAAGCATCACCAGCTGTCCTCACAATTGGGTCAGCTTTTTAGCAACAAAACAAAGTGAACTGGAATATAATCCTTTTACAAGATTGGATTGAATGCCAAGCAAAAAATCCTTCCTTGCACATGATGATGTTTATTACAGCTACTATTTAGTCTATGCTCAATGCTTGGCGTCAGTTCCTACTCACTGTCCTCACAGTGACCGTAGGAGATGGTTGCTATTTTCCCCTATCTGCACAAGGGAAATTAGGCCCAGAACATAAGAGTTGTCCAGGGTCACCTAGATAGTGAACATTAGAACCTTGCCACCTTTGTCTTTTGTGTTCCGTCAAAACTTACCAATTCTGGAAGGCCTTGTAAGTCAGGCAGTTGTAGACATATCACCACTCCTATTCTGGGTTTGCAGCTCGAGAAGGGGTCAGTCAAGGAGCCATGCAGAAAGCAGTGATAAGTTCCAGAGCTCGGTGTGAGTGACAGCCTTTCAAGCCTCCTCGCCTGTGTCTGCTGATGCATGGTCAGGGAACTGCCAACGGCAAGGGTTACCTGTCCAGGCCTCTGCATCACCGCAGATGACAGCACCCATGCCTGATGGCCACACTGCCATCATCCCCGGCTGTGAGAGCAAACACGGCACCGCTGGCACAGGGAGAGTGATTCAGTGCTGCCAAGCACCTGAGCTAACACAGACGTCAGTGGTCATTTATTCCAGCATGTAATGTGATGAAGAGAGAAAATGCCGGGACATGTGGAGACCACACACCTTCTCTTTGTCGATGTTACCAGTGCTGTTAATGCTATCAGTGGTAGTGGGTCCTTCAGTACTTCAAGCAAGATCATATAAATTATTACCATGTATTGCAGGCAACATTCATATTTCACTTTGTGATGTCAAATAACGTTTATCTACTTAAAATTATTACTTCATTGGATCCTTACAGTGAGATAAGCTTTGCTCTCCCCTATGCGTGGAAGGCTTTGTAAGTCAGGCAGTTGTAGACATATCATCACTCCTATTCTGGGTTTGCAGCTGTAGAAGGGGACAGTCAAGGAGCCATGCAGAAAGCAGTGATAAGTTCCAGAGCTCAGTGTGAGTGACAGGAAAAGTAGGCCTGCAGGACTCGTGTGCCTGTCCATGTTCAGCAAGCTGGTGGTGCCATGGCCAGCTACTTCTAGACCATAGAGCCCTGTGTCCTCCCCTGGAACACACAGGTGTCTGCACTAGTCAATGTGCCTGTCAACCGCAGGGCCACGGAGAAGCCTCAGAATTGGGATGCTGCCCTGAGCCCAGCAAGGAGAGCCATGCCCAGTCACTGCAGTCAATGGAGCAGAGGGGCAGAGCAGGGTGGACAGTGCCCCAATAGCTTATATCAAACCCTGCACCTCTGCCACCCTGGAACTACCTCCTGCAACTCTGAGCCCCACTCTGTGTCCCTCCAGACCTTAGGAGGAGGCACCTGTACCCCCAACTTCTGCCACTCTCCAGAACACCCTGACTGTCCAGGAAGTTCCCCCTTCCCTGCACCACAGCTGCTTTTGCCCCTTATTCTTCCTCCCTGAGCAGACGGAACACCATGGAGGGTGCCCTCCTGTGCTCTGCATTCTCTGTGCACGTCTGTGTGCACGATTCTTCCTGACTGTGGAGGACATCGCACTGCCCTTGTCTTAGTCATCTAGTGCTGCTGTAACAGAAATACCACAACTGGATGGCTTTAACAAAGAGAAATTTATTTCCTCCCAGTAAACTAGGCTCAAAGTCCAAATTCAGGGCATCAGCTCCAGGGGAAGGCTTTCTCTCTCTGTTGGCCTTCTCATCAATGTTCCACCGGACTAGGAGCTTCTCTGCGCAGGGACCCCAGGCCCAAAGGATGCGCTCTGCTCCCGGCACTGCTTTCTTGGTGGTATGAGGTCCCCCTGTCCCTCTTCTCACTTCTCTCTTTTATATCTCAAGAGATTGCCTCAGGACACAATCCATTCTTGTAGATTGAGTCCTGCCTCACTAACATAGCTGCCACCCATCCTCCCTCATTAACATCATAGAGGCAGGATTTACAAGGTATAGGTAGATCACACTATACCAGAAATCATGACCCAGCCAAACTGATACGCACATTTTTGGGGGGACATAATTCAATCCATGACATTCCACCCTTTGGCCCCCCAAAAATCACATCCTCCCAACATGCAAAACATATTCACCCCATCATATCATAGCAAAAGTCTTAACTCCATGTCCAAAATCCAAAAATTCTTCTTCATCTGTGAAATCTAGAATACAAATTATCTGCTTCCAAAGTTGCAATGGCTGCAGGCACAAGCTAGACGTTTCCATTACAAATGGGAGAAACTAGAGGAAAAGAAGGGATAACAGGCACCAAGCAAGTCAACAGAACACATTACATTAACCCCCAAGGCTTTGAAAATAATCCTCTGTTCTCCGAAACAATTTACACAATGGCCCGGCCCTCCAGACTCTAGGTATTGGCCACAGTCTCCAGATACTGAGTGGAGGCCCAGCCAAATCGATACACACATTTTTTGGGGGACATAATTCAATCCATGATAGCCCTGAAGATCAGCTGCCCTAAATCTGAGCTTCTTCTTGAGCTTCACAACTTTCTCACTCCTTCCAAAGCCTGTGGGGAGTGGGGTCTTCTTCCCATCAGGGCCAGACTCACAGCTCCCCTGTGGGTTGGGAAACGGTGATGGGGAGGGGGGAGTGTTAATGCAGCATCTACACCCAGTCCCTTTTACCTAGTGTGAGGCAGGTGACTGGGGGAGGAAATGCAGAACAGGTGCAAAGGCGACAGGACAGCCCTGGCCGGCCCAGCAGGAAGCAGGGCCTTCCTCCCACGAGAAGATGCCACCTCACTGCCATCTCCTGTACACATCACACATCCTGGCCAGGATTCATGGCTGCTCCAACCTGTCTTTGTGCCTTTGTGCTGCAGACTCAGGGTCCTGTAAAATTTACACAGTAGGAAGCAGATGGAGATCTCATTGTCCTTTATGTGGAACTCTGGCAGTGGTGCACAGTGATGCCCGGGACCAGAGATTTAGAGTGCAGCACACCAACGGGGATGGCAACACCGCTCCCCCACCTCCATCACCACAGGCAGCTAGCTCGTCGCTCCAGTATAGAAGGTAATCCAGAACAGAATGCACATACATCTGACACGCTCCAGTGTTGTCCCTGTGAAAACGCACTTCTAAGTTACCTGAAACAGATGCCACGCTGCTAAAAAAGACAACTAGAATACTACTCAACTTGTAACTGCAGTATGAACTGTTCGTCCGTGATACTTTACCCATTGCTGTAATGGGGTGTACTGTATTTACCTGTATTTAATATGTTACTAATTATTACCTCTATTTAATATGTTAATACTTATAGATAAATATTTGAATCATGTCACTCATTTTCATGGTTCTCATTTCACACTCGTGCAGCCTCCACTCACAGATCGAACACACTGTTTATTGCCGGGGAGTGTTTAGTATCACATGTCTGAGGTGAAATCTGCAAAAATGTACAAAACTATTATGCAGAAAATTGTACAACTGTGACAAAAGATATTTCAATATAGAAAACTTCAGTCAACGGGAGACATAGCATCTCCATGATTAAAAACACTCAGTATCACAAGATAGCCTGTCTCCCCAAATTAGCACATAGATTCAATCTAGTTACAATACAAATCCCACCAGGGTTTCTCGTGAGTCCTGACATGCTGATCCTGGCACATGTATGGATGAGCAGAGGGCTGAGAACAGCCAAGACCCTCCTGAAGAGCAACGATTCTTACAGGTTCAGAGATCTTAGAAAGTCTGCACATAGAGACAGGGCACTGAAGCAGCAGTAGAAAGATGGAGCAGAGCAGGGAGCCGGGGGGAAAGACCCCAGGCCCATATGGAGCCGTGCATGTTAGTGGGATGGGAGAGGCAGTTCATCATCGCAATGGAACCACGGAAACACTGCATGCGCGCTACTATATGGGAGACTTACATATACAAATGTTTATGGAAGGCAGTGCCAGGTGACTTAGGCCATAAATGTGAAGGGCAACACGCTAAAGCTTTTATGATAAACGTAATATTTCATGACCCCTCGGGATAGGGGAGGAGTTTTGAAATAAGATGCAGAGTAAGTAAACTGTAAATTAAAAGTGTAATAAATTTTACTTAATTAAAATTAATGTTAATTTAAAAAAATGAACCAAGTGAAAGAGCCGCAGACTTGAAGAAGGTATTTGCAACACAGATAACAAAGTATGTGTACAGAATACATGAATCAAATGAGCAAAAAGAAACCGGCAAAGCCAAACAATATACTGTTTAGTGACCCCTTCCTAAAGATAACTACAAAGCAAACAATGTAGTATTTAACACTAAAAAATTCCAAATAATACCTTGGGAAAGGGAGGAAGGTAAGCATTTGGTGAGGGTCACACAGAGGGCTTTGCAGATTCTGGCATTTTTCTCTATGTGAAGCTCAATGTTTGGTACTTACATACTTGTTTTATTATTTTTAAAACTGTTATGAATATCCTTTTGTACAAAGAAACAAAAATCAGGGTAGTGATGTGCTTAACAAGGAAACTTCCACACTTTTTAGCAGAAACCTGCAACATTCTAGAGGCCGTTTTTCTGGCTTCTACCTATCCAGACCCCCGATACAAGCACATGACTTCTGCCTATCCTGACTTCTGATATGACAAGTTGCCTTTGAATTGACTCTGACTCATGGCCACTCCATGTGTTTCAGAGTAGAACTGTGCTCCCTGGGGTTATCAATGGCCGATTTTTCGAAAGTAGATCATCAGGCCTTTCTTCTGAGGCACCTGTGAGTGGACTCGAACTTCCAACCTTTCAGTTAGCTGCCAAGCGCGTTAACCATTTGCACTACCCAGGGACTCCTGACCTCTCATATAAGCACGTGGTTTTGCCTGTTCACAGTGGGGTATTCCAGCCTCTTCTGGTGGAGAGTTGGTGGAGGGGTTCCCATGTAAGCAGATACATTCAGGTACACTCCCTGGGAGCAGATCTCTGGGTCATCTCCCACCTCTGGGGCCAGTCCAGGTTCTCCCCTGGGATGGCATGCAGTTCTGTCCACCCTGGAGTTCAGGCTGTGTCCTATACCCTTGTTGTGAAGGCATCAGAGTGCCAGGCGTAGGCGTCTGTGCAGAGTCATGGTCAGACTGTGGAGGTGACTGTTGGCCTCTGTGCGAATGTAAGTGGTCAGGACCAACTGAAGAGACAAATGTGTTTACTCCTTACAGCCACCTGGGCTTTGACCCACCACTGCTATAGAACTGTGCTTGCCAGAGCTCTAGTAACCCCTTGCTGCTAAGCCGTGGTCATCACTCAGCCACCATCTGAGGTGTCTGCAGCCCCTGATGCTTGGCCCCCAGGACAGCACATCCCCATGTCCCCCCACTGCTGCAGCTACCTCTGAGTTGCATTGCCGTCTCCTCATCTTCTTGAACTCTAAACCCTGACAGGGTGCCCTGGATGGCAGTGCTCCCCCCGCCACTCCCCCACACCAGCATTCAGGCCAGGTGGTCTCCTCAGCCATGCTTAGTCCATCCACCAGATAGTGTCAGCTCCAGACTCGATCACACACGTGGTGTAAGCCCTAATGTCCAGCACCTCAACTGCTTGTCGCTCACCAGAAACCTGCTCCCCCATAATCTTCGCCACCTAGGTGGCCGCCTGACTGTGCCCTTCCCCTCACAGCTCACATCCAGCTTCTCGGGGCTTCTGACAAGTATGTCCATCAGACACATCGGGCATGTCCTCTCTTCTCCATTGCTGCCGCAGCCACCACCTCGTGCTCCCCTGGAGTTTTTTAATGCTGCCCTGAGCAGCCTCCTGCTTCTGCCCCTCTCTCTGCCTGCCTTCCCTGCTCCCATCAGACCAGGATGATCCCATTACAGTGTAAATTAGAGCATGCCACTTATTTGCTCATACCTCAGAATCTTCTGGCTCACTCAGAGGAAGTGTCAGAGGCCTTAACAATGGCTTCAAGGCCATGATGTGCCTGCTCTCCTCCTCTGCCCTGCCCACTGTCACTCTGTCCAGCCACACCCAGACACCTAGCTTTTCTTCAGACATTGTGAGTGCACACTCCCCTCCGAGCCTTTGCACCTGCTATTCCCTCTGCCTGGGATGCCCTTCCTCCTCAGATGGCTACATGCCATGTGCCATGCCCCCAGGCCACCTTCTAAATGAGCCCTTCTCAAACCACCCAGTTCACAACTGTGTCTTTTGGCCCCTCAGCTTGTATTCCTCCACAGCACTTACCACCACCTCACATATCACATAGTCTACGAGTGACATGTTGTCTCCCTCCTCTGGAGTGTAATTTCTTCAGCAGAAGACTTTCCTGTCTCCTTCTCCACCCCATCTACTTTAGTTTTCTCTTGCCATCATAACAACCACACACTTAGCAGCAGTTCTGTACATCAGAAATCCAGTAGGTTCTCCTGGTCTGCTTCTCTGCTCTGGGTCCCATGATGCCGAAATCAAGGTGTTAGCAGGGGAGTTCCTTCCTGGGGCTTTGGGGGTGGGCTGGCCTCCAGGCTCACCCCATTGGCAGACTCCAGCTCCACGTGGCTGAGAACTGAGTTCCCCGTGTCCTTGCTGGCTGTGGCCGGGGGTTGTGCTTAGCTTCCAGAGTTCCCACACTGGTGATCCCCTAAGGCCATCTTCAAGCCAGCAGTGGCTGGCTGAGTAGTTTTCCTGTTAGAATCTCTCTGACCTGAGTCTCTACCCGACTCCAGTGGGAGACATTCTGTTTTTAAGGACTCAAGTGATTAGATTGGGCTCACCTGATAACCTAGGATAATCCCTCCTCTTAAGGTCCATAACCTTAATTCCATTTGCAAAGGGCCTTTGCTATGTAAGGTAACATATCCACAGGTGTGACACCAGCGGGCCATGATTCTGTCTGCCTCCCCACTTCACCACCTAGGAAATGTTCCTCAAGACGGGGTCTTGGAAAGTGGAAAGTTTATAACAGCAAGTATGACCAGGCACTGAGTACTGTGCACATTTACGTAATTACGTGTTTTGTGTAAACCAGAGCAACAACCCTAAGAAGTAGATGCTGACATTACCCTACTTTACAGATGAAGAAACTGAGGCATAGAGCATAAGTAACTTGCCCAAGGCCACAGGGCTGGGAATTGACCTGGAGCATCTCTGCGTTTGTCCTCTCTGAACCAGAGGTCACATGCTGTCCCGGCAACATGATAGTTAGTGATGGTGCCACTCTGGAGGCAAGATAAGTGGCAGAAGTCTCTAGGCCCAGTGTGAGCTCACAAACCTGTAGAATGGCGAGGACTTGAACTGTGGTGGCGTCTAACCTATTCTGACCGCCCTACACATTTTTTAATGTTATTTAATGTTAACTTTTCAGACTTTAAAATCATGTCTCTTCTTTCTTTAAAAAGTACCTTCAGTTGTGCCAGACTAGGGATGACACAATGTTTCTTCTTTCTGCCGTCTGCCCCCACAGATGCATACCCTAATTCTGAAGTCATCTACGTGTGGACCAACGGCACTGCCAAGTCTGTGGTGGTGGCAGAAGATGGCTCTAGACTGAACCAGTACCACCTGATGGGGCAGACAGTGGGTACCGAGAACATCAGCACCAGCACAGGTGAGGGCACCGTGGGCAGGGGGCACGGGCGAGGGGCCCGGCGGGTGGGGGGCACGGGCGAGGGGCACAGGTGAGGGGCCTGGTGGACGGGGGTAGTGTTACAAGATAGCAGCAGAACACCACTGGAAACCAGTCTGGAGGGAGTGCCCACCCTGCCCCAGCACAAGGATTCTTGCCCAGCACCCTGTCCCTGGCAGCTAGGGCCCAGCACCCTCTCCGTGGCAGGTAGGGCCAAGCACCCTCTCCCTGGAAGCTAGGGCCAGCTGTTGTGAAGAGCCCTCAAGTGAAGCCCCTTCTGTGGCTGCACAAAGGCCCAGCTTAATGATATCAGGGCATGACCGAGGCATTAATCTGCCCTGCAGTTGCCACCACATGAACAGCAAGGATGGAGCAGTATTTGGTGACTCCGGGTCTGCATGGAGGCCCGTGACCCACTTCTGTAACCCTCACCCCTGCCCAGAGCACAGAAGAGCACAGAGACTCACAGACAGGGGGGATCTCTGCAGGAATCTTAAGACTTATTCCCACAAACACTCCTTTACCTGCCCCTTCCTCCTGCTCTGATCTATTGAAGAAGATCTCTCTGGGGCTGGATTGAGGAAAGAAGCGCCACCAGCAGCACAGAAGAACCCCTGAGGCATTCCAGGAGCAGACATGCCCAGCCGGGGGGCTGGCCTGAACCAGCAAGGGAACAGAGTGGTGAGGTCACAAAGGAGCAGGCAGGTTCCACTTCCTGAGCCTGCCATCATCAGACACCTCCTGGCCCAGGGCAGGCTGTCCGTAAAGCCTCTAAATGTCACCAGGCATTGTGTAGGGGGCATTTCAGGGCTGGGGAGAAGAGAAAAGCCTCGTGGAGATAGGCTGAGCCTCACTCAGGACGAGCCCTGAGCCCTCAGAACCACCAGGGTGGCTTCTGGTCCCCAGCACCCCCCGGCAAGCTGAGCGCATTCCTGTTCAGCAGACACCGTCACCCCAACCAGCACGTAGGCATTTGTGGGTGCAGTGTTAAAGTGAGAGAAAGAGGGAAGCCGAACAGACCTCATGGAATGAAGAGGCGGTTGGACAAAAGTTAGTGTCAAAGAAATGAAAGGAGAGTAACTGCAGACCCTACCGTAAAGACGTAGAAAGGCATCCCTCTTCTTCAAGCATCAGGAGAGGCAAAGCTGGAGCCCTTTAGTGAGCCAGACTTTCTCTCTATCTCCGTCTCTTTCCCTCATTGTACTTGCACTCTCCTCAGCCTGCTCTCAGCTGATGGAGAAGCTCGCGGCACAGGCTGCTGGGGAGCAGGCTCCTTTCCCGGAAGAGGACCCATTTCACCCCTCATGTTTGCTATGGTCCTTCCATATCCATACCCTGCACGCTGCATGCTGTGAGGACAGGCACACGGGGGTCACCGCTGCTGGCTTTGATGTGGGTAGCATGAGTGTTAGCTGTGCCATTAGCCCCAAACAGGAAAGGGTAGGAAGAAAGTAGGGCACATCCCAGCAACTGCCCAGGCAGCGGGCCATCGACTCTCCCTGGTAGATCAGCCCCCAACCAGGTCAGCCTTTAGTGGAGCCCCCAAGCCTATTGTGGACACAACCACACCATGCTCCCTGAATGGCCACACCATTCACTCCTAGCAAAACCCCCAAAACAACATCCTCCCTCATCACCACTCTGCCCTTCCCCCTGCCCTTCACCCACCACCCATACCCCAGGGCGATGAGAACTCCTCTCATCAGGAGAGAGCCTGCAGTCCAGCGGGCCTGCACCCACCCTGGACTGCAGTCCAGCTCGGTCCTTACCAGTTCACCGTCAGGACAGCATCATTGTCAGCAATGAGGGGGAGGTCCCCTAGCACCTCCCACGTGGCCAGGCAGATCCAGAGAAGGCCCTGGGGCTTCACCAAGGACATGCCCGAGCTCAGAGAATGGAAGAGGGTTTTCAGTCTTCCTGCTGGGTGCCCAGCAAGGGAGCTCCTGGGTTCTTCACCTCCTTAGCCCCGGCTCCTCACCCTCCACTCTGAGGGAGGCACCCAAGTTCATCCAGGTGCCTAGCCCTCCTGGTTGCCCTAGGGTTGGGAGTAGAAAGAAAACTCTGTCGTGTCCTGCACTCTGCTAGTCTACATCCTGATTGCAGCAGCAGGCAAGGGGCAGGAGGGAGAGGGCAGCAATGATAGGCACAGATTGTGATCAGGGATTAGCAAACCACGCAAATCTGATTTTCCTAGGGAAAGCATTGGTCAGCCAAGGCTCTTCTGAGGCTGGTGCCAACAGACATACTTACACAAAATGGTTAAAAATGTTATGCATCCTCCTCTCTCTCTCTTTAACCCGGATAGCACAGCTAAGCACTTGTCCAGCAGCAGATGGAGGCCGTGGAACTACAGAAGCCCTCTGACCCTGCAGGCAGGAGCTACTGGTCCTTTCCTTTCCTGGACTCGGTGACTTTAGGTGACATGCAGATATTTGCTTGTTTGCAGGTGAATACACAATCATGACAGCACATTTCCACCTGAAGAGGAAGATTGGGTACTTCGTCATCCAGACCTACCTTCCCTGCATAATGACCGTGATTTTATCCCAGGTGTCCTTTTGGCTGAACCGGGAGTCGGTCCCAGCTAGGACGGTGTTTGGTGAGTGTCCCCAGGCCAGGCCTGGACCCCGATCCTAGCCATCCAAAAGTGGCACCACCAACAACAAATACACCAGTGCTGCCTCGGTATGGTGACCTGAAAAAACAAATTGACCAGTGAGTTCAGGATTTTATGTTAAGGATTAGGATTTAGGATTTCTCTCAGAATGAGGGTTTAGGGAATAATGCATGATACATTTGAGAATCATTTCCATTTGAAAAAGCTTTTCACTATAACCTTCTCTGAGGTTTGAAATCACCAGAAACATGTCTTATGTGAGATTTTGCAGGAAGTATTTTCATCATTCTAATAATACACTACTTTCTAATTCATAGAGGTTTATTTGACGTGTGTGCCACTTAAAATTAACTACCGAGTGGCAATCAAAACATTTACATATGGTTCTATAGTAATAAACCAAAAATATGTGTGTAATAGTAATCTAGAACAACATTATTTGGCATCCCTAAGACAATATGATGAAGCTTAGAAAGACCCAGTTCAGGAGGTGCCTTCGCACAGCAGACAGCATGAGTTTTACCTTGGAGCTTAGTTTCCTCATATCCAGAGAGATACTGCAGGTGAATTTGCAGGTCAGTTGTGATAATAGATGCTCACATCTTTCCAGACTGTAAAGTACTATTCTCATGTCAGCTCTTACCATTGCCCTTCCCTCTTCTAAGAAGAAAATGTCAGTATGTGTCTTATTGTAATGGTCCTATGGCGTATAGAAAGCCAGAGAGCCTGGGACATCCATGAGTGAACAGCACAGGAGCGTATTTCGCTGGCTTGGCTGACCTTTCACGGATGTCTCAGGAAGCTTTGGAGGCAGGCTGTGGCCAGTCAGTGCTGCCCAAGTCAATGCACCTCCCAACACTCCTTAGGGGAGTATTAACAGGTGGGCAGGAAAAAAAATTAGATTGGAAAATACTGCATAGTACAGTCTGTTTCCTTTTGGAGATTCTCAATGTACCTTAGGATGTTAGGGGACCTAAGAAGACTCAAGAAACATGTTTAATGTCATGCTCAGAATACTCTTTACTCAACACAATGATTAACTGAATTTATAAGAAAAATCAAAGATGCCTATTGATTTCTCATCAAACATTAATTCCATACATGGTACTATGGTCAATGAGTATATATAAGTACCTGTAAAGGAGACGTGGAAGGAGAACTCACAACTGCTATGGCCTCCAGCAATATTCCACTTTGAAGGTGCATTGCAGAGGGAACAGCCAGTGCAGCTTGAGGAGAAACAAGGGAGCCGGGTGGAAGTTGTTGATTGAGCAGGGGTGGAGATGTAGGAGATGAGCTTAGAGAGGTTTTGCGTGTGTGCGTGTGTGTGTGTGTGTGTGTGTTGGGGGATCTTGGAGGTCACTGATAAGAACTTCTTTTTCTACTGAGGATAGGAAGACCTTGGCGGGTTTTGAGTAGGTAAGAAGCATGGTCTGACTTACATTTTAACTACTCACTCTGGCTGTTTCAAGAATGGGCTGAAGAAGGGAGTCTAGTTGTAAGATTCTTGCAATATTACAAATGAGAGATATTGATAGTGGCATAGATTAGCGTGGTGGGAAGTGTTCAGATTCTGGATAGGTTTGGAAGGTAGAGACAAGTGTTTGGTGACTGAGTGAACTTTGGGTGTGAGAGAAAGCAAGAGCCCAGGATGAGGAACTGAGAATCACTCCAGTGCTTTTGGTATGAGCTACTGGTAGGGGGCAGTGTCCCAGCATGGTGAGGGGGCACGGAGGAAGGAGCAAAGGAGCATGTTCTGGAATGCTAAACCTGAGCTTCAGGTGGAGGGGTAAGGTAAATAGATGGACATCTAAACTCAGAGAAGGGAGAGGCCAGGCTGGAGAGGAAATAGTCAGCTTCTTTGATAAATTTATTACATATAGGGGTTTCTGACCGGGGGACTCAGGGTGTCAATACTAACCCTGTTTCCCTTCCCTGCTTTGCTGCACTGTTACTGACCACCACAGGGGTGACCACAGTGCTGACAATGACGACTCTCAGCATCAGCGCTCGAAACTCTCTGCCCAAAGTGGCTTATGCTACGGCCATGGACTGGTTCATAGCTGTGTGCTATGCCTTTGTGTTCTCCGCCTTGATTGAATTTGCCACTGTCAACTATTTTACAAAGAGAGGCTGGGCCTGGGATGGCAAAAAAGCCTTGGAAGCTGCCAAGATCAAGGTATTTATTATATGTCTCCTCTTTACCCCATCTTGTCAGAATCTCCTGACTGGTGAAACAGGCCTTATTATATGTCCAAATACATGGCAATGCATTTCCTACCCCCCAGAAACCCAAAATTATTCCCTCCCATATATTCCAAGTCTTTATAAAATCTTACAACAGGTGACTTTTCTAATTCCTTTATGTTGAACCACCATCTTAGTTCAAGCCAAAGTTCTGATGTATGTGAATGACTTATATACATTAATAATAATGTAAATAATATGTACAACAGTAATATATATTATTTTTGCAAAACTAACTGATGCCTATTGAGGGACTCATTGTCCAGTTTTGATTTGTGTGATCCATCCCTTTGCTTGGCGCTTTGTCATTTCACCATGCAGTGTATCTTCTGCAGGATACTGTAAAGGTATAAAGACAGCATGTAACTTATAGAAACCACATATCAGTAAAGCACAGCATTTCCACTGACTAGATGGATGGGTCACTTAAATGGTAAACATGAATCGTTATGAAAAGTACTGTTCTTGCAAAACAATTAATCTTTGACTGTTTAAAGAGTGAATTGTGCCCAAATGAAAGGAATATGTAAAAAAAAAAAAAAAAAAAAAAGACACAAAGAGATTCCAAGCTTACTCATTTCATTAGGGAGATGAGAATAACATATAGGGAATAAAAAATTAAACAGCTTATGACAATCTGCTAATTATACCATGCAGAAATCAAGTGAACAAATCTGTTGCACTTGGAGAAGATGACATCAGAGTTATCAAGGCAGACTTAAAAGTAAAACTTTACCTACCCTTTGAAAAGTTAGCATAAAGGCAGTCTAAGAAGGCATTATAGAAGACTGGAATGCTATGCCCTGGCTTCAAACCAGGGACCACAGGCCAATAAGAGCAAACACAGGCTGCCCTGTTTCCATGGAGGGTGCTCAGCTCTGTCCCGTTCATGGCCCCACTCTTGCTTTTGGGATTTGATGATGCTGCTGCCCTGCCTGTGAGAAGTCATGGTTCTGACCTGACCTGGCCTGTCTGGTCCTTCCCACCTCCAAGCACCACATGTCCCCTCCCAGGCCCCACTTTTGTCATGGAAGAGCCCACTTCCAACTCCAGATCCATTAATTGGAAGCGTAGTAGGGTCCTTCTGGGCTCTCTCAGCAGTTCAAGAGAAGTGTGAGTGAGAGCTGTGACACACATGAGCCTGGGGGGTGCGGGGAGGGGTGGGGCAAGACTGATCTGATTGAAGTGGAGTGAAGAGGAGTGGGAAACCTCTTGTGTGTGCAGGGTAGTCAGACTGGGGAACTCCAGATGTGGGAGTATGCTCCTGCAGTCCTAGGGAGCCATGGAGGTGGGGTGGGGGAGGACACGAATGGAGTCTGGGAGAAGGGTCTCTCCACACCCGGCTCTGTGTCACTGAAAAACAAGTGTCTGCAGCCTAGCTGGTCTGGGATGGCTGGTGGACAGCGGGCAGGAGAGGACCGGGTCTAGCGTAGAAGGCAGCGTAGTGTTGGTCAGCTATGTTAGGTGAAGTGGTTAGACTCTCAACTGAGTCTAGAGGGAAGGTGAACCCAGGCATAACTGGAGACTCTGGCCATGTCTGCACTCACCCGACTTCAGATCTGAATGGAGAGCTAGCGGGAGACGAGGGCATGAGATGCCATGAGTGTCTGGTCCCAGACGAGTGCTGGTCTTCTAGAATAAATGTATGTGCACAACTGACATGGTAAATCTGTGGAACTTCAAGACTGTGTGTCCTTCCTTAGATGATGAGGATGGGGCATGGATCTGAGCCCCTTATCCAGAAAGACTCAGTGCAGGTAAAGCGTCAGGGCATCTGCAGGCTTTCAGGGCATGTGGGTCCCACCATTAGACTCAGTTGAGAGTGTTGAGTAAGTACGCAGATGCTGGACTAATCACATGCAGTAACTTTCATGTAGAAGGAGAGAGGATGTAGGAAATAAATCGTGTTCACCATTGCTCATGCTGGGTTCTCCAGAAGCAATGCTGAGTCAGAGACTGAGGTTCAAGGTCATGTACAGGGGTGAATACTGTGAAAGGACAGGGGAGGAGGCAGGACTGGCTGGAGGATTAATTGACCTGTGGTGCAGGCCTGACACAGCCTGGGCTGGCCCATGAGGAGCTCTGGGAAAGCATTCTTTAGGTGGCATACCGGGAGTTTATACCCCTGCCTTACTGCTTCCTCAGGGACAGCAGGCTGTCAGTGAGGCAAGGCTGACAGCTGAGGACATCTGCTGCCATGCTCCCCTGCAAGAGGGGCCCCTGCCCACCACAGCCCTTGTGACTAAACAGAGTCCTGTGATGCTGTTCCCTCCTGTTGCTCATCTCTCTGAAGTGTTATTATTTGCCCTTGAGTCAGCTCTGATTCATGGTGACCCCATGTGCAACAGAAAGAAACAGCCCAGTTCTGCACCATCTTCATGATTGTTAGTATGCTCGAGTTCATTATTCGAGCCACTGTGTATTTTGAGTGTCTTCCAAAATACGTGGCTCACCTTCTAGTACTATATGGAACAATATATTGTTGTGATCCATAGGGTTTTCATCGGCTAATTTTCAGAATTAGATCACCAGGCCTTTCTTCCCAGTCTGTCTTAATCTGGAAGCTCTGCTGAAACTTGTCCATCATGGGTAACTCTGCTGATATTTGAAATACTGGTGGCATAGCTTCCAGCATTATAGCAATATGCAAGCCACCACACTATGATAAACTGACAGACGGGTGGTGGTCCTTTCCAAGTAAACGCACATTATCAAGCCCGATTAGTATTAAGTCACTGCTCTTTTCCTTTTCCAAGTGATGAAAACCATTTGGAGCAGTAACTTAATGAATCAGTCACGTTTGTGGATTTCTTCTGGCAGACTAACAGGGGTGCTTATGTGATCATGGGTATTGAAAGAGCTGTAGTATTTCTGAGGCACGTGGCTCAGGGCCTTCTTTGCCACACCCCAGGTGTCCCCACTGTCCTTGCACCTGACTTGGCATTTTCTGTGCCTCTTCTTTGACCTGCTTCCATTCACTCCATCCTCTGCTCGCTCTTTCTCCTTTTTATCTTTTCCTTGTTTTCAATAGTTGATGTATTTTATTTTACTTTACTATGTTTTCTAAATTATATTTAATGATTTTGATGATATTATGTTGGTAAATGAAGAGAATTTTTCCTAACATTTTATTGTGAACATTTTCAAACATACAGCAACATTTGAAGAATTTTACAATGAATGCCTGTCTAACCCTTAACATTTTACTATGCTTATTTTATCACCATTGGTACGTCTATCTATCTATACATCCATCAGCCCATCTTAGTGTCTAATAATTTCAAAGAAAATTGCAGACAGCACCACATTTCCCACTAAAAACTTAAGCATGCATTTCATTAACTAGAGGTTAGTATTTACTCCTACATTGTTTTGAAGCAAAATTTGCAGAGTGAATTGTACAAACACATACACCTGGGTAACCCAAATCTCTATTAAGATATAGAAAATCACTGGCACCCCAGAAAATTTTATCATGCCTCTTCCCAATTTCTGTCCCGACTCTCCAAAGGCAACCACTGTACTGAATTTTTCCACTATAAACTATTTTGGCTGTTCTAGCAACAAAATAAATAAAACTTTAAAAATAATCATTTTACAGTATGCATTCTTTTGTGTAAGACGATCCCATGTCAGTCAGTATAATGCTTGTAAGAATCATCCATGCTGCTCCTTATATCAGTAATCCATTCCTTTGTTCTCACTGAGTAGTATTCCTTTTTATGAATATGCCACAGTTTATTGTTTTCTCCCTGTAGTGTTGCTATGAGTCAGAATCGACTCAATGGCAATGGCTTTAAGGGAAGTGAAAACATACATTCACAAAGAGATGTGTACATGGATGTTCATAGCAGCTTAATTCATAATAGCCAAGATTGGAACACTCCACGTATCCATCAATAGGAGAAGTCAGTAAACAAACTGTGGTATATTCATACAAAGGAATACTGTTCAGTGATTAAAAAAAAAAAAAGATTGGATTACTGATATAAGGAGCAGCATGGATGATTCTTAAAGCATTATGCTGAGTGACACAGGATCGTCTTACACAAAATAATGCATCTTATAAAATGATTGTTTTTAATTTTATTTATTTTGTTGCTATTGTTGCAAATATACACAGCAAAATGTACACCAATTCAGCAGTTTCTACATGCAAAATTCAGTGGCACTGATTACATTCTTCCAGTTGTGCAACCATTCTTACCCTCCTTTTCTGAGTTGTTTCTCCCCCATTAACATAAACTCACTGCTCCCTAAGGTTCCTATGTAATCTTTCAAGTTGGCTTTGTCTATTTGATCCAGTATAGACAGATCTTAAAAGAGCTTAATGCTCAAGGCAGACAAGTTTTACTAGTTAAGCTATTGTTTGGTTTTAAGAAGATCTCAGGGGATATTTTTGGTTTAAGGTTTAAAGATTATCTCAGGGCAATAATTGCAGGAGTTCATCCAGCCTCCATGGCTCCAGAAAGTCTAGAGTCCATGAGAATTTGAAATTTTGAAATTTGAAAATTGCATTTCCCCCCTTTTGATCAGAATTCTTCTATAGAATCTTTGATCAAAATGTACAGTAATGGTAGCTGGGCACTATCCAGTTCTTTTGGTTTCATGACAAAGGAGGCAGTTGTTCATGGAGGCAATTAGCCACATACTCCATTTCCTCCTCCTATCCATGACTCTCCTTCCTCTGTTGCTCCAGGCAAATAGAGACCAACTGTTGTGCCTTGGATGGCTGTTTGCAAGCTTTCAAGACCCCAGGCACTACACAAAGAACTAGGAGGTAGAACAGAAGCGCTAAATATGTCATTAGACCAATTAACTGGAATGTCCCATGAAACCATGACCCTAAGCCTCCAAACCAAGGAACAAAATCCCATGAGGTTTCTAGTTGTACATAAGCAGCCTCAGAAGCTACTCTTTTTGTTGTTGTTGTTGTTGTAAGTACGTCTGTCACCGACTTGCGCCAATTCAACTTTTTACAAGTGTAGAACTTATTGACAGCACTTACAATAATAGACTGTGCAACCCTACCCTTAACCAATGCAGTTTTTCCATCAGTGTAAACAGAGACTCAGTGCTCCATAAGCAATAACCTCCCTTTTTCTCTTCCCTCCTGCCCCTGGTAACCACTAATAAATTTTGGTCTCTATACATTTGCCTTTTCTTGTCTTTTTATATGTGAGGCCATACAGTATTTATCATTTTGTGATTGATTTATTTCACTCAGCATATGTCTTCAAGCTCAATCCATATTGTAGCATGTATCAAGACTTCATTTCTGAGCAGTATACCATAGTGTGAATATACCACATTACTACATTTTGTTAATACATTCATCTGTTGATAGGCATTTAGATTGTTTCCACCTTTTGGCTATTGTGAATAGTGCTGCAGTGAACAATGGTGTACGCATCTCTGTTTAAGTCTCTGCTTTCAAGTCTCTCAGGTATATACCTAGAAGTGGAATTTCTAGGTCATATTGTACTTCTATTTTTAGTTTTTTGAGAAACTGCCACACTGTTTTCCACAAGGGCAGTACCATTTTGCATTCCCTTCAGCAATGGTTAAGGGTCCCAATTTCCTCACATCTTCACCAACGTTTGTAATTTTCTGAGTTTTTTTTTTTTTTTTATCTTAACCATCCTAATAGGAGTGAAATGGTATCTCACTGGGTTTTGATTTGCGTCTCTCTGATGACTAATGATGCTGAGCATCTTTTTATATATTTGGTAGCCATTTGAATGTCCTCTTTGGTGAAATGTCTATTCAAGTCCTTGCACATTTTATGATTGCATTATTTGTCTTTTTGTTGTTAAGTTGTCAAAGTTTTAAATATATTTAGGTTATTAGATTCTTATTGGATATATGGTTTCTGAAAATATTCTCCCAGTTGGTAGCTTGTCTTTTAACTTTTTTGGTAAAGTCTTTTGATAAACTAACATTTTCAATTTGTATGAGGCCCTGTCATGGATTGAGTTGTGTTCCCCAAAAATGTGTATATCGATTTGGCTGGGCCATGATTAACAATATTGTCCATTTTTCCACCATTTTGTCATCAGATGTGATTTTCCTATGTGTTGTAAATTCTGCCTCTGTGATGTTGATGAAGGGGAATGTGCGGCAGTTGTGTTGATGAGGCAGGACTCAATCTATGTGTTGATGAGGCAGGACTCAATCTGTCAGATTGGACTGTGTCTTGAGCCTGTTTCTTTTGGTATATAGAAGAGAGAAGCGAGCAGAGACACAGGGGGACCTCACACCACCAAGAAAGCAGTGCCAGGAGCAGGGCTAATCCTTCGGACCCAGGGTTCCTGTGTGAAGTTCCTAGTCCAGGGGAAGATTGACGAGAAGGACCTTCCTCCAGAGCTAAGGGAGAGAAAGCCTTCCCCTGGAGGTGATGCCCTGAATTTGGACTTTTTGCCTACTTTACTGTGAGGAAATAAATTTCTCTTTGTTAAAGCTATCCACTTGTGGTATTTCTGTTATAGCAGCACTAGATGACTAAGACAGGTCCCATTTATTTATTTTGTCTTTTGCTGTTTGTGCTTTTGTTATTATATTAGATAATGTATTGTTGAAAGCTAGACCTGACAGTGTTGCCTCTGTATTTTCTTCTAAGAATTTTGCGGTTTTTAGATTGCACATTTAGGTCCGTAATCCACTTTGAATTTGTTGTTGTGTACAGTGTGAAGCGTGGATCATGTTTCATTTTTCTGAATGTGGAAATCCAATTTTCCCAGCACCATTTTTTGAAGAGACTCTTCTTTCCCCATTGAATGGACTTAGCACCCTTGTCAAAAATCAGTTAACCATAGATGTATGTGTTTATTTCTGGACTCTGAATTCTATTCCATTGGTCTATGTGTCTATTGTTATACCAGTACCAGGCTGTTTTGATTACTGTAGCTATATAATATGTTTTTAAATCAGGAAGTGTGAGTCCTCCTACTTTGTTCTTCTCTTTCAACATTTCTTTAATTATTCAGGACTCCTTACCATTCCATATAAAGTTGAGGATTGGTTTTTCTATTTTGATAAAGAAGACTATTGGAATTTTTACTGGGATTGGATTGACTCTATAGATCACTTTGGGTAGTATTGACATCATAATAATATTAAGTCTTCCAATACATGAACATGGAAAATCTTTCCATTTATTTAAGTCTTCTCATCTCTTTCAGCAGTGTTTTATACTTTACATTGTAAAAGTCCTTCATGTCCTTGGTTAGATTTATTCCTAGGCAATTAATTCTCTTAGATACCATTATAAATGGAATTGTTTCCCTAATTTCCCTTTCAGATTCTCATTGCTGGTGTATAGAAACCCAACTGATTTTTGTTTATTGACCTTGTACCCTGCAAATTTGTTAAATCCCTCTATTAGCTCTAGAAGTTTTCTTACAGACTCTGGGATTTTCTATATATAGGATTCTATCATCTGCAAATAGACATAATTTCAGTTCTTCCTTTCAAATCTGGTTACCTTTTATTTCTTTTTCTTGTCTTATTGCTCTGGCTAGAACTTCTAATACAATATTGAATAGATTTGATGAGAGCAGGCACCTTTGATTTTTCCCAATTTCAAGGGAGAAAGCATTCAGTCTTTCCCATTAAGTATAATGTTGGTTGTTGACTTTTCATATATGCCCTGAATCGTATTGAGGAATTTCCCTTCTATTCCAATCTTCTTGAGAGTTTTCATCAAGAAAGGATGTTGGATTTTTTGTCAAATGCCTTCTGTACATCCACAGAGATGATCACGTGGTTCTTTTCCGTTGTTCTGTTGATGTGGTATAACACGTTGATTGATTTTTCTATATTTGAACCATTCCTGCATTCCAGGAATAAATCCAACTTGGTCACTGTGTATGACTCTTCTAATATGCAGTTGGATTCTGTTCATTAGTATTTTGTTGAGGAATTTTGCATCTATATTCATAACATACATTGGCCTACAGTTTTCTTGTATGTTTGTCTGCTTTTGGTATTAGAGTTATGTTTCCTTCGTAGAATGAATTCAGCAGTATTACTTCCTTCTCTATATTTTGGAAGATTTTAAACAGTATTGATGTCAATTATTCTAATTGTTTGATAGAATTCCCCAGTGAAGCCATCTGCTCCAGGACTTTTTTCATTGTTGTTGGGGAGTTTTTGATCACTGATTCAATCTCTTCACTTGTTGTGGGTCTGTTCAGACTTTCTATTTCCTCTTGAGTCAGTTTGGGTAGGCTGTGTACTTCTCAGAATTTGTCCCTTTCATCTAGGTTATCCCATTTGTTGCTGTAGCATTGTTCATAATATTCTGTCCTAAGTCTCTATTTCTGTTGAGTCAGTTGTAATGTCTCCTCTTACATTTTTTATTTTGATTATTTCAATCTTTTCTGTTTGTCACTCTAGATGAAGTTTTGTTAATTTTATTGAACTTTTCAAAGAACCATCATCTGGTTTTAGTGATACTCTGTATTGTTTTTCTGTTTTTGATTTTTATTTATTTCTTTGATTTTTTTAATTTCCTTTTTCAGTTCAGTTTAGGCTTAGCTTGCTTTTTAGTTCCTGGAGCTGCTGAGTTAGGCTGTTGATTTGAGATCTTCTTTTTTCATGTAGGCATTTATTGCTGTAAGTTTCCCTCTGAGTACTGTCTTCATTGCATCCCATAAATTTTGGTATATTGTGCTTTCATTTTCATTTGACTCTAAGAAGTTCGTGATTTCTCTTGTTTTTTTCTTGACCCATTGGTAGTGTAATAGTGTGTTGTTTTATTTCCATGTGTTTGTGTATTTTCCAGATTTTTATTTTTTTTTTCTGTTATTGATTTCTAGCTTCAATCCATTGTGGTCATAGAAAATATTTTGTGTAACTTTAATCTTTTTGAATTTATCAAGACTTGGTTGTAATCTAATTTGCTTTTTGGTCTGTCCTGAAGAATGATCCATGTGCACTGGAGTAGAATGTATATTGTGCTGTTTTGGAGTGGAATGTTCTATATATGTCTGCTAAGTCTAGTTGCTTTATAGTGTCATTCATGTCCTCTGTTTCTTTGTTGATCATCTTTATAGATGTTCTGTCCAATATTTAAACTGGTGTATTGAAGTCTCCAACTATTATTGTAGTGCTACCTATTTTTTCCTTCAATTCTGTTGATGTTTGCTCTATTTATTTAGGTGCACCGATGTTGGGTGCATATATATTTATGATTGTTAAATCTTTCTGATTAGTTGACCCTTTTATTACTATGTAATTTCCATCTTTGTCTCTTCTAACAGATTTTGCCCTTTTTTTTTCAAAAAATAATATGTTATTATTGAGTTTTTGGTGAAATTTTACAGAGCACATTAGGTTCCCATCTGACAGTTTCCACACAAATTGTTCATTGACATTAGTTACATTTATCACAACCTGTCAACATTCTATTTAATTGTGTTCTGTTTGGTCCATTTTCATTACTGTTGTTTCCCTGCCCCCTTATCTTCTCATCTTCACTTTGAGTAATTGTTGACCTTTTGGTCTTATACTGATTTTTTTTTTTTTTAAATTATGCTTTAAGTGAAAGTGTACAGCTCAAGTTAGTTTCTCATAAAAAATTTATACACACATTGTTATGTGACCCTAGTTACTATCCCTATGTCAGTACGCTCCTCCTTTTTCTACCCTGGATTTCCTGTGTCCACTCAACCAGTTCCTATCCCTTTCTGCCTTCTCATCTCGCCTCCAGACAGGAGCTGCCCATTTAGTCTCACGTACCTACTTGAACTAAGAAATACACTCTTCGTGAGTATCATTTTATGTCTTATAGTCCAGTCTTATCTTTGTGTGAAGAATTGGCTTCGGGAATAGTTTTAATTCTGGGTTGACAGAGACTTGGGGGGCCACGTTGACTGGGCTCCCACCAGTCTCAGTCAGACCATTAAGTCTGGTCTTTTTACTATAATTTGAGTTCTACACCCCACTTTTCTCCTGCTCCATCAAGGACTGTCTGATGTGTTCCCTGCCAGGGCAGTCATTGGTGGTAGCCAGTTCTTCTGGTCTCAGGCTGATGGAGTCTCTGGTTTATGTGTCCCTTTTTGTCTCTTGGGCTAATATTTTCCTGGTGTCTTTGGTGTTCTTCATTTTCCTTTGCTCCAGATGGGTTGGAACAAATTGATGCATCTCAGATGGCTACTCACTAGCTTTTAAGACCCCAGACCACTCACCAAAGTGCAATGCAGAACATTTTCTTAATAAACTTTGTTATGCCAATTGACCTAAATGTCCCCTGAAACCATGGTCCCCAGACCCCCACCCTGGCTACTCTGTCCCTTGAAGTGTTTGGTTGTATTCAGGAAACTTAGCTTTTGGTTTAGTCCAGTTATGCTGACTTACCCTGAATTGTGTGTTGTCCTTCCCTTCACCTAAGATAATTCCAGTCAACTATCCAGTTGGTGAATACGCCTCTCCCTCCCCCCCGCCCTTGTAACTATCAAAGAATGTTTTCTTCTGTGTTTAAACCTTTTCTTGACTTCTTATAATAGTGGTCTCACAATATTTGTCCTTTTGCGACTGACTAATTTCACTCAGCATAATGCCTTCCATGTTCATCCATGTTATGAGATGTTTATCAGATTCATCCTTGTTCTTTATTGTTATGTAATATTCCATGGTCTGAATATACCATAATTTGCTTATCTATTCATCTGTTGATGGGCACCTATGTTGTTTCTGTCTTTTTGCTTTTATGAAGAGTGCTGCAATGAACATGGGTGTGCATGTATCTATTCATGTGATGGCTATTATTTCTCCAGGATATATTCCAAGTAGTTGGATTTCTGGATTGTATGGTACATTTATTTCTAGCTTTTTAAGGAAGCAGCAAATTGATTTCCAAAGTGGTAGTACCATTTTACATTCCCACCAACTGTATATAAGTGTTCCAGTCTCTCCACAACCTCTCCAACATTTATTATTTTATGTTTTTTGGATTAATGCTAGCCTCTTCCCTTTTCAAATAAAGTTGGTGATTTGTTTCTCCATCTAATTAAAAAATGTCTTTGGAATTTGGATCAGGATTGCATTGTATCTGTAGATGGCTTTGGGTAGAATTGACATTTTCACAATGTTGAGTCTTCCTATCCATGAGCAAGGTATGTTTTTCAACTTATGTAGGTCTCTTTTGTTTTCTTGCAGTAGTATCTTGTAGTTTTCTTTGTATAGGTCTTTTACATGTCTGGTTAGATTTATTCCTAAGTATTTTATCTTCTTGGGAGGTATAGTAAATAGTATTGATTTGGGATTTCCTCTTCGAAGTTCTCTTTGTTGGTGTAGAGGGATTCAACTATTTTTGTATGTTTATCTTGTATCCTGATACTCTGCTGAAATCTTCTGTTAGTTCCAGTAGTTTTCTTGTAGATTCTTTGGGGTTTTCTGTGTATAACATCATATCATCTGCAAATAGAGGTACTTTGACTTCTTCATTACATATTTGGATGCCCTTTATTTCTTTTTCTAGCCTAATTGCTCTGGCTAGGACCTCCAGCACAGTGATGAATAAGAGTGGTGATAAAGGGCATCCTTGTCTGGTTCCCGTTCTCAAGGGGAATGCTTTCAAAGTCTCTCCATTTAGGATGATGTTGGCTCTTGGCTTTGTATAAATACCCTTAATTATGTAGAGGAATTTCTCCTCTATTCCTATTTTGCTGACAGTTTCTATCATGAGTAGGTGTCGAACTTTGTCAAATGCTTTTTCTGCATCAATTGATAAGATCATGTGGTTCTTGTCTTTTGTTTTGTTTATTCTATGGATTATATTGATTATTTTTCTGATGTTGAGTCATCCCTGCATACCTGGTATGAATCCCACTTGGTCATGGTGAATTATTTTTTTGATATGTTGTTGAATTCTATTGGCTAGAATTTTGTTGAAGATTTTTGTGTCAATGTTCATGAGGGATACTGGTCTCTAATTTTCTTTTTGTTGTGTCTTTACCTTTTTTTTGCTATCAGGGTTACGCTGGCTTCATAGAATGAGTTTGGTAGTATTTCATCCTTTTCTATGCTCTGAAATACCTTTAGTAGTGGTGTTAACTCTTCTCTGAATGTTTGGTAGACACTTCCAGTGAAGCCGTAAGGGCCAGGGCTTTTTTTGTTCTGTATATGTCTATGAGATCAAGTTGATTGATTGAGGCATTTAGATCTTCCATGTCTTTATTGAGATTTTTTCTGGATGTTCTGTCCTTCACCGAAAATGGTGTGTTGAAGTCTCCTACTATTACTATGGAGCTGTCTATTTCTCTTTTCAATGCTGTTAGTTTGTTTTATGTATTTTGGAGCCCTGTAATTGAGTCCATAAATATTTATTATGGTTATGTCCTCCTGGTGTGTTGACCCTTTAATCATTATATAGTGTCCTTCCTTAGCCTTTGTGGTGGATTTTGTTTTAAAGTCTGTTTTGTGAGAGATTAATATTGAGAGATTAATGATTATTGTTTGCTTAATATATTTTTTCCATCCTCTGAGTTTTTGTTTGTGTCTTTAAGTCTAAGGTGTATCTTTTGTAGGGAGCATATAGACAGATCGTGGTTTTTTTTTGGTCCATTCTGCCACTCTCTGTCTTTTTATTGATGCATTTAGTCCATTTACATTCAGCATAATAATTATTATTAGGTATGAGTTTAGTGCTGTCATTTTGATGTCTTTTTTGTGTGTTGTTGACAGTTTCTTTGTTCCACTTAATTTTCTGTGCTGTGTCTTTTTTTATGTATTTTCTTTTCATCCTTTTCATTGTTGTTGATTTTGTATTTGCTGAGTCTTTATATTTTTCTTATTTTTTATTTTGATGTGCAGGATTGTTAGTTTCCTTTGTGGTTACCTTAATATTTACCTCTATTTTTCTAAGTTTAAACCAGTTTTTTATTTCTTTTTATTGCCTTGACTTCCTCTGCATATGAAAGTTTTATGACTGCATTATATAGTCGTTTTTTGTTTTAAAGTTGTCATCTTTTACATATTGACGTCTCTGTTTCCCTATTTTCAGTGTTTTAGCTTTGATTTATTTTTGTGACTTTCCTATCTGAGTTGATATCTGGTTGCTCTGTCCTGTGTTCTAGTCTTGGGTTGTTATCTGTTGTTATTGATTTTCTTACTGGACGACTCCCTTTAGTATTTCTTGTAATTTTGGTTTTTGTAAATTCCCTAAACTTCTGTTTATCTGGAAATGCCCTAATTTTGCCATCATATTTGAGAGACAGTTTTGCTGGATATATAATTCTTGGCTGGCCATTTTTTTATTCAAGGCTTTGTGTATGTCATCCCATTGCCTTCTTGCCTGCATTGTTTCTGCTGAGTAATCAGGGATTAGTCTTGACTCTCTTTTGTAGATGACTTTTTGTTTATCCCTAGCCACTCTTAAAATTCTCTCTTTATGTTTGGTTTTGGCAAGTTTGATTATAATATGTCTTGGTGACTTTCTTTTGGGATCTGCCTTGTGTGGGGTTCGATGAGCTTCTTGGACAGAAATCTTCTCATCTTTCACAATATCAGGGAAGTTTTCTGCCAACAAATCTTCAACAATTCTTTTTTCTGTAATCCTCTCCTGTTCTGGTACTCCAGTCACTCGTAGATTATTCCTCTTGATAGAGTCTCACGTTATTCTTAGGTTTTCTTCATTTTTTAAATTCTTTTATCTGATTATTCCTCAAATAAGTTGGTGTCAACTGCTTCATCTTCAGTCTCACTAATTCTGACTTCCATTTCCTCAATTCTGCTCTTATGACTTTCTATTGAGTTGTCTGATTCTGAAATTTTATTGTTAATCTTTTGGGTTTCTGTATGCTATCTCTCTGTGGATTCTTGCAGCCTGTTAAATTTGTCATTATTGTCTTCTATAACCTTCTTAAGTTCCTCTGTTGTTTGTGTGTTCCTTGGCTTGTTCTGCGCCTTGCATGATCTCCTTCCTGATCTTTGAAGAACTCTGTGTATTAATCGGTTGAATTCTGCCTCCGGTAATTCCAAGAAGTTCTCTTCTTCCAGAAGGTTGCTGATTCTTTGTTTTGGGCGCTTGCTGAAGCCATCGTGGTTTGCCTCTTTATGTGATTTGATATTGACTGTTGTCTGCGAGCCAGCAATAAGTTATTTATTTATTTTATCTTTGCTTACTGTGTCCTAGCTTCTTGTCTTGTTTTGGTTTGATATGCCCAGATAGGCTGGTCGTGTGAGCTAGTTTGATAGTTGGCGTCTTTGAAGCTCTTAAAGATGTTTAAAGCAGGTCTAGTACTTCAGCTTGATTTACCGTAGGCCACTGCGTAATCCATGTTTCACTGAACCAACCAAATAAAGTATTAGATCCTTTCCTAACCTCTCAAGATGAAAAATTAAATGAAGAATCTTTGCTTAGTGGGCCCATGTCAATAAACTTAGACTGCTCCAACTGTATGTTCCTTGCAACATTATCCCACACCCTTAATAGCCATTCCCGCACATATTCCCCAGGTTTCTGTCTGTACATATTAGAAAAGTAAAGCAGTACTTTTGGAGAATAGCGTACCTCCTTCTGGGTCAAACCTTTGTACTTCACCTTTTTGGGCTTGCTGGGACTCAAGTATATTTATAGGTACAGAATTAAAAATGGGTGGTGGATATTTGTTCTGAGAATATCCAGCAATGTCTTGTAAGGCATTTGCTTCAGGGATGCCCCAGACAATGACTCAGATACCTCCCTGGCAATGACTCAGATGTCACCTAGGTGATATCTCAAAGACTCTTCAGACACATCTGGGTTAATCTCATCAGGTGGGGGTGGAGGATCTAATGGTTTTACTGGGTAGGTTGGCATAGCAGACAAAAATGGAGTAATCTCTTCAGATGGGAGTAAGAGGGCTGGTTCTATTTGCAGGAGTGGTTCAGCTGGATTTAGGGGCTAAGTGTCCCCATCCCAAGTGTCAGGATCCCATTTTTTCCAAATCAAGTGCCCTTACTTAACTTCAGACACCATTTGAGATTGGGAATTCAACTGTCATTGCAATTCAATCACTGTTACGATAAGACTCTTGGTTTGGGTTTCGGCAATACCAGCTCTGTTACTACAAGAAATAAGGCTTTCTTTCAGGGCACTAGTGGAAACTTTGAGGTTATTTATGTGGTGCTTGAACTGTGACTCTGAAGCCTTGACCTCATCTCTTTCTTTTACCACTTTGTCTAGCAAAAGGAGGACCAACCAGCTTCCTTATGCTTCTCATTCTGACAAAATTGTAGAAAATTATCAAACATGTGATCACCCAGAGCCTTGCCTCTCACCAATACTTGATCTATTGGTGGTGATATTTTGTGTGTTTCTGTTGCCACCTCCAGTGCCCTCTTTACTACTGGAAGCAGAGTCATCAACATCTTTAACCAGACTTGATAACCAATTTAGAAAACTCATCCTTACAATTTTGTTTCTCTAGAAACAGTCTCAGTACCAAATGTCTTAGGCTGTGTTCTCTAGAGAAGCAAAACCAGTGAAGCATATATATACATGCATATGTATATATATATGTATATATATATACAGAGAGAGAGATGTTTATTTCAAGGAAATGGCTCATGCAGTTGTAGAAGCTGGCAAGTCCCAAGTATGTAGGTCAGACAGGCTGGAGGCTTCTCCTGACTCACATAGCTGCAGGGGCTGATGAACCCAAGATGGGTAGCAGAGATGGCAGGCTGCTGGCCCACAGGCAGCAGAGGCCGATGAATGACAAGATCAGTAGGTAGTATGGCACGCTGCTGTCTCACATCCCAAGAACCAGAAGTCAGCTAATGATGAGCCAGATGCAGGATCCAGACCGAGCAAAAGCCAGTGAGCTTTGCCAGAACGTCCATATATATTGGATGCAGGCCACATTCCCTGAAGAAACTCACGTTACAACTGATTGGTTGATCACATCAGATCACATCATGGAGGTGACTGCATTATATCACAAAATGGAGGATAACTCCATCATTCCATGGCAAAATGTATCATTCCATAACTGCCAAACCACTGAGAATCATGGCTCAGCTAACTTGACACACAACTTTCACCATCACAGGGCTAATTGGACCATGGTGGTAGGGGCCACATGGTGACACTTAATAGCCAAAGGCAATCAATTCCCAAACTTGAGCCAGTTTACAGACCCACACCCCCCGAATGAAGGGGATGCCAGGTCTCCTTGAGGAAGGATGCCAATACAGTACCAAAGTTGATACTGTTAATCTTTCTCACAGCATTCCTCAAAGGGATCTACGGCCTTTTACAAGAGTGACCGTTCACTGGGAAAAATGAAATAATCAGACTTTTAGGGAATTACTTGATACAGGCTCTGAACAGATACTAAATCCTGGAGACCCAAAATGTCACTGTGGCCCAGCAGTCAGAGTGAGGGCATATGGAGGTCAGGTTATTAATGGAGTCTTAGCTCAGGTTCATCTCACAGTGGGTCCAGTGGGTTCCCAATCCCATCCTGTAGTCCTTTCCCCAGTTCCAGAATGTATAATTGGAATAAATAGACTCAGCAACTGGCTTGCCTCCCACATGGATCCCTGACAAGTGGAGTAAGGGCTATTATGGTTGGAAAAGCCAAGTGGAAGCCATTAGAACTACTACTACCTAGAAAATTTGTAAACCAAAATCAATACCGCATTCCTAGAGGGATTGCAGAATGGGCCAAAGAAATGGGGATATTTGTGTCTCATGTGAATGCTCACCAAAGTGTGACCTCGGCAGAGAAGCAGTTCAACAATCAATTGGATTGGATGATACCTTCTGTGGAAACTAGTCATTCTCTTTCCCCATCCACTCCTGTCATTGCTCAATGTGCTCGTGAACAAAGTGGTCATGGTGGCAGGGATGGAGGTTATGCATGGGCTCAGCAACATGAACTTTAATTCACCTAGACTGACTTGGCTACAGCCACTGATGAATGCCCAATCTGCCAGCAGCAAAGACCAACACCAAGTCACTGATATGGCACCTTTCCTCCAGGTGATCAGCCAGCAACCTGGTGGCAGGTTGATTACATTGGACCACTTCCATCATGAAAAGGGCAGTGTTTTGTTCTTATTTTAATAGACACTTACTCCAGATACAGATTTTCCTTCTCTATAAGCAAAGCTTCTGTCGAAACTACCATCTGTGGACTTAACAGAATGCCTCATCCTCTGTCATAGTATCCCACACAGCATCACCTCAGATGAACGGACTCACTTCACTGCAAATGAAGTGCAGCAGTGGGCCTATGCTCATGGAATTCACTGGTCTTACCATGTTCCCTATCATCCTGAAGCAGCTGGCTTGATAGAATGATGGAATGACTTTCTAAAGACACAATTATGGCACCAGTTAGGTGGCAGTACTTTGCAGGGTTGGGGCAGTGTTCTCCAGGAGGCTGTGTGTGCTCTAAATCAGCATCCAATATACAGTGCTGTTTTTCCCATAGCCAGAATTCATGGGTCCAGGAATCAACAGATGGAAATGGGAGTGTTACCACTCAGTATTACCCCTAGTGACCCACTTGCAAAATTGTTGCTTCCTGACCCCTCAACCCTATAGTCAGCAGGTCTAGAAGTCTTAGTTGCAGAGGGAGGAATGCTTCCACCAGGAGACACAACAGTGATTCCAGTGAACTGGAAGTTAAGAATGCCACCCAGCCACTTTGGGCTCCTCATGCTTCTGGATCAACAGGCAAAGAAGGAAGTTACTGCACTGGCTGGTGTGACTGATCCTAATTACCAAGAGGAAATCAGATTGATATTACATAATAGAGGTAAAGAAGAATATGTCTGGAATGCAGGAGATCCCTTAGGGCATCTCTTAGTACTACCATGCCCTGTGATTAAAGTCAATGGAATACTTCAGCAACCCAATTCCAGCATGACTACTAATGACCCAGACCCTTCAGGAATGATGGTTTGGGTCACCCCACCAGGCCAAGAACCATGACCAGCTGAGGTGCTTGCTGAGGGCAAAGGGAATATGGAATGGGTGGTGAAAAAAAAGCAGTTCTAAATACCGTTACAACCATGTGACCCAGTGCAGAAATGAGGACTGTAATTGTTATGAGTATTCCTTCCTTGTATATGTGCATCAAATATTCTTGTTTTCTTCACTTATAAAATATAAGATGTAAACGAGGCTAGTGTGTTCCTCAGTTGTATGCATGTTAGTTGTATCATGTTAGGTGCAAGTCTGACTTTGTAATTGTCTTTATTTAGATATTGTGTGTGGTTTAAGGAGATGAGTACAGGTGCCAACTGGACAAGGGGTGGACTGTGATGGTTATGGTTGTGTGTCAACTTGGTTGGACCCTGTTTCACAGTGGTTTGACAGTTATGTAATGATGTAGTTTGGCAGTTATATAATGATGTAGTTTGGCAGTTATGTAATGACATGATTTGGTAGTTATATAATGATGTACTTATCCTTCATTTTGTGATATAATGTAATCACGTCCATGATGTGATCTGATGTGATCAGCCAGTCAGTTGTAAGGGGAATTTTTTCTGGGATGTGGCCTACATCTAATATATATGGATGTTCTAAGTTCATTGGCTTTTGCTCGGTCTGTATCCTGCATCCAGCTCATTATCATCTGGCCTCCAGTTCTTGGGATTTGAGCCAGCAGCCTGCAATTATTTCCTACTGATCTTGGGATTTGTCGGCCTCCACAGCCTGTGAGCCAGCAGCCTGCCTCCTTGCCTACTGATTTTGGATTCATCATCCTCTGCAGCCTATGAGCCAGCAGCCTGCCGTCTGATCTGCTGATCTTGGGATCATCAGCCCCTGCAATTGCGTCAGTCAGGTGAAGCCTACAGCCTGATACCTGATCCATGGACTTGGAAACCCATTCTAAGACAATGTCCCTGGCTGGGTTAGTTCCTAGGTATTTTATTGATTATGGGGCTGTTGTAAATGGTATTGTTTTCTTGATTTCTTTCAGAGTACTCTTTGTTAGTGTAGAGAAACCCAACTGATTTTAATGTGTTGATCGTGTACTCTGTGATGTTGCTGAATTCTTCTATTAGTTCCAGCAGTTTTTTTGTGGAATCTTTAGGTTAGTTTATGTATAGGATCATACCATCTGCAACTAGAGATAGTTTTAATTCTACCTCTCTGATTTGCATACCTTTTATTTTTCTTGTCTTATTGCCCTGGCATGGACTTCCAGTACAATGTTGAATAAGAGTGGTGATAATGGGCATCCTTGTCTCATTCCTGTTCTCAAAGGAAAGGCTCTCAGCCTTTTTCCGTTGAGTATAATGTTGGTTGTTGGTTTTGCATATACACCCTCAATTATACTGAGAAATTTCCCTTCTATTCCTATTTTTCTGAGAGTTTTTATCAGGAAATGGTGTTGCATTTTATTGAATGCCTTTTCTGAATCAATTGATATGGTTCTTACCTTTGTTTTGTTTATGTGGTGGATTACATTGACTGATCTTCTAATGTTGAACCACCCTTTCATTTCTGGTATGAATCCAAATTGATCATGGAGTATGATTTTTTTCATATGTTGTTGAATTCTGTTTAAAATTTTTGCATCTACGTTCATGAGGGATATTGGTCTGTAATTTTCTTTCTTTTTTTGTGATGTCTTTGCCTGGTTTAGCTATCAGGGTTATGCTGGCTTCATTGGAAGAATTTGCTAGTGTCCTTTTCTTCTGTGTTTTTGAAGAGATTGAGCAAGATTGGTGTCCACGCTTCTCTGAATGTTTGGTAGAATTCCCCAACGTAGCCAGCTGGTCCTGGGCTTTCCTCGTTGGCAGTTTTTGGATAACATCTTCAATCTCTCATTTTTAATGGATCTGCTTAAATTTTCTACCTCTGTGTTACTTTGAGTAGGCAGTGTGTTTTGAGGAATCTGTCCATTTTATCTAGGTTTTCAAATTTGTTGGAGTACAGTTTTTCATAGTAATTGGTTATGATCTTCTTTATCTCTCATGGATCAGTTGTAGAGTTAAGAGTTTCATTCCTTAAGTTGGTCATTTAAGTCCTCTGATTTTTTTCTTTTGTCAGTCTAGCCAGTGGTTTGTCTATTTTATTGATCCTTTCATAGAACCAAGTTCTGATGTTGTTGATTCTATTATTCTATTTAGTTTATTTCTGCCCTGATCTTTACTATTTCCTTTTTCTGGCAACTTTTGACTTATTTTGCTCTTCCTTTTCTATTTGTTCAAGTTCTCCATTTAATGATTTTGAATCTTTCTTGTTTTTTAATGTCAGCATTTATTGCTTTGAATTTCCCTCTGACTACTTTTTTGCTGTCTCAAATGATGTTTTCATTTTTGATTCTAAGAATTTTTAATTTCACTTTTGATGTCTTCCTTGACCCAATAATTTTCTAATAATGCTGGTCTTGTTTCCTTTTTATTTTCCCCCTTATTTTTCCTGTTGTTGATTTCTAACTTCATACAGTTCTGGTCAGAGAAGATGGTTTGTATGATTTCAGTCTTCTTAAATTTGTTGAGACTTATTTTGTGTCCTAGCATATGGTCTATTTTGGAAAATGATCCATATGCACTGGAGAAGAAAGTCTGTTGCTCTGATGGGTGGAGTGTTCTATATATGTCTGTTAGGTTCAATTGGCTTACTTTTTTTTTAAGTTCTCAAAGCCCTTAGTGATCTTCTTTTTAAATGTTCTGCCTATAATTGGAAGTAGTATGTTGAAATCCCCTACTATTATTGTGGAGTTGTCTATTTCTCCTTTCATTTTAGTCAGTTTTTGTTTCATGTATTTTGGTGCATTGCTTTAGGTACATATATAATTGTCATGTCTTCCTCCTAGATTGACCCTTTTATTGTCATGTAACGTGCGTCTTTATCTTTTGTAATATTTTTTGATTTAAAGTCTGTTTTATCTGATATCACCATGGCTACCCCTGCTCTTTTTTGTTTACTGGTTGCATGGAATATTTCTCTCCATGCTTTTATTTCAGTCTGTTTTGTGTCCTTATGTCTCAGATGTGTTTATTGTGAACAGCAAAGGATGGATCGTTTTTCTTTAATCCATTCTGCCACTCTCTGCCTTTTGCATGGGTTGTTTAGACCATTGACATTTAAGGTTATTACTGAAAACAAAGTGTCTACCTCATTCATTTTGCCATGTGTTTTATGAGTGTTTTATATCTTATTGTTTTTGTATTCTGATTTTTCTCTTTTTGTTTGTGTTTGACTGCTTTCTTTGATGAGTCTTTTTGCTTTCTCTCTTCTGAGTACTTTTTTGTGGCAGTTTCTTAGTGATTACTACATATATTACATTACACAACATAAAATTGCAACAATGTTTAACATGTGAACAACAATTAACATACAAACTTAACATATTAAACCTGTTTCTGATATACTCCTCCCTGCCCCATTTCTCTTGATGTGTCTCCATTAATATCAGTATAAAACCTATGTTTGATAAGTTTACTTTGTATTTGTTCATCACAGATTTGATGTTGTATTGTTTGTGGGATTTAATTATTGATTTTATTTCCTGAAAGTATTATAGATACTTGGTCCTTATGATTGCCCGTATCGTTGCATTTTTGGACATCTCACTCGCTTTTATTTTTAATTTATTTCCATGTATAGATATAAGGATTTATTTAATACTCTTGCCTTTCCATTTGGAGTACTCCCTTGAAAAATATTTGCAAAGCTGTTCTGGTAGTGTCAAATTCTCAGACCTTTTGTTTATTTGTGAATGTCTTGATTTCCTCCTGTTTTTGAATGACAGTTTTGCTGGATAAAGAATTCTTGGTTTGCAGTTGTTTTCATTCAGTACTTCATGTATGTCGCTGCACTGTCTTCTGGCCTTTAGAGTTTCTGGAGAGAAATCCTCACTGTTTCTTATGAAAGAAACTTGGTATGTTCTATTGCTTTTTTCTCTTACTGCTTTCAGAATTCTCTACTTGTCTTTGGTATTCAAGAATTTTATTAGGATATGGCTCAAAGTTAATCTTTTTGTATTTCTTCTAATTGGGGCTTGTGTAGCTTCCATTATCTGCAGTCTTGGTTCTCTGTTCGGGTATCAGAAATTCTCTCAGATTAACCTCTTAGAAAATTCTTTCTGTGCCTTTAGTGTTGTCATATACATATACTGTGAGATTCCAATAATTCTAATGTTAGA
>NW_004443955.1:2922071-2923705 GCF_000243295.1 Trichechus manatus latirostris | reverse complement strand
CCTCCAGTCTCAGACCATTAAGTCTGGTCTTCTTACTAGAATTTGAGTTCTGCACCCCACCTTTCTCCTGCTCCATCAGGGCCTCTCTGTGGTGTTCCCTGTCAGGGTGGTCATTTGTCGTAGCCAGGCACCATCTATTTCTTCTGGTTTCAGGCTGATGAAGTCTCTGGTTTATGTAGCCCTTTCTTTCTCTTGGGCTACTACTTTCCTTGAGTCTTTGGTGTTCTTCATTCTCCTTTACTCCAGGTGGTCGGGACAAATTGATGCATCTTAGATGGTTGCTTGCAAGCTTTTAGACCCCAGATGCCACTCACCAAAGAATGCAGAACATATTCTTAATAAGCTTTGTTATACTAATTGACCTGGATGTCCCCTGAAAGCATGGTGCCCAGACCTACCCCTGCTACTCTGTCCCTCAAAGTATTTGATTGTATCCAGGAAACTTCTTAGCTTTCGATTAGTCCAGTTGTGATTTCTCCTGTAATGCATGCTATCCTTCCTTCACCTAAGATAATTCTTATCTACTATCTAGTTAGTAAATAACCCTCACCCTCCATCCCCACCATCATAACCATCAAAGAATGTTTTCTTCTGTGTTTAAACGTTTTCTTGAGTTCTTATAATAATGGTCTTATACGATTGCCCTGTGACTGACTAAATTCACTCAGCATAATGACCTCCAGTTTCCTCCATGTTATAAGATGTATCACGGCTTCGTCGTTGTTCTTTATCATTGCATTGTATTCCATTGTGTGGATATACCATAATTTATCTGTTTGTCCATTGATGGGCACCTAAGTTGTTTCCATCTTTTTGCTATTGTGAACAGTGCTGCAATGACATGGGTGTGCATATATCTATTCATGTGACAACTCTCTAGGATATATTCCAAAGAGCCAGAGAGCTGGATCATATGGCACTTCTATTTCTAGCTTTTTAAGGAAGTGCCAAATCGATTTCCAAAGTCATTGTACCATTTTACATTCCCACCAACAGTATGTAAGTGTTCCAATCTCTCCACAACCTCTCCAGCATTTTTTATTTTGTGTTTGTAGGATTAATGCTAGCCTTGTTGGGGTGAGATGATATCTCATTGTAGTTTTGATCTGCATTTCTATAATGGCTAATGATAGTGAGCATTTCTTCATGTGTCTGTTAGCCACCTGAATATCTTCTTTGGTGAAGTGACTGTTCATATCCTGTGCCCATTTTTTAGTTGGGTTATTTGTCTTTTTGTTGTTGAGGTTTTGCAGTATCTTGTAGATTTTAGAAATAAGACGCTGATCAGATTTGTCGTAGCCAAAAATCTTTTCCCAGTCTGTAGGTTGTCTTACTCGTTTGGTGAAGTCTTTTGATGAGCATAAGTGTTTGATTTTTAGGAGCTCCCATTTATCTAATCTCTCTTCTGGTGCTTGTGATTGTTACTTATGGTTCGTATTGTGTTTATGCCATCTATTAGGGCTCCTAGCGGTGTGTCTATTTTTTCTACCATGATCTTTATCATTTTCGAATTTATGTTTAAGTCTTTGATCCATATTGAGTTAGTTTTTGTGCATGGTGTGAGGTATGGGTCTTGTTTCAGTTTTTTGCAGATGGATATCCAGTTATGCCAGCACCATTTGTTAAAGAGACTG
>NW_004443955.1:2913983-2915381 GCF_000243295.1 Trichechus manatus latirostris | reverse complement strand
TGGTGTATTATTTTTTTGATATGATGCTGAATTCTATTGATGAGAATTTTTTTGAGAATTTTTGCATCTATATTCATGAGAGATATTCGTCTGTAATTTTCTTTTTTTGTGACGTCTTTGCCTGGTTTTTGTATCAGCGTTATGCTGGCTTCATAGAATGAATTTGGAAGTGTTGCTTCCTCTTCTATGCTCTGAAATATGGTACAAGCTCTTCTGTAAGTGTTTTGTAGAATTCTCCAGTGAAGCCATCTGGGCCAGGGCTTTTTTTTTGGGGGGGAGCAGCATTTTTTAATTAATTTTTCAATGTCTTCTCTTGTTATGGGTCTGTTCAGATTTTCAACATCACTTTGTGTTAGTTTGTGTAGGTAGTGTGTTTCTAGAAGTTTATCTGTATCCTCTACGGTTTCAAATTTGTTGGAGTATCATTTTTCATAATACTGTTTTATGATACTTTTTATTTCAGTTGAGTCTATTGTATTTTCCCCATTTCATTTCTTATTTGGGTTATCTGCGTCCTTTCTTTTTTTTCTTTTGTCATCCTGGTCAGTGGTTTGTTTGTTGATTTTGTTGATCCTTTCAAAAAAACCAACTTTTGTTTTTGTTGATTTTTCTATTGTTTTTTTATTCTCTATTTCATTTATTTCTGCTCTGAGCATTATTATTTCTTCTGGTGGCTGTTGCCTTTTTTTGCTATTCTCTTTCTTTTTGTTCAAGTTCTGTCGTTAATGGTTTGATTTTGTCTTTTTTATGTGTGCATCTGTTGCTATAAATTGTGCTCTGGTGACTACCTTTCCTGTGTCCCAAAGATTTTGGTATGATGTGTTTTCATTCTCGTTTGATTCTAGGAATTTTTTGATTCCTTCTCTGATTTCTTCTATTACCCAGTGGTTTGTGAGCAGGGTGTTATTCAGTTTCCGTGTAATTGATTTTTTTCCTTACTCTTTCTGTTGTTAATTTCTACCTTGATGGTGTTATGGTCAGAGAAGATACTTTGCATTATCTCGGTGTTTTGGATTTTGTTGAGGGTTTCTCTGTGGCCTAAGATGTGGTCAGTTCTGGAGAAAGTTCTGTGTGCATTGGAAAAGAATGTGTACTTTGAAGCTGTAGGATGGAGTGTTCTATCTATGTCTATGAGGTCAAGTTGGCATATTGTGCCCTTTAGGTCTTCTGTATCTTTGTTGAATTTCCTTTAGATGTTCTGTCCTTTACCGAGAGTGGTGTGTTGAAGTCTTCCCGTATTATTGTGGAACTGTCAATTTCTCTTTTCAGTGCTGTTAAGGTTTGTTTTATGTATTTTGGAGCCCTGTCATTGGGTCCGTCAATGTTTATTATGGTTATGTCTTCATGGTGGATCATCCCCTTAATCATTATATAGTGTCCTTCTTTGTCTTTTATGGT
>NW_004443955.1:2910078-2913883 GCF_000243295.1 Trichechus manatus latirostris | reverse complement strand
GTAGATGTTTATTATGGTTATGTCTTCATGATGGATTGTCCCCTTAATCCTTATATGGTTTCCTTCTTGTTCTTTTATGGTGGATTTTGTTTTAAAGTCTATTTTATCTGAGATTAGTATTGCCACTCCTGCTTTTTTTTGGTAGTTGTTTGCTTGATATATTTTTTGTATCATTTGATTTTTAATAAATTTTCATCTTTGTTTCTAAGGTGTGTCTCTTGTGGACAGCATATTGATAGGTCATGTTTTTTTATCCAGTCTGTCACTCTCCATCTCTTTATGGGTGTGTTTAGTCCATCTACATTCAGTGTAATTATTGATAGGTGTGAGTTTATTGCTGTCATTTGGTAATACTTTTTTTTTGTGGTGCTGGTGTTTCCTTTGTTCTTCTTTCCTGTGCTAAATTTCTTTTGTTTGTGGATTTTTTTTCCTTTTTTTTTTTTTTGTAGGTTTTGTTTGTACTGAGACTTTATGTTTTTCTTCTTTATTTTGATGGGAAGATTTGTTAAATTTTTTTGTGGTTACCTTGAAATTTGCCCTCATCTTCCTAAGTTGGAACTAGTCTGCTATTACTTGGTATCACCTTGCCTTCCTCTCCATTACAAGTTTCTATACCTATACCGTTTATTCCCTGTTTTATTGTTCTGATGCTGTTATTATTTACAGATTAACCTCTGTGGTTCCCTGTTGTAATCCTTGGTTTTGGATAGTCCTTGAGAGTTCTTTTCCTAGGTTGGTATCTGGCTGGTACAATCCTGTGTCCTAGATTTAGCCTGTAGTCTGATTTTGTTTGTTCTCAGATTGAAGGATTCCCTTTAAGAATTCCTGTAAGTTTGGTTTGGTTTTAACATATCCCCTTATTTTATGTTTATCTGGAAATGACCAATTTCACTGTCATATTTGAAGAAGGGTTTTGCATGATATGGTATTCTTAGCTGGCAATTTTTTTCTTTCAAGGTTTTGTACTTGTCATCCCATTGTCTTCTTGCCTGCATGGTTTCTGCCAAATAAGCAGAGCTTAGTCTTATTGTTATTCCTCTATATGTGACTTTTTGTTCTTCTTGAGCTGCTCTCAGGATTCTTCGTTTGTCTTTGGTTTTGGCGAGTTTGATTATGCTATGTGTTGGTGATTTTCTTTTGGAGGTCTATCCTATATGGGGTTCGTTGAGCTTCTTAGATGGCCAGCTTTTCATCTTTCATGATATTGGGGAAGTTTTCTGTCAGCAGTTCTTCAGTGATCCTCTCTGTTTTCTGTTTTCTCCCTCTGTTCTGGAACTTTGATCACTTGCAAATTTTTGCTTTTCATTTTATCCCACGTAATTCTCATGGTCTCTTCATTTTTCTTCTTTCTTTTTTCTGATTTTTCCTTAGAGTTGTATCCAAGTGTTTGTCTTCAATTTCACTGCTCCTGTTTTCCACTGTTTCAGACCTGTTCCTCAGCCCTTCTATGACATTGTCCATTTCTGAAAACTTGTTGTTTATCTTTTGGATTTCTAATTCTTGTTTTTGTATGATTTCTGGTTGTGAATTTATTTTGGCATTTTGTTCCTGCATTATTTTCTAGAATTTTTCCATTTTTTTGTTTCATTTTCTTTGATTTTTGTCTGCCTTTTCCATGAATTTGTCTATTTTTTCCTTTTTGTCTGCTTTTTGCTTCTACTCTTGGATAATTCTGAGTATTAGAGATTTGAATTCCCTATCAGATAGTTCTAATGCCTTTTCTTCTACTGGAAACTCATCTGGTGTTTTATTTTGGCCACCTACAGGAACCATCCTATCCTTTTTTAAAAAAATGTTTTTATATTGTTTGCTGTCTTTGGGGCATTGGGTATTTATTCTCCTCGTTCATTGATTGTAGATTTGTTTGTTTCATCTTGCTTTTTGTTTTATTTGGCTATGTCTGAGCAGGCGGGCTATGTGTTCTTTGTTATTTTCCGGCTGTGGACAGGATACTTTTTGCCTCCTTCTCCAACTGGCAGGGTCAGTTGCTCAGATATGGTTCAGCAGGGCAGGTCTAGCTGAAGATGGGTTGCGTTGTCTGTGACACTTACTATGGCCACCACGGCAGGCCAGTAATCAGTGCAGGGCAGGTTCCGGTAGGCTGTACCTGGGCTGCTTGGTGGTGTCATATTCAGCGCACAGTGCAGGTAGGCAGGATGGAGGGGGGAGATTGTGAAGTGTGGAGCTAAGATGGGTATGGGAGAGGGGAGAAAGGAACTGGAGCCAAAAACAAACAAAAAAGAGTGCTAGGGGAACTTGCCTTTGGAGTGGAGAGATGAGACACTATGAAATGGAGAAAAACAAAAAGGAGAAGAAGAGAAAACAGAAAAAATATGATTAAATACAAATTAGAAAGAAAAAAATAAAAGCTCCTAGTGTAGCTGCGAGGTCTGGGGAAATTTCTCCCAGGCTATGAAGTACAGCCTGGCTGCAATGGGTAGAGGTGTCACTCAGCACCAGGTATTCAGGGGACAGGAATAGAAGGAAAGTATAGAGAGATGAGAAACTGCATAATGATGAAAGACAAAAAGGGAAGAAGAGGGAGAAGACAACAAAACAAACAAATAAAAAAAAAACTAGAAAAACTAACAAAAAAAAAAAAACAGAAAGAAAGAACCAAGAAAAAGAAATGCCCTCAGGGATCCCTGCGCACATTTGCGCAAACTGAGGGTGTAGGTCCCAAGCCACACTGTACTCCTCAGCTAGAATGGGCTCCCAATTCGAGAAAAGAAAAAGACAACAAACAAACAATTCAAAACAAAAAGCCCTCGGATGCCACCATCATGGCAGCACAGGCCAGGAAGCAGTTTCACATTCAAGTGGCATTTCACAGCCTTTAAGGAAGAAGCAAAGTTGGTGCATGGAGCCAGTTATTTGAGGGAAAGGAGGGGGATGTGGTGAGAGGTAAGGAAGAAATCTAAAGAAGTGGAAAAAAGCAGCACCAGCAGCCAACAAACAGCACTTAGGGAGCCGGCCAGTGTAGGCATGTGGAATCCAAGCAACACTGGGGTGAAGCTTGTGCTTCCTGGCCAAGAGACTGTGGCCACAGGAAGCAGAGGATGCTGAGTAGGGATGAAGAAGGGTAGGGGACGGGAAAGTATATATCGCTGGTTACCGGCTGTTCTGTCTTCTGCTGGAAGCTCCGCGATGCTGCTTTCTTGTACACCCTGTTCACTGAACTCTGATAGGAGTCCAAGATGGCAGATCCATGCTGCATTAGCTGATAGGGGACCTCGGCATGTATCTCTCCTCCCTCTCTGTTCTCTGTCAGTTTCTTATTCCATTTGGTCCTTGGCTGAGTTCTTTATCTCTTCATTTGATGCTTAGGGTTTCAGGATTGCTGTTTTCTCTGTTTGGCTTAGTTTTTCAGATCTTTGCTGTGGAGGGATGGCATGGTGCTTCTGCCTATAGCGCCTTGTTGCCCGGAAGTCCTATTCCTATTTTGTTGAGAGTTTTTATCATGAATGGGTGTTGGACTTTGTCAAGTGTCTTTTCTCCATCAATTGATAAAATCATGTGGTTCTTGTCTTTTGTTTATTCTATGGATTATACTGTTTTCTAATGTTGAACCATCCCTGCATACCTGTATAAATCCCACTTTATCATGGTGAATCATTTTTTTTTTGATATGTTGCTGATTTCTATTGGCTAGAATTTTGTTGAGGATTTTTGTATCAATGTTCATGGGGGATATTGGTCTGTAATTTTCTTTTTTTGTGGTGTCTTTACCTGGTTTTGGTATCAGAGTTATGCTGGCTTCATAGAATGAGTTTGAGAGCATTCCATCATTTTCTATGCTCTGAAA
>NW_004443955.1:2852775-2909681 GCF_000243295.1 Trichechus manatus latirostris | reverse complement strand
TTTTCAAAGAACCAGCTTTTGGTCTTGTTAACTCTTTCAATTGTTTTTCTATTCTCTATTTCATTTAATTCTGCTTTAACTCTTATTATTTCTTTTCTTCTGGTGACTGAGGGCTTCTTTTGTGCTCTCTTTCTACTTGTTCCAGTTGTAGGGTTAATATTTTGATTATGGCCCTTTCTTCTTTTTGGATGTGTGCATTTATTGCTATAAACTTACCTCTGAGCACTGCTTTTGCTGTGTCCCAAAGGTTCTGGTAGGATGTATTTTCATTCTCATTTGATTATATGAATTTCTTTATTCCATCCTTAATTTCTTCTATACCCAGTAGTTTTTGAGCAAGGTGTTCAGTTTCCATGTGTTTGATTTTTTTTCTTTGCTTTTTCTGTTGTTGATTTCTACTTTTCTGGCTTTATGGTCAGAAAAGATGCTTTGTAATTATTCGATGCTTTGGATTTTGTTAAGGCTTGCTTTATGGCCTAACATGTGGTCTGTTCTGAAGAATGTTCCGTATGTATTGGAAAAGAACGTATGCTTGGCTGCTGTTGTGTGGAGTGTTCGGTATATGTCTATGAGATCAAGTTGGTTTTTGTAGCATTTAGCTCTTCTGTGTCTTTGTTAAGCTTCTTTCTGTGTGTTCTGTCCTTCAACAAAAGTGCTGTGTTGAAGTCTCCTACTACTAGTGTGGAGCTGTCTCTCTCTCTTTCTAATGCTGTTAGAGTTTGTTGTATGTAGTTTGGAGCCCTGTTGTTGGGTGCATAAATGTTTATTATAGTTATGTCCTCCCAGTGTATTGACCCTTTAATCATTATATAGTGTCCTTCCTTATCCTTTCTGGTGGATTTTATATTAATGTCTATTTTGTCAGAGATTAATATTGCCACTCCTGCTCTTATTTGAGTGTTATTTGCTTGATATATTTTTCTCCATCCTTTGAGTTTTAGTTTGTTTCTTTAAGTCTCAGGTGTGTCTCTTGTAGGCAGCATATAGACAGATCGTGTTTTTTTAATCCAGTCTGCCACTCTCTGTCTCTTTATTGGTGCATTTAGTCCATTTAAATTCAGAGTAATTATTGATAGGTGTGAGTTTAGTGCTGTCATTTTGATGTCTTTTTGTGTGTGTTGTTCATGGTTTCTTTGTTTCACTTAATTTTCTGTGCTGAGTTGTTTTTCTTTATGTATTTTCTTTTCATTTTTTTCATTATTGTTGATTTTGTGTTTGCTGAGTCTTTATATTTTTCTGGTTTTTTATTTTGACTTGTAGGATTGTTGGTTTCCTTTGTGGTTACCTTAATATTTACCCCTATTTTTCTAAGTTTATCCCAGTGTTTTGTTCCTTTATATTGCCTTGACTTCCTCTGCATATGAAAAATCTATGTCTACATTTTTTAAGTTCCTCTTTTTTGTTTTAATGTTGTTATTTTTTACGTATTGACATGTATCCCTATATTCAGTGTTTTAGCTTTGATTTACTTTTGTGACTTCCCTATCTAGGTTGATATCTGGTTGCTCTGTCCTGTGTTCTAGTCTTGGGTTGTTATCTGATTTTACTGATTTTCTAACCGGCAGACTCCCTTTAGTATTTCTTGTAATTTTGGTTTGGTTTTTGTAAATTCCCTAAACTTCTGTTTATCTGGAAATGACCTAATTTAACCGTCATATTTGAGCGACAGTTTTGCTGGATATATAATTCTTGGCTAGTAGGTTTTTTCCTTCAAGGCTTTATATAGGTCATCTCATTGCCTTCTTGCCTGCCTGGTTTTTGTTGAGTAGTCTGAGCTTATTCTTATTGACTCTCCTTTGTAGATGACTTTTCATTTATTTCTAGCTGCTCTTCAAATTCTCTCTTTATCTTTGGTTTCGGTATGTTTGATTATAATATGTCTTGATGACTTTCTTTTGGGATCTACGTTATGTGGGGTTCGATGAGCTTCTTGGATATCTTGTCATTTTTCATGTTATCAGGGAAGTTTTCTGCCAACAAATCTTCAACTATTCTCTCTGTATTTTCTGTTATCCCCCCTGTTCTGGCACTCCAATCACTTGTAGATTACTCCTCTTGATAGAGTCCCACATAATTCTTAGGGTTTTTGCATTTTAAAAAATCTTTTTATCTGATTTTTCCTCAAATAAGTTGGTGTCAAGTGTTTTATCTTCACTCTCACTAATTCTGACTTCCATTACCTCAATTCTGCTCCTATGACTTTCTGTTGAGTTGTCTGATTCTGAAATTTTATTGTTAATCTTCTGGGTTTCACATTGATGTTTCTCTATGGACTGTTGCAGCCTGTTAAATTTGTCATTATGCTCTTCTCTAATCTTTTTAATTTTCTCTGTTGTGTGTTCTGCATTTTGCTTAATTTCCTTCCTAATTTCTTGAAGAGTCTGTATATTAATCTTTGTATTCTGCCTCTGGTAATTCCAAGAAATTTTCCTCCTGTGGAAGATTTCTAGATTCTTTATTTTGGGAGCTTGCTGAAGCCATCATGGATTGCCTCTTTATGTGATTTGATATTGACTGTTGTCTCCAAGCCATCATATTTATTTATGTTTGCTTACTGTGTTCTAGCTTCTTGTTCTGCTATGCCCAAATAGGCTGCTCATATGAGCTAGTTTGATTATTGGCACCTTTGAAGCTCCACTGTCCTGTCAGCAGGTGGCTAGATCTGTTACTAGGTATGTGAGCTTAGGAGTCTGCCCACTCCTCTTGTATGGATTCAGCTCACATGCCCAGGTCAATAGCCCACAAGTATGTGGTGTAGGCTCTCACTTACAGTCCTAGACAGGCATGGGTGTTTGGTGTAGGTATAGGCATCTGGCTACATCAGGGGGACATACTCTGAGCAATGCAGGGGTCTGATGGCCACCCCCAAGTGTCCAGGAGGAAAGCTTGTCCCTGTTCCCTAGAGCATGTAGGTGGGTGGGTTTTGCAGCTGGACTGTGAGCACCTAATGCTGTTGCCTATAAGGACTGGGCAGCTCCTCTTATTCATGGGCCCCTGTCGCAGGTGGCTAGGTGGCATGGGTGGAGCCGCCAGTCCTCAGGCCCCTGATGTGGGTAGGTGAAGACCTTGCTTAATGGGCAAAGCAGTGTCAAATGTCAAGAACCTGCCACTTCACAGCTGAAACAGTTGAAGTTAGAGTTCCGGTATATACCCTGCTGTACTGCGGTAATGAGGGCCTACGCTACTGATATGGGCCCGCACAAGTCTATACAGGGGGAAAGGCATTCAAAGTGCATGGATCCCTTATGCCTGTGCCTAGGCAAAGAAGCTATGCCTACCCTGGGTTCCTGGCTTAGGGGAGCCTGCAGTTTATTTTTTCCCATTTGTTAATTTGTTCACTCTCCAAGGCAGGGAGAATGGCTCAGGGCGTGTGATGGATCCTACTTCCAGCCCAGGGGACTCGGCAGTTGCTGAAGCCAGTTGGGGACCCAGTGCAGAGCAGGGAGCGGGGAGGTAAATGGGAGAGAGGTTTTTTCCCTATGGGGGTGTTTTTGATCCATGTGGTAAGCCGTATGCAAGTACTTAACTTTCACCAGTGAGGGCTGCTTCTCACTTCTTCTGGGTGGCCCTGTAAACTCTCTTGCAGTGGGTCTGTACCGGTGTGGAAAACATGCCTCGCGAGCACCGCCACTTGCCTGCCTCACCACTCACACACGAGCTGATCAGGCCTGAAGGGCTCAGACTCTTGCTGGGTCAGGTATGGCAACTCCTTGCTGCTTCCAAACTATCTCTCCCTCCCCCTGCCACTCAGTCCAATTCCTCAACTCTGCCTTTGATGTTCAGGGCCCCCAGATTGCCATATATAATCAAATCACTTGTTTTTTCGGGTCTTTGTTGTAAAAGGGTCCACCAGAAGCATCTGACTACTCTGCCAGATTGGCCCCACCTCCTAGATTTCTTAATTCAATCCCTTGCTTTCATTTGCGTTTGTTCACTTTTCTTTGTTCCATTCTCTTGTATCTCTTGAGACTTGGTAAGTTCTGTTACTTTGCGTTCTGGTTTCTTTATCCTGTTCTATCTGTTTGACTCTACTATTGAGTGTTTTCTTGCTTGTGCTAATCAGCTGCTTTATTCTTCAGTTCCAGTAGTTCTCTTTATTTTTTGTTTTCATTTCTTATGTTTTCAGTTTCCTTGTTGAGTCTTTCATTTTGTTCTTCCATTCATTTCCTGGTCTCTGCTAGTTTGTTTTCTGTGTGCTTTTTGCTTTCTTTAAACTTATTTAGCACCATAGTCTGAAATTTTCATTTTTTTTCTGTTAGTCTTGCTTCCGTAGGAGAAATTTTCTCTTCTTCATGTTTTACTTTTGATGTATCTTCTTCTTTTGTGATTTTGTGTTTTTTAGTATTTTTTTTTTTTTTGGTTGAACTTGGGCTTTTTTGTTATCCTTTTTTCTCTTTTTTTACATTAAATCATGCTTTCTGATTTTCATGGGAAAATTTTCTGATTGGGCACAGTGGTCAAGTGCCTGGCTGCCAACTGGAAGATCAAGGGCCAGCACCCACCATCCGCTTTGTGGGAGAACAAGGCAACAGTCTACCTCTGCAAAGACTTACAGCCCCAGAAACCACATGGGGCAGCTCTATTTTGCCCCTCAGGCTTGCTATGAGTCAGAATTGATCTGACGGCAGTGGGCTCGGTATCTTCTCCTAAGAATCACTTAAGAGTGTGTGTGTGTGTGTGCGTGTGTGTGTGTGTGTTAGGTGCCATTGAGTCAGTTCTGACTCATAGCAACCCTATGTACAAGGGAAGAAAACACTGCCCAATCCTGCACCATCTTCACAATCATTACTATGTTTCAGCCCATTGTTGCAGCCACTGTATCAGTAACGTTGTTCAGGGTCTTCCTCTTTTTCAGTGACCCTCTACTTTACCAAGTATGATGTCCTTCTCCAGGACTGGTCCCTCCTGATAACAAGTTCAAAATACATGAGAGGAAGTCTCGTCATCCTCACTTCTAAGGAGCATTCAGACTGTACTTCTTCCAAAACAGATTTGTTTGTTCTTCTGGCAGTCCATGGTGTATTCAGTATTCTTTGCCAACACCATAATTCAAAGGCATCAATTCATCTTTGGTCTTCCTTATTCTTGTTCAGCTTTCGCATGTGTATGAGGTGATTTAAAATACCATGACTTGGGTCAGGCACACCTTAGTCCTCAAACCCACCCACCTACGTGCTCTAGGGAACAGGGACACACCTTCCTCCTGGACACTCGAGGGCATCTGTCAGCTCCCTGCCTTGCTAAGAGTGTGTTCCCCTGCTGCAACCAGATGCCTGTACCTACACCAATCACCCATGCCTGTCTAGGACTGGAAGTGAGAGCCTACAGCAATCTTAGCTTTTTAACATTTTAAAGAGGTCTTTTGCGGCAGATTTGCCCAATGCAAATACGTCGTTTGATTGATTGACTGTTGCTTCCATGGGTGTTGATTGCAGATCTAGGTAAAATGAAATACTTGACTACTTCAATATTTTCTCTGTTTATCATGATGTTGCTTATTGGTCCAGTCATGAGGATTTTTGTTTTCTTTCTGTTGTGGTGTAATCCATACTGAAAGCTGTGCTCATTGATCTTCATCAGTAAGTGCTTCAAGTCCTCTTCGCATTCAGAAAGCAAGGTTGTGTCATCTGCATATCTCAGGTTGTTAATGAGTCTTCCTCCAATCCCAATGCCACAGTCTTCATAAAGTCCAGATTCTCAAATTATTTGCTCAGCATACAGATTAAATAAGTATGATGAAAAGATACAACCCTGACAGTCAACTTTTCTGACTTTAAACCATGCTGTACCCCCTCGTTCTTACCGAACGAGTGCCTCTTGATCTATGTACAGGTTCCTCCTGAACTCAATTAAGTGTTTTGGACTTCCCATCCTTCGCAAGGTTATCCATAATTTGTTATGATCCACACAGTCAAATGCCTTTGCATAATCAATAAAACATAAGTAAACATCTTTCTGGTGTTCTCTGCTTTCAGCCAAGATACATTGACATTAGCAATGATATCCCTCATTCCACATCCTCTTCTGAATCTGGCTTGAATTTCTGGAAGTTACCTGTCGATGTACTGCTGCAACGATTTTTCAGTGATCTTCAGCAAAATTTTACCTGTGTGTGTTATTGAGATTGTCTGATAATTTCTTCATTCTGTTGGATCACATTTCTTTGGAATGGGCACAAATATGTGTCTCCTCCAGTTGGTTGACCAAAAAGCTGTCTTCCAAATTTCTTGGCATAGATGAGTGAGTGCTTACAGTGTTGCATTCATTTGTTGAAAAATCTCAGTTGGTATTTCGTCAATTCCTTGAGCCTTGTTTTTCACCAATGTCTTCAGTGCAGCTAGGGCTTCTTCAGTGCCATTGGTTCTTGACCATATGCTATCTCCTGAAATCGTTGAACATCAGACTATTTCATACAGTACTCTGTGTATTCCTTCCATCTTCTTCTGATACTTCCTGCATATTTCAGTATTTTGCCCATAGAATCCTTCAGTATTGCAACTCAAGACTTGAATTTTTTCTTCAATCCTTTCAGCCTAAGAAATGCCGAGTGTGTTTTTCCCTTTCGGCTTTCTATCTCCAGATCTTTGCACATTTAATTATAATATTGTGCTTTGTCTTCTTGAGCTGTCCATTAAAATCTTCTCTTAGGCTCTTTTATGTGATCATTTTTTCCATTCACTTTAGCTACTCTGTGTTCAAGAGCAAGTTTCAGAGTCTTTTCTGACATCTATTTTGGCCTTCTCTTTTTTTCCTGTCTTTTTAATGACCTCTTGCTTTCTTCATGTATGATGTCCGTGATGTCATCCCACTACTCATCTTCTGTTCGGTCATTAGTGTTCAGAGTGTCAAATCTATTCTTGAGATAATCTCTAAAATCAGGTGAGATATACTCAAGTTCATACTTTGTCTCTCGTGGACTTGTTTTAATTTTTTTTCAGCTTCAACTTGAATTTGCATATGAACAATTGATTGTCTGTTCCGTAGTAGTCCCCTGGCCTTGTTCTGACTGATGATATTAAACTTCTCCATTATCTCTTTCCACAGATGTAGTCAGTTTGAGTCCTGTGTATTCCATTCAACGAAGTCCATGTGTATAGTTGCTGTTTATGTTGTTAAAAGGTATTTGCAATGAGTAAGTCATTGTTCTTGCAAGATTATATCATGCGATCTCTGGCATCATTTCTGTCACCAAACCCGTATTTTTCAACTGCTGATCCTTTTTCTTTGTTTTTAACTTATGCATTCCAATCACCAGTAATTATCAATGCATATTGATTGCACATTTGATCAATTTCAGACTACAGTAGTTGGTAAAAATCTTTAATTTCTTCATTTTTGGCATTAGAGGTTGGTGCGCAAATTTGAGTAATAGTCACATTAACTGTTCTTCCTTGTAGTTTTATAGATATTATCCTATCTCTGACAGCTTTATACTTTAGGAGAGATTTTGAAATGTTCTTTTTGACGATGAATGCAACGCCATTCCTCTTCAATTTGTCATTCCCAGCATATTAAACTATGTGATTGTTCAGTGCAAAATAGCAAATACTAGCCCATTTCAGCTCACTAATGCCCAGGATATGGATTTTCAAGCATTCTATTTCATTTTTGACAACTTCCAATTTTCTTAGGTCTATACTTCATGCATTCCACGTACATTCTTTCGTACATTCCAATTTCTAATGGATGTTTGCAGCTGTTTCTTCTCATTTTGAGTCATGCTACATCAACAAATGAAGATCCTGAAAGCTTTACTCCATTCATGTCATTAGTGTCAACTCTATTTTAAGGCGGTAGCCCTTCCCCAGTCATATTTTGAGTGCCCTCCATCCTGAGGGGTTTACCTTCCACCATGATACCAGTGTTTCACTGCTGTTCATAAAGTTTTCACTGTCCGATTATTTTAGAAGCAGATCACCAGGTCGTTCTTCCCAGTCTTAGTCTGGAAGCTCTGCTGAAACCTGTCCACCGTGGGTGACCCTGCTGGTATTTGAAATACCATTGGCATAGCTTCCAGCATCACAGCAACACACATGCCACCATAGTATAACAAACTGACAGATGAGTGGTGGAACCCGATGGGGCAGTTCTACTCCATCCTAGAGGGTTGTTATGAGCCTGAATTGACCCGACAGCAGTGGATTAATTTGATTTGGTAATCCAGGCCCTCTTGGGCCAGTGACTAGGATACCACTAGAGGTCACTCTTTTCCTTTTTTTTTTTTTTTTAGTGCTGATTTAAGAATTCTGGATGCTTGTTCTCTGAAATTCAGTATGCATGAGCAGGGAATTTTAGCTGGTTACAGATGCTGACATAAGAAGTGGGGCTTGGCTTTCCCGTGGTGAAAGTGGGGAGCTCTTTACATCTTTCCCTCCTGGGCGCCCCTGCACATGCTCTCATCCCATGGTGTTCTGCTGTGGGCAGGGACCCAGACGTTTCCCTAGGTTACCTGTCTGAAGTATTTCCCTTGCCCTGATGCCCTTACAGTGCCTACAGGTTCTATCCAGTCTGTCCACTAGCTGGCACTGCCACTCAGGTGAGATGTCATGTGTTAATGAATCTGTCCACCAGGGGGCACAACTCTTTCTAAGGTTATTACTGCTTTCCCATCTTTGTTTACGCAACCACGTTTTCTGTCGGAAAACCCACACCCAGTGAGCCCCCTTCGGGGCTGGGTGTTGCCCTCCATTTTTGCCCAAAGCTTCTTTCCCTACTCTGTGGGGGCTGCTTATATCTGAGCTGGCATTCAGGGGAAGCATAGGCCAACTTTTCTCTGTCTCAGGAGGAGGAAGTGCTGGCTCTCCTGGAAAGACCTCCAAGACATCTGTCTTGTTGGTTGCAGAGGTCTAGTGCCCCTGTGGTGGCTGGGTGAGCAGTCTGCACTTAGGTGACCTGTCTCCTGGCTCCACTGTAGAGAATCTGCTGTAGGAGCTCATAATATTCCAACAGCAGACAGTTACCCGGTTGGGGAGGATTGTCATATTTCTAATGGGCCCCCAGGGAAGTCTGTCCTGTTAGTTTCAGAGGCCTGAGCTATAGGATGCATATGGAGGCTGGTAGAGTACTGACTATGGGAGCAGACTCCATTGTGGGGGCCTCCTGTAGCAATTCACAGCAGGCTTGCAGGTGACAGTGTCTGGGTGTGGAATGTGTTGTCATGCCCCAAATGGACCCCCCAGGGAGATCTGCTTTGTTGCTACAGAGCCCCGCCCCCATAGTATGTTGGCTATGGGTGTAACCTCCACTCAAGATGCCTGATGCCTGCTTCCTAGCACACAGCAACCTCAGTCAGCAGTCTTCATCATCGACGAGAAGGGGTAACAGACAGACTGAACTGACTCCCCAGGTCTGTCCTGTTGATATCAGAGGACAGAGGTATGGGGTGCACAGAGAGGCAGGTACAGTGATGGCTATGGGAGCATACTCCACTGCAGGGTCCTTCTTAAGCAATTCTTAGTAGGCTTGCACCGAACAGTGTCCAGGGTGAGGGAGGTGCTGACACACTCCAAACAGACCCCCGAGGAGATCTGTCTTTTTATTTTACAGCAGAAACTTGGGGTCCTGTCTGTTTGTACAGGCAGTGGTTGTGGTGGTTAGGGAAGCAGAATTTTTTACTGGGGCCACTTCCCCAGTTCACAGCAGCCGGCAGCTTGTGTGTCTCGGAAGAGGGGCAGGGACAGTGGGAGAAGTGATTTTCATACCTTATGCGACTCGTTGATTTGTGCCTGTCTGTAGTTCCCCGCTGCTTTCTTCTGCTCCCCGATTTAGGGTTCCTCAAAGCCGAGCACCATTTCCTTGTTGTGTTTGTGGGGGAGGATTGGAATGATGATCTGTTTACCCCAGCATCTTCCCAGAATCCATGTGTATAGTGATTTTTTAATTGCTTTCCTTTTTTTTCCTTCTCATTATGCCATACCCTGGAATTTCCCTTGTATCTATGTACATTATCCAGTCCCACTAGTATAAGTGTACTGGTGTAAGGTAAAAAAATGATGGTTGCTATGTGCTATAAGGGAACTCCTAACTCAGTTTATTCTAGGTTCTTGAGAAATGCCAAACATTGATGTCAGTAATGGCTGTGGCTTGTGCCAAGGTCCAGTCTGTAGGTATGTGGTGATGTGAGGTTGTAGGCTTGGAAGTCTGTTGGATGACTACCCTCTCACAGAGCTAAGCTGATTTTTCTTCATCTCTCTTTTGAGAAGCCCAAGTCAGCTGACAGGTGACTGGAAAATGGCACTTCTTTACGTTGTTATTGTATTTTGCAGAAAAAGGAGCGTGAACTCATACTAAATAAATCAACAAACGCTATTACAACTGGGAAGATGACCCACCCCCCAAACATCCCAAAAGAGCAGACCCCAGCAGGGACCTCGAATGCATCTTCAGTCTCCGTAAAACCTCCTGAAGAGAAGACTTCTGAAAGCAAAAAGACTTACAACAGCATCAGCAAGATTGACAAAATGTCCCGCATTGTATTCCCAGTCCTGTTCGGGACTTTCAATTTAGTTTACTGGGCGACATATTTGAATAGGGAGCCAGTGATTAAAGGAGCTGCCTCTCCAAAATAAATCTCCAGACTCCCAGTCTCCAAGAGAGCCATGCTTCCAGCAAGATGGTACCAAGGACAGGTTGAGCTCAAAGGAACTTTGCATATTTGGGCAATATCTTTTGGGATTTTTTGCATGTTTAGTAATATGTACAAATAATGTTGCCTTGATTGTTTATATGTATAACCTCAGATGTTTCAAAGATGTCACTTTGATGAACAGAGAAAACTTTCCAGAAAAACAAGAGACAATGACTCTGACACTCAGATGCTCAGTATCTTACACTGATAGTTTACAAATCAGACAAGTATATTTTTAACTATTCCAAATGTTACTTAACAATGATTTTTATACTTCAAATGTCATTTCATACAAATTTCCCCAGCAAGAAATATTTTAGGAAATTCTCTATGCATATTACCAAATATTGCAAGAAACAAAGTTCACAAAGAGCACATTTTTCATTAAAAGGAGCTGTTGGCATTTATGTAAAAAATTAATTTCCTTTGGTAATTCTTACTGTTCTGAAATTAGGAAAGGTACTGCATGATCTTACATTAAATAAGACAGGCAAATATGTATGCAGAGAAATTTAGTAACAAAAATATATGGTATGTTAGATTTACTAATAACATTTCTACCCCAGGCAAAAATTCAACTCCTTAAAAAAATTTTATTTTTACTCTTCACTCCCTACCCCTCATTAACTAAACAATGACCGTGACAAAAAAGGAGTCAAGAAAACAAAGGGTGGCTGGGTGGCAGTCTGAGCAGTGACTGAGCATGTCTGGAACTTGATGGTGCTCTTGCTGTGGCCAGGCTGCGCTTTGGTGGTGAGACATCTTGATGAGTTATTTTCCATTTTATTTCCTTGTACATATTTCATGATTGGCTTATTGCTTTTGTATGTGAATCTTAAATGTTCGTTAAATCATAAAAAAATGAGCTAATCTTATGGGCTTATGTCATTTTTTAAAATTGTATTAGTGAACTCATTTCCTGAAAATGACATTAAAAAAAAAAACATCAGAAATTGCTTTGGGAAAAAAATTCTGCTTGGCAGCTCACCTGTTTCCCATCTAATTTTCTGGACTAGTATGTGGAAATAGTGCTTATTTAATTCCATGGTAAGGGTGAATGGGCAAACCAGACATTTTCCTCTGTCTTATTTGCTTTATATCCTCTTATTTGAGGGTGTTCCCAGGAAGGGGCATTTCCTTTAGGCAGGTTGACTGCTCCTTCAGTGCCCTGTCGTCTTTTGCTGCTTGCGAATGCTGATGGAAAGTGCTTTTGACCCATGTACTTACCGTTTGAGGAAGTATCCAAGAAAGATGCAGATGAATGTGGATGAAAGAATGCTTTCTTCCTCCTCCAAGACTGTCTTGGAATTCTTCAGTCATAAAAGGTGAGCCCATTACATTGAACAAACAATATCAAATATTAAGCCTGTCTAAATTGACTGGTTAATGGCATTTACTTCTTCAAAACCCATCCACATCACTTGTGTTTGGTAGACACAGACATGGGTCATGGGCATGGATATAATGTTGGTATGTAAATGCCCACAGCATCAGTCCTCCTATACTCCAGATATTTACCCTGGCAAATCTTTGCATGGGATTGAAGCAGAGTTATATTTTACTAGAGTCACGTGAAAAGTCACAGAATTGCTAAGTTCTTCAAAAGGACAGGTGTCCTCTTTTCAGTATCCAATTTTTTCAGTGTACAGATACTATTGCCTGTTTCTGTAAATGGTTTCAGCATCTCACAAAGTAGAAGGGCAAGGTCAGTGAAAGGGGTGCTCTTAAACATTAAGACCAGAAGCATTTCTCTGCTACAAATGGTGATTTTGTTGTAGAATAATTTGTGTATTTTCTACTGCGCTACAGCATAAGAAGACCAACAACTTATTCATTGCAAATACCTTTTTTCAACGGTGACTATACAGATGGACCTCACAGGATGGAATACACAGGAATCAAATTGACTACATCTGTGAAAACAGATGATGGAGAAGCCCAATATCATCAGTCAGAACATGGCCAGGGGCCGACTGCGGAACAGACCATCAATTGCTCATACACAAGTTCAAGTTGAAGCTGAAGAAAATTAGAGCAAAGTCCACAAGAGCCAAAAATGACCTTGAGTATATCCCATCCAAACTCAGATTTGAGGCATTCAACACTAATGACGGAAGACCAGACAAGTTGTGGAATGACATCAAGGACATCATACATGAAGAAAGCAAAAGGTTATTAAAAAGACAGGAAAAAAAGAAGAAACCAAAATGGATGTCAGGAAAGACTCTGAAACTTGCTCTAGAATGTAGAGTAGCTAAAGTGAATGGAAGAAATGATGAAGTAAAAGAGCTGAACAAAAGATTTCAAAGGGCAGCTCAAGAAGACAAAGTATTAAAATGAAATGTGCAAAGACCTAGAGTTAGAAAACCAAAAGGGAAGAACATTCTTGGCATTTCTCAAACTGAAAGAACTGAAGAAAAAATTCAAGCTTCAGGTTGCAATATTGAAGGATTCGAATTATGCAGTAAGCATCAAAAGCAGATGGAAGGAATACACAGTCACTGTGCCAAAAATAATTGGTCAACATTGAACCATTTCAGGAGGCAGCATATGATCAAGAACAAATGGTACTGAAGGAAGAAGTCCAAGCTGCACTGAAAGGAATGAAGAAAAACAAGGCTCCAGGAATTGACAGAATACCAATTGAGATGTTTCAACAAACAGATGCAGCACTGGAGGTGCTCACTAATCTATGTCAAGAAATTTTTAAGGCAGTTTCCTGGCCAACCAACTGGAAGAGATCTATATTTGTGCTCATTCCAATGAAAGATGATCCAACAGAATGAGGAGATTACTGAACAATATCATTAATATCATACACAAGTAGAATTTTGCTAAAGATCATTGAAAAACGTTTGCAGCAATAGGTTGACAGGGAACTGCCAGAAGTTCAAGCTGGATTCAGAAAAAGTTGTAGAACAAGGGATATCATTGCTGATGTCAGATGAATCTTGGTTGAAAGCAGAGAATACCAGGAAGATGTTCACCTATGTTTTATTGACTATGCAAAAGCATTCAGCTGTGTGGATCATAAAAATTATGGATAACATCACAAAGAATGGGAATTCCAGAACACTTAATTGCGCTCATGTGGAACCTCTACGTAGGCCAAGAGGCAGTCGTTTGAGTAAAAACTGGGGATACTGTGTGATTTAAAATAAGGAAAAGTTTACCTCAGGGTTGTATCCTTTCACCATACTTATTCAATCTGTATGCTGAGCAAATGATCCGAGAAGCTGCACTATATGAAGAAGAATGCAGCATCAGGATTGGAGAACGCCTCGTTAACAACCTGAGATATGCAGATGACACAACATTGCTTGCTGGACAAAGAGGACTTGAAGCACTTACTCATGAAGATCAGAGACTACAACCTTCACTATGGATTACACCTCAACATAAAACAAAAATCCTCATGACTGGACCAATAAGCAACATCGTGATAAAATGGAGAAAAGATTGAAGTAGTCAAGGATTTCATTTTACTTCGATCCACAATCAGTGCCCATGGAAGCAGCAGTCAAGAAATTAAAGGACATATTGCATTGGGCAAATCTTCTGCAAAAGACCTCTTTAAAGTGTTGAAAAGCAAAGATGTCACTTTGAGGACTAAGGTGCACCTGACTGAAGCAATGATATTTTCAGTCACCACATAAACATGTGAAAGCTGAACAATGAATAAGGAAGACCGAAGAAGAATTGATGCCTTTGAATTATGGTGTTGGTGAAGAATATCGTCTATAACTTGGACTGCCAGAGGAATGAACAAGTCTGTCTTTGAAGAATTACAGTCATTGCTCCTTGAAGGCAAGAATGAGGAGATTATGTCTCATGTACTTTGGACATGGTATCAGGAGGGACCATCCCTGGTGGATATCATGCTTGGTAAAGCAGAGAATCAGCAAAAAAGAGGAAGAGCCTCAATGAGATGGATTGACACAGTGGCTGCAACAATAGGCTCAAGCGTAACGATTGTGAGGATGACACAGGACTGGGCAGTGTTTCATTCTGTTGTACATAGTGTCACTATGAGTTGGAAATGACTGGACAGTACCTAACAACAACAGTACAGCATAAACACTGCCATTACGAAAGGCAAACCTAAGGTTCAATATGAAGTTTCAGTTTTCATTTGTTTTAATGGCATTTCTCTTACGTAGATATTGTAGTTTAGCCTCACATTGTAGTTTGTAGAAAAATGTAAACTGTGTCTAAATGACTACGTGTAAAATCACCCTTTGAAAATCTCAGTCCTAGCAGAAACTATCTTCTGTGTCAGGATGCAGTAATGTTCTTGATGAGTTTCAGCCCTTGGCACAGAGAACTATGAGCACAGCTGGATGAATTTGAGTTTGAAAATATGCCTACTGCATTTACATGCTGCTGAACCTTAACTCTGATGAATATTTAGTGAAAAAGATCACATTAGTTTTCAGTTCTCTGATTTTGTCTTGTACATCTTTCAGTGTTTGTTATTTTTAATGAGGACATAATAAAGAATTACCTTGGGAAAAATGATAGCAAAGCAAAAAATAAAAAATGTTTAAAAGTTATTATAAATTAAAGTGACCCACTTTTAGAACCACAGTATTTAAATTCATCTCTTTTGATGTCACCACTAATAGAAAGACAATATTCTAATAAGTCAGTGATCTATACTTTCTTAGGAACCTGTGAGTTTATTTAGGGCAAGCTTTAGCTAAAGTTGGGGGCCCAGGTGCTTCTAGAGTAACTATCAAAGTTAAAGTAGTATAGCAAACATGTTCCACTGAAGATTGACAAAACAAAAAAAAACCCACTGCCTTCGTGTCAATTCCAACTATAGTGACCATGTAAGACAGAGTAGAACTGCCCCATAGGTTTTCCAAGGCTCTAAATCTTTAAGGAAGCAGACTGCCACATCTTTCTCCCACGGAGCTGCTGGTGGGTTAGAACCACTGATCTTTTGGTTAGCAGCCGAGCATGCCACCAGGGCTCCTTAAAGATTGACAAGAAGGATGTAAATATTCTGAACAGCTTTGTCATGTAAATACCTTAGAAATAGTGTTCTATTTGTTCTCTCTCAGAACAAATTACAGAAAACAGGTAGAGTAAATTAGAAATTTCTGTTCTACAAATGAGCATACTGAAACCCAAAGAGGTTAATCCGTTGGCTCAAAGTCACATAGCAAGTTAGAAAAAAAGGCAGGCTATGTTCCATTTCTCATAGTTTCTAACCCGGGGTCACTACCCCATGCAGTTGTTTCCAGATGGAAGTTAATTTGGAGCATAAATAGAACTTCAAATAGAAAATATTAGTTCAAGCCCTGGTTGAGTGATTATCTATTAAGAATGCCCTAGAGAATTTTTTTTGCACCAAAAACATGACCTTTAAGTCTGTTCTTTCTAATGTAAAAGTCTGTGTTTCTGTGACCTTAAAATTCCATCTTAATAGAATGGACCATTAAGGTAGCCCTCCACCTCCCATCCAAAAAAGAGGGAGAGGAAATGAGAGAGGGAGAAGAGAAGACAGAGCACTGATTGACTGGAGCAAAGTATCTAAGTATGATTGCTGCTTCCTAGGCACTGATGTGAGCGGTTGTCGTTGCGGCCAGCTTCAGCATGGGTAGAGGCACACCTCAATAGGAAAGTATAACTGATGATGACACTGAGTCTTAAATCAACAGCCTACATTGTATGAACTAGTTTCAAATCAAAGGAACTTTAAAAATTTTTTTTTTCAAAATTGGAAATGCCATAGATCATTCAGTGAAAATTGAATATGAATTACTCTTGATTATTGCAATTACTTGCCAGGTATGCAATGATGTAAGGTACTGATTTTTGAAGTATGCAAAAATTTTGATTTCATTAAGAATTTGCATGATTATCTGAGCATACTGTCATTTTTAGTAGGTGGTCTCAACCCCAAACTCAAATGCTGTGTACCCTATTTAGAAATGAGTATAGGATCTTTATGGAAACTTGCACTTTAAAAATATTTACTCCCTAGAATGTCTCTAATCTAAAAATCTGAAAAAATGGGTTCCCTTAGATTTTCTGAGTTCAAATTGAAAGACAAATAAAAGCTGAGAATCAGATACTATGTTTTGTAATGTAAAGCACTAGAAAGGAATGTTTGAAATGACCTCTGATTGACCAAATATACTAATTTAAGATTAATTTATTTTGCATCCTTCATGTCACTCCCACTGAGTCTTCAGTGGTCAGCATTATTCCAGACTCGTGACAGATGCTTAATGGATGTGAATGGACTGAAGGAATGAATACCTGAAAGGAAGTGGACTAGATTTGATAAAACCCCTTTGGGTAGAGAAAACAAATTGGTTGCATCCTCCAAAATAAAATATTAAGACTGTAAAATGAAAATTTGAGAGAATTTTACAATCATATCCATATTTGTTCTAACAACACTGGTAACACATTTCCACTGGTGACACCTGACCAGAGTTGAGTAACAGGCTAAGCTGAGTAGGTGGAGTGAGCATATAATTTGTCAGCCAGAGGTGAGACTTCCAGAATGGTGAAGTAAGCATCTCAGTAAATCCTCTCCCCTCAAAAAATAATCAAAACAGTGGGGCAAGATGACTAAGTAAACAGTCACTCCCATTTATCCCCCTGCAACTAATCCACTGAACAACGAATAGAAACAAGCACAGACTGATACCTCAGACCTCTGGAGAGCACTTGAAGTGCTGCAGAGTCAGGAATGCAGAAAGGGGTGAAAGGAGGAGTGAGGTCAGTACAGAAGCTGGGATATTCTGGCCACTGGCATCTGGAGGACATGGCTCATGTGCCCATTTTGGGACAGGAACAGGCAACACCCCAAACGAATGCAGGACGGGAGCTAAGCTGAGGAAGGTGTAGTCTGATTAAGGCAGCACAGATTGGCTGTGGGTGTTCACAGGCCATGTAGTTGGGAGGGGAAAAGGGAGGCTGAGGCACTACAAGTGAGTCCCTTTGAATTTCACCAAGACCAGATACTTGAGAGCACTTTTCAGATATACTGAAAAGCTGAACTGCATATCCATCAGCCAGGGTGAGAAAACAGACAACACTGTGGGAAACAACTGGCTCCCAGCCCACAACTGGCTGCCTTGGAAGAACCTGTACAGGGTCACCTGTGAGGAAGGGCCATAAAGCACTCCCCACCCTCTCCTAGGAAGAGCCAGCCCCACCACTTCCATCCACAGTCAGCAGAAATCTCCCACACATGCATAATCACCCAAAGAGGAGAAATCGTCCCACAATCTGACAGAAGAAAGGGAAGCAATCTAGGCCCACAGTCTGCACTATAACCAAACTCATAGAGGACAGAGGGACCCTCATACACCAGTAACGTCAGCCACCCTAGGGAGAACCAGCCAGAGTAAGCACCCAGAGTCGTAAAACTTTTCAAAACACCTAAAATCTGTGGCAATAGGCTAGAAGCTGTGAATAACAGAGATAAATCCTCATACAGAACTTCTGACTCAGCTCTGAAAGAGCCTAAGGACAAGAATGCTGACTGTTGGTACTTAGGAGAAGATAGTGGGGGTAAACTTAACAAAAATATTTCCATGAAAATGAAAAAAACCCAAATTTCAAACTATCACAAGAAGATATTAAAATGGCCCATGTTCAACCACAAAATAATAAAACATACAAAATCACAAGAGAAGAAGGACCAATCAAAAGAAAAACAAGAAGAAGTGGAGATCTCCCCTATGGAGACCAGGATAATGGAAAAAATAGATTTTCAGACAATGGTATTAAATATGTTTAAAGAAAGCAAAAAGCATACAGAAAACTAAAGTAGATCAGGAAACAAAATGAGAAACTGAATAAGGAGAATGAAAACATTTTAAAAAGCCACAGAGAATTACTGGAACTGAAGAATAAAATAACTGATTTAGAAAATACAATGGAAACAATAGATTCGAACAGACAAAAGACAGAATATGTGAGCTAGAAGAAAGAGTAACTGAACACATTAAGTCCCAGGAGAAATGAGAAAAGAACAGGGAAAAGCAAACAAAACCAAATGGAAATGGAGCCCTCAATAAATAAATTTAACATTAGAATTTTTGGAGTTTGAGAACATCATGATAATAATAAAGGCATAGAAAGAATTTCCCAAGAGATAATAATAGAGAATTTCCCAGACTTGAACAGGGAACCAAAGGACCCTGGTGGCACAGAGGTTACGTACTCGGCTGCTAACAGAAAGGTCACTGATTCAAACCCACTAGTGGCTCCATGGGAGAAAGATGTGACAGTCTGTTTCTGTAAAGATTTACAGCCTTAGAAACTGTATGGGGGGCGGTTCTACTTTGTCCTATAAGGTCACTATGAGTCAGAATTCAACTTGTCAGCAATGGGTTTGGCTTATTTTTTTTTTTTTTTTTTGGAACAGGGAACCAAGCCTGCAAATACAGGAAGCTAGATGAACTCTAATTAGAAGAAATACTTAGAGAACCACCCTGCATCACATCATAATAAAATTCCTGAAAACCCAAGACAAGGAGAGAATTCTGAAAGCAAGAGAAAAATCACAGTATAACATATAAAAGGTCTTTCATAATAACTAGTATGGATTTCTCCCCAGAAACCCTGGAGGCCAGAAAACAGTGGAGAGACATACATAAAATATTGAAGGAAGACAATTGCCAACCAAGAATTCTTTACCCAGCAAAACTGTCACTCAGAAATGGGGGGGAAATCAAGACATTCTCAAATAAACAGAAGCTCTGGGAATTTTCCAGTACCAGGCCAGCCCTAAAGGAATTAGTTAAGGGAGTTCTCCAAATGGAAAGGAAAGAATATTAAACAGATACTTGAATCTATACATAAGAAATCTACAAAAAAAAAAAAAAAAAACCAAAAATGGCATGGGCAAATATAAGGACCAAGTATATGATAATTTCAAAAATAAACTCAGTAGTTAACTTCTACAAGCAATACAACATCAAGTACATAAGAAAGCAGTACATAGTAAACCTGTTGGATATAGGATGTACAGTGATGCCAGTGGAGACTCATCAATAGAAAAGGGGGATGGAGGAGCTAAACAGGAGCAGCTTTTGTATATTAATGTTGTATGTTGCTTGTTTGTTAAATGTTGTTGGAATTGCAAGTTATATAATGTAATATTTGTGGTAACCACTAAGAAACAGCCTAGAAAAAATACACAAAAGTAAAGAAGGAAGAAATCAAAAAGGCTTATCATAAAAAAGCAATCAAACAGAAAAATAAGAACTAAAAAGACACAAAATGTAAGATACTCAAAATAGCAAAATGAAATATTTGGTTTTCAGTAATAACCTTACATGGAAATGGTCTAAACTCTCCTTGCAAAAGACAGAGAGTGGCAGAATGGATTAAAATGTATGATCCATTTCGCTGCCTACAAGAATCACACTTTAGACATAAGGACAGAAACAGGCTGAAAATAACAGGATGGAAAAAATATTCATGCAACCAGTATCCAAAAAAGAGCAGGGGTGGCCATACTGATATCAGACAAAATAGGCTACAAATCAAAATCTATTACAAGAGATAAGGAAAGACATTACATAATACTAAAAGGATCAATCCATCGAGAGACATAACAATTATAAATATATTTGCACCTAACATCAATGCTCCAAAAATACATGAAAGAAATATTGACCAATATGAAAGTAGAAACAGACAACTGCACAATAATAGTAGGTAACTTCAACAAACCACTCAATTCTAGACAAACATCTAAAAAGAAGATAAGGTAAGGACATTGAAGACTTACAACCATAAGCCAGTTTGATGTAACAGACATATATAGAACACCCATCATTAAAACAATACACGTTTTTCTCCAGTGAACATAGATAATTTTCCAGAATAGACCATACACTAGGTCACAAAACAAGTCTCAACAAATTTGAAAAGATCTAAAGCATACAAAGCATCTTCTCTGACCATAATGGTATTAAGCTAGAAATCAACAACAAGAAGAGTAAGAAGAAAAATAAATAACTACATAGATACTAACACACTACTAAGAACTATTGGGACACAGAATAAATCAAAAGTGAAATTCAAAAATACTTAGAATCAAATGAAAATGAAAACAAAATTGTTGGGACACTGCAAAAGCAGTGCTCAGAGGGAAATTCATAGCAATAAATGCCTAAATTTAAAAAAAGAAGGTCCAAAATCATTAATTTGTACTGACAACTTGAACAAATAGAAAAGTAAGGGCAAAAGAAGACCAAAGCTACCAGAAGAAAGGAAATAAGCAAAAATAAACAAAAAACAGAAAAACAATAGACACAATCAAGAAAACCAGAAGTTGGTTCTTTGAAAGGATAAAATAAAACACTGGCTACGCTGACAAAAGAAAGAAAAGAAAAAAAAACAAGTAGAGGTAAATAACCAAAATAAAAAATGACATATGAGACATTACAACAGATCCAAAGGAGATAAAGAGGATCATAGCAGAATGCTGCAAAAAACTGTACTCCAACAAATTTGAAAACATAGATGAAATGGACAAATTCCTAGAAACACACTACCTACCTAAACTAAAACAAACAGAGGTAGAAAATCTAAACAGACCTATAACAAATGAAGATATTGAAGATGTCATTAAAAAACTGCGCCCCCCCCCACCCAAAAAACAAAAACAAACAAACAACAAAAAAAAAAATTACCAGATGGCTTCATTGGGGAATTTTACCAAACATCAGAGAAGGAGTTGACACCAAGTCTACTCAAACTCTTCAAAAACATAGAAGACGAAAGAATACTTCCTAACTCATTCTAGGAAGCTAGCATTACCATGATTCCAAACCAGGAAGAAACATCACAGAAAAAGAAAATTAAAGACCAATATCCCTCAAGAATATTGATGTAATTTTTTGTTTATTGTACTTTAGGTGAAGGTTTACAGAACAAATATTTTCTCATTAAACAGTACACATATTGTTGTATGACGTTGGTTAACAACCCCACGACATGTCAACAAGCTCCCTTCTCAGCCTTGGAAGACTTTTTTTGTTTTTTGGTGAAAATATACATAGCCAAAGATACACAATCTCAAAAATTTCTCCATGTGCAATTCAGTTACATCGATTATGTTCTTCCAGTTGTGCTACTATTCTCACTTTAGATGGTTTACAGAACAAAATAGTTTCTCATTTAACAGTTACTACACATGTTGCCCTATGACAATGGTTAACAATCTCACAACAAATCAACAATATCCTTACTCAACCTTGGGTTCCCTATCACCAGCTTTTCTGTCCCCTTCTGCTTTCTAGTCCTTGTCCCTGGACTGCTGTGCCTCATTAGTCCCGTTTTTTTTTGGGGGCTGTCCAATCCCTGGCTGAACGGTGCACCTCAGGAGTGACTTTATTACTGAGCTACAGGGGTGTCGAGGGGCCATACTCTTGGGTTTTCTCCAGTCTCTGTCAGGCCAGTAAATCTGTTTTTTTTGTGTGTGTGTTAGAATTTTGTTCTACATCCTTCCCCAACTCTGTCCAGAACCTTCTGTTGTGATCTTGGTCAGAGCAGTCAGTGGTCATAGCCGGGCACCATCTAGCTGTACTGGACTCAGTCTGGTGGAGGCCATGGTAGCTGTGGTCCATTAGTCCTTTGCACTAATCTTTTCCTTGTATCCTGTTCTCTTTATTCTCCCTTGCTCCCGAATGGGTGAGACCAGTGGAGTACCTTAGATGGCTGCTCACAGGCTTTTAAGACCCAAGACGCTGCTTACCAAGGTAGAACGTAGAACAATGTCTTTATAAACTGCGTTATGCCAATTGAGCTAGATGTTTCCCGAGACCATGGTCTCCACAGCCCTCCGCCCAGCAATTCAGTCCCTCTTGGAGTTTGGATGTGTCTATGGGGCTTCCATGACCTTTTCTTGTACAGATTGTGTGATGCAAAATTTTTCAACAAAATTCTAGCCAACCGATTTTCAACAATACACACAGACACACACACACACAAAACACGATCAAGTGTGATTCATACCAGCATTAAGAAGGTGATTCAACATTAGAAAAGCTATCAATATAATACACTACATAAAGAAAACAAAGGAAAAGAACCACATAATCATGTCAGTTGATGCAAAACAGATATTTGATACAATCCATCACCCTTTTCTGATAAAAACCCTCAGCAAAATTAGAAGGGAAATTTCTCAACATAATGGCATATATGCAAAACCAATAGCCAACATGACTCAGTGAAGAAAGACTGAGGTCCTTCCCCTTGAGGATGAGAATGAGACAAGGATGCCTGTTATCACCACTCTTATTTAATACTGTACTGGAAGTCCTAGCCAGAGCAATAAGGCAAAGAGAAATAAACGGTATTTAAATCAGACAGGAAGAAGTAAAACTATTTCTATTTGCAGATGACATGATCTTATACATAGAAAACTCTAAAGATTCCACAAGGAAACTGCTGAAGCTATAGAGGAATTCAGCAACATTGAAGGGTACAAGATAAACACACAAAAATCAGTTGAGTTCCTTTACATTAACAAGGAGCACTCTGAAGAAGAAATCAAGAAAAATAATACCGTTTACAATAGCCCCCAAGGTGATAAAATACCTATGAATTAACCCAACCAGGGACATAAAAGACTTATTCAATTAAAATTATAAAATACTACTAAAAGAGACCAAAAAAGACCTACATAAATGGAAGGACATCCTGTCCTCGTGGATTGGAAGACTCAACATAGTGAAAATGTAAATTCTACCTAAAGTGATCTACAGATACAAAATAGTCTTTTTAATAAATGGTGCTGACAAAACTGGATATCCGCTTGCAGAAAAATAAAGCAGGACCCATACCTCACACCAAACAATAAAACTAACTCAAAATGGATCAAAGACCTAAATGTTAATCCTAAAACTATAAAATTCTTGGAAGAAAACTATGGAATCTACTGAAAAATCAGGCTAACAAACATAACTACAAATGCACAAAAAGCCAGAGACAAAGTAGATAATTGGGACCTCATAAAAATTAAAAATTTATGATCATCAAAAGACTTTATCAAAAAAGTAGGAAGGCAACCTACAGACTGGGAAAAAAATCCTTGTAAACAACATATCCAATGAGGGCCTAATCACTAAAATTTATAGAAAACATCAACAACTCAGCAACAAAAATACATACAATCCAATTATAAAATGGGCAAAGAACATTAGCAGACACTTCACAATACAGGACACTCAAGCAGGCAAAAAAACACTTGAAAAGATGCTCACAATCATTAGCCATTCCAAAAAAACCAAATTCACTGCTGTCAAGTCTGTTCTGACTCATAGTGATCCTATAGGACAGAGTAGAACTGCCCCATACGGCTTCCAAGTCTCTAAATCTTTATGGAAGCAGGCTGCCACATCTTTCTCCCACAGAGTGGCTGGTAGATTTAGATCGCTGACCTTTTGTTTAGCAGCCAAGCACTTTAACCACTGTGCCACCAAGGCTCTTCTCATTAGCCATTAGAGAGATGCAAATCAAAACTACAATGAGATACCATCTTACCCCAGCTAAAGTGGCACTGATAAAAAACAACAACAACAAATGGTGGTGAGGATGTGGTGAGATTGGAAATCTTATCTATTACTGGTACAACCACTATGGCTCTTCCTCAAAAAACTAGAAATAGAAATACCTGTTGACTAAGCAGTCCCACTCCTAGGTATATACCATAGAGATCTAATAAAAGAGGCAGGAACAGATATTTGCACACCCATGTTCATTACAACATTATTCACAATAGCAAAAAATGGAAACAATCTTATATGCCCATCAACAGATGAATGCATAAGCAAAATGAATGGAATGGATAAGCAAAATTGTGAATAATGCTGCAATGAAATTGGTTGTGCAGATATATACAATGGAATACTATGCACCCATAAAGAACAATGATGAGTCTTTGAAACATATAACATGGATGGACCTGGAGGACATGATGCTAAATAAAATAAGTCAATCACATAAGGACAAATATTGTATCATTCCACTTTTATAAGAAGACAAGAACCACTATATATACAGAGACCAATGTTCATTGGTAGTTACTAGGGAGGTGTGCAGGAGGAAGGGGGAATCAACCCTTAGATCGTAGATCTAGATACTTGTTATTTTTGGTGATGGAAAAAGTAACACTGAATATGGGTATAGTGAACACAGCTTGACCAAAGTAAACGATGTAACTAAGAAGCGGTCAAGAGAAAAGGATGTTTGTACTAAAGAATTTGACATATATAATTTGGCAACTCCAACAATGACCAAAAAAAATGAGTGTATGGTCACATGTTTATGGGCATACAGGTGTACACGTAGGTACAGGTGTATACGTACGTGTGCACAGATAGAAGTAACTGTATATACATGTAAGTAAAGATATGTGTGGGAAGGCGTATATATTCACAGGAGACACAATTACAGGTACGTTTCAGACATAACCAAACACCTTAAGAGACTGGTTTTCTGAGTTTGGGGGCTTAGAACCTTAGTCTCATGAAACAACTCAGTAAGTGGACATAATATAGTTCACGAAGTTCATGTTCTGCATCTTAGTGAGGTGAGTAGCATCTTGCATCTTAAAAGCTTGCGAGCAGCCATCTAAGATACAACTATTGGTCTCTACTCATCAAAAGAAAAAGAAAGAAGGAAACCAATGTCTCAAAGAAGAAATTATTCTACACGGCTAATAGCCTACACGAGCCACAACCTCATCTACCCGAGACCAGAAGAACTAGATTGTGCCCAGCTACCATTACTGACCATCTGTATCAGGGCCACAATAGATGAACCCAGACAGAGTGGGAGAAAAAAATGCATAAAAGAACTCAAATTCTTAAAAAAGATTTGCTGGACCCATTGAGACCAGAATACTCTCTAAAACTATCGCCTGAGAGACTCTTTAAACCTTGAACTGAAAACTATCCCCTGAGACCAATCCCCTGAGATTACCTTTTAGTGAAGTAACAGAGAGGCACACAAATTAAATTATATTACCCATGAGTCCAGGGCTCTATTAAAAAACAAAAAGTATCTATATGAGACCAAAAGGTAAACAGATACTCTAAAGCAAATGTCAGAAGATAAGGGGGCAGGGAAACTAAAGTGCTGGAAATGGAACAAACAAAATGCAATGAAAGAGAATGTTGACACATTGTGAAAAGTGTAACTAATATCACTGAACAAAATGTATAGAAATTTTCAAATGGGAGTCTAATTTACTGTGTAAACTTTCACCAAAAACACAAAAAAAATTATTTATTGTCAAAAACAACCATGTTAGACCTACAGAAATTTAACCAAAGGCATATGACAAACTGAAAGCATTTGCTTAAGGAAAAGTACTGAACCTCAGTAAAAACTGAGAGGTCTATAATATTTTAACTTGGAGCTACTCCCATTGCCCCTCCAGCTACTTGGTGCGTAGCCATGAAGATCAGCAGCCTTGCTACCACCAGAGGGCACTGACTTGATTTGGAACTCCATAAACACCAAACCAAACCTTTTGCAGTCAAGTAAATTTGGACTCATAGCAACCCTACAGGACAGAGCAGAACTCCCCTATAGGGTTTCCAGGGAGCAGCTGGTGGATTCAAACTGCCAAACTTTTGGTTAGCAGCAGAGCTCTTAACCATTACAACCCCTAATCCCAGAGCATTGTCACTATTTAGCCTGACTCAGAGCTTGGTAGAGAAGTGCTATCTCCAGAGCATTGCTGAAAGCAAGAGCAGTCAGGAACAGTTGGGAAGGCCAATACCCCTTCTAGCTGAGGCTCTGATACTGGTTAAGGCAATAAAGATATCGCCCAAAAATGTAAAATGAAGATCTGGGGAATGAAATGTTTATAGGGAACTATGAAAACCTGTAACATATTCCCAGGGTTCTGGAAGGCTGTGTGCACGGGCAGGGCTTTGTGAACAGTCAGAACAAACCAGAGAGAGCCCTAGTTACTTACCCCTGGCTGACCCTGAGGCTCTATGCAAGCAGAAATGAAAGACAAGGAAGACTCATGAACTGCCTAAATTCCGAAGGTGTGTCGACCCACAAAAAGACCCCCTTGACAAAGGGCAAAACTTATTGTAATTCTCTTCATTTATTTGTGCTTGGGGTTCCTTGAACTTCTTGCATCTGTAGGTTAATAGTTTTCATCAAATTTAGAAAAATCTCAGCCATTATTTTTCTAAGTATTTTTTCCTTGTGCCCCTTTATGGGAACTCTAATTCCTCATATATTAGACTATTTAAATTTTTCTTACATTTCAGTGATGGACTATTCATTCTCTATTTTTTTATCTCAGTGTTTCATTTTGAATAGTTTAATATTATGATGTCTTCAAGTATATGAATCTTTTCTTCTGCAGGGTCTAATCTGCTATTAACCCTATTTCATGTCTTCATCTCAGACATTGTTTTCCTTCTGTAAATTTAGGTATTTTTTATATAATCGATGTTTCTCTTTAGCATGCTTTCCTTTACCTCCTAGAGTATATGGTCTACAACTATACTAACTGTTTTAAATGTCCCTATCTACTAATTCTATAATCTCTGTCATTTATGAGTCTATTTATATTTACTTTTTCTTCTTACTATAGATCATGTTTTTCTCCTTTGTTACATGTCTGGTAATTTTTTATTGGATGCTAAACATTGTGAATTTTACCATGTTGAATGCTAGATATTTCTGAATTCTTATAAATATTCTTGAGCTTTGTTTTGGATCATATGGTACAATTACTAAGTTATTATAATCACTTTTTGTTTGTTTGTTTTAATGAAGAGAAGTTTATTTCCTCATAGTCAAAGTAGGGTAAAAGTCCAAATTCAGGGCGTCAGCTCCAGGGGAAGTCTTTCTCTCACTGTCGGCCTTCTCATCAGTGTTCCCCTGGACTAGGAGCTTCTCAGCGCAGAGACCCCGTTCCAAAGGACGCGCTCTGCTCCCGGCACTGCTTTCTTGATGGTATGAGGTCCCCCTGTCTCTCTGCTAACTTCTGTCTTTTATATCTCAAGACTTTGCCTCAGGATACAATCCAATCTTGTAGACTGAGTCCTGCCTTACTAACACAACTGCCACCCATCCTCCCTCATTAACATCATAGAGGCAGGATTTACAACATATAGGAAAACCACACAATACCAGGAATCATGGCCCCGCCAAACTGATACACACATCTTTTGGGGGACACAACCCAAACCATTACATTCCACCCTTTGGCCCCCCAAAAATCACATCCTTGCAACATGCGAAACATATTCCCTCCATCATATCACAGCCAAAGTCTTAACTCTAAGTCCAAAATCCAAAAATTCCTCTTCATCTGTGAAATCTAGAATACAAGTTATCTGTTTCCAAAGGTACAATGGCAGAACAGGCACAAGCTAGACATTTCCATTACAAATGGGAGAAACTAAAGGAAAAGTAGCAATAACAGGCACCAAGCAAGTCAGCAGAACACATTACATTAGCCCTCAAGGCTTTGAAAATAATCCTCTCTGTTCTCTGAGACAATTTACACAATGGCCCTGCCCTCCAGACTCTAGGTATTGGCCACAGTCCCTGGATTCTGAGTGGAGGCCCCTCGGCCCTGGGCTTCAGCTCCGCCTTTCAGGCCCACTGGGACAGCAACTCTGCTCCCTTGGCTTTAGGCGCACCATTCTCCCAGTCCATCTGTGTGGTGACTCCACCCTTAGAAGCACCAGAGGCCATTGCTCCACCCTTTGAAACCCTGAGGTCATGGCCATACCTTTTGAGACTCAGGCAGCTCGGCTTCTTGTGTCCTTGTCTGTTCAGCTTCTGCTTCTGTTTCCTGTGACCTCTTGGCCGTCGGGCCTCATGCCCACATCTGCCCTGCTGGGGCAAGTGTTCCAAAGCTCTGTAACTCCACCAGTAAGTGCCCGGAGGCATCCCACTCTGCCAGGAAGCCTTCTGCACACAGGCACTCAGCTCCCTTGCTGTCTTTCACCGGTCTCCTGGTTCTGCTGCTGTTGGTTCTCTGCTGCTGCTGTTTCTTTGCTGCTGTAGGTTCTCTGCTGCTGGTGGTTCTCTGTCACTGCCGCATATCTATCCATTCACAGTTTTAAAACCGCTTCCACATTTTAGGTATCTGTTAGAGCAACACCTCACTCTTTTGGTACCAAATTCTGTCTTAGTCATCTAGTGCTGCTACAACAGAAATATCGCAAGTGGATGGTTTTAATGAAGAGAAGTTTTTTCCCTCATAGTCAAAGGAGGCTAAAAGTCCAAATTCAGGCCGTCAGCTCCAGCGGAAGTCTTTCTCTCTCTGTTGGCCTTCTCATCAGTGTTTCCCTGGACTAGGACCTTCTAGGAGCAGGAGACCCGGTCCAAAGTATGCGCTCTGCTCCCGGCACTGCTTTCTTGATGGTATGAGGTCCCTTATAATCACTTCTGATTTATGGTATCTCACATTGATATATATTTCCAGCCTTTCGGCATCTAACTTTCCTTGTTCAGTAAGTCTTCTACTCTGTTGTTAAAGTTATAGGAAAACATATAATAAATTTCAAATTATAAAATAAGTTAACATGATTAAACAGTAGAAGAAGGTATTGAACACATGATAAAGGAAAAGAGACTATCAAAAATAATCACGAATATATAAAAAAGACTATAGACTCTAAAGAAATAAAAATAATAATGATTAAAATTAGAAATTCAATATATTTAAAAAAGCAATTAGATACTTAGATACTGTTGAATAAAGAATAAGTGAACTACAAAAGTGATATGATAAAATTACCCAGAATGGCGTATAAAGAAATAAAACATATGAAAGAAAGATTCAGAGACATAAATGACTGAGTGAGAAGAATAAACATTAAACATATGTATCTAACCTCCATTCTGTTCATTTCAGTAGATGATAATATAGATAATGGTGAAAGACAATATTAAAAGTCATAATGGCTGAGAATATTTTACCATTGATTATAAATGCCTTTTTTTTTTTTTAATTTAAGAAGCTTAATGAATTCTCCGGAGCAAGAGAAATGAAAACCATTCCTCTCTTAGGTGATCATAACATAATTGTAAAACCAAAAATAAAGAAATAAATAAACCTTAAAACAAGTCAGATTCACCTTTCAGGAAGATGGAGTGGACATATGTTTACCTATTCTTCCCAGTATGTACAACTAAAATTCCTGGATATTACATATAAATCAAGCATAAGAAGACTCTGAAAGTGGAAAGAATAAGGTAGAGCATCTACGGATCCCAGGACCCATGGAATGACACAGTTGTGAGTTCTCTGGCTTCCTTTTTGCCTCATATATCCTGGACTTGCAGCTGAAGAAGCTGGCAATCCAGAAAGACAATGGGTACAGACACCCCCCCCGGCAAAAAAAGCCCTAACAAAAGCCTGTACTCTGCAGCTAAAGATCAAAAAAGTGGAAGCCTAGCAGGAAAGAAAACTTTTCTATAGTAACTGCTTTGCTCTAGCCAAACACCACAGAAAACTGCAGCCCCACCCACATCCATGCCAATAAAGGTCAAGTAGAGAACCTAGACTTTCACCCTTGCCAGGCTATAATGAGATGTCCCAACCTGTTGGGTAGTGTCAGAGAAGAGCAAGTAGAGAGCCTGGACTTTCTTTCCTGCTGGGTAGTAACAAAACCTACACACCTATCCCTGCATGGTGTCAGTGGAAACCACAAAGAGATGCTGGTATTACACCTTCACTCAGCACTAAGGAGGTAGTGTCAGAGGAAGCCTATGAGAGAATCAAAACTTTTAGTACCAATCAGCAGTAATGAAACCACATCCTCTGTGGTGACTGTGGAGGCCATATAAGGCCAGGGAAGTATCAGTGAAGGCCTAATGTGAAGCTAGAACTCCTAACACATTGCAACAGTAACAAGGAGCGCCCCCCCCCCCCATGCACACAACTTGGGTGTTTATGGAGACTGAGTGGGGAACCTAGACTTCTACCCTCACCTGACAATAACAAGGCAGCACCCCACCTTCCCCTGCCAGAGTAATGCCATAAAAAGCCAGCTAAAACAGAAGGCTAAATATGCTCCAAAGTCTCATAATACCTGAAATGCCAATATTTCAATAAAAAATTATTTGTCATATCAAGAACCAGGAGCGTCTCATAAAGAATGAAAAAAGACAATGAATAGATGCCAACACCAAGAAGATAGAGGTGTTAGAATTATCTGACAAAATAAAAATTAAAGACAATATCATAAACTGCTTCAAAGAGCAACTAAAAACATGCTTGAATCAAATGAAAAACTAGAACATCTCAACAAAGATATAAAAGAGATAAAGAAGAACCAAATAGAAATTTAAGAGCTGAAAAATAAATTAACCCAAATAAAAAGATCAATGGGTGGGCAGGGCCTTCTAGCAGGGTGGAAGGGACAGAGGAATGGATCAGTTTACTTGTAGATAGAACTAATAGAAATTACCCAATCTGAAAAAAAATCAAAGTAGCCTCAGAGACTGTCTTAGTCATCAAGTACTGCTATAACAGAAATACCAAAAGTGGATGGCTTTAACAAAGACAAGTTTATTCTCTCACAGTCCAGTAAGCTACAAGTCTAAATTCAGGGCATCAGCTCCAGAGGAACACTTTCTCTGTTGGCTCTGGAGAAAGGTCTGTGTCATCAATCTTCCTTAGGTCTGGGAGCTTCTCTGCACAGGAACCTCAGGTCCAAAGGACACGCTCTGCTCCCGGCACTGCTTTCTTGGTGGAATGAGTTTCCCATGTGTCTCTGCTCGCTTCTCTCTTTTATAGCTCAAAAGAGATTGGCTTAAGACACTCTCTAATCTTGTAGACCTCATCAGTATAACTGCTGCTAATCCATCTTATTACATCATTACATCATAGTGACAGAGTTTACAACACGTAAGGAAATCACATCAGATTACAGAATGGTACACAATCATACAATACTCGGAATCATGACCCAGCCAAGTTGACAGATATTTTTGGGGGACACAGTTCAATCCATGATGAGACTATAAAAAAAATCTAACATTCATGCCATTAGAGTCCAGGAAGAAGGAAAAAATGTGGAGTAGAAAAGTATTCAAAGAAATAATGACTGATAAAAAATTCCAAAATTTGACAAAATATATAGATCTATAGATTCAAGAAGTTGAGACAACTTCAACATGGATAAACCCAAAGAAATCCATGCAAGACATCATAGTCAAACTTCTGAACAAAGAAAACCTTGAAATCATTGAGAGAAAAATAATGTCTTCCCTATAGGGGAAAAACGATTTAAATGACAGTGGATTTATCATTAGAAACCGTGGAGGCCAGAAGGAAATGTTGCATCATTTTTTCAAGTGCTGCAAGCAAATAACTGTCAACTGAGAATCCTACATAAAGTGAAAATAGTCTTCAAGAAAAAAGATGAAATCAAGATATTCTAAAATGAAAAAAAAGAAAACGAAGAGAATTTGTTGCCCGCAGGTCTACCCTAAATAAGTGTCTAAAAGAGAAAGGAAGTAAAAAAGAAGGAAAGGAATCTTGGAACATTAGAAAGGAAAAAAAAATAAAGAAAGAACATGTTAAGCAACAATATGCTTAAATATAACAGAGTTTCCTCCTATTCTTGAGATTCCTGCGTGAAGTTTCATGGTTGAAGCAAAATTATAGCACCCTCTTATGTGGTTCTAAAGGTATGTAGAGGAAACATTTATGAAAATTATAACCAGGAGAGAGTAAAGATATATAAAGGGAGGTAAGATTTTCACAATTTACTCAAATGGATAATATGATGATATCAGTAGACTGTGATAAGTTATATATATATATATATAAAGTAAAACCTAGCACAACCACTAAAAATTCTATACAAGGGGATACATTTAAAAAACCATAGATAGGACTTCTGGGCAACATGGTACTATAGACAGAAGCACCATGCGGTCCCTCCACAGAAAAGATCCGAAAAACTAAGTCAGAGACAAACGTCAATCCTGAAATGCTAAGCATCAAATGAAGAGATAAAGAACTCAGCCAGGCACTGAATGGAATAAGAAAATAACAGAGATCGAGGAGAGATACATGCAGAGGTCCCCTATCAGCTAATGCAGCAAGGATCTGCCATCTTGGACTCCTGTCGGAAAGGAGCAAACAGGTTTCACAGGAAAGCAGCTTCATGGAGTTCCCAGCAGGAGACAGAACAGCAGGTAACCAGCAATATACACTTTCCTACCCCTCAACCTTCTTCAACTCTACTCAGCCTCTTCTGCTTCCAGTGGCCACAGTCTCTTGGCCAGGAGGCACAGTCTTCACCCCTGTGCAGCTTGGATTCCACCCGCCTGCACTAGCCGGCTCCCTGAGTGCCATTTGTTGGTTGCTGGTGTTGCTTTTTTCTGCCTCTTTTGGTTTCTTCCATACCTCTCACCACCTCCCTCTCATTTCTCTCAAATACCTGCCTCCATGCTCCATCTTTGTTTCTTCCAGAAAGGCTGTGAAATGCCTCTTGACTGTGGAACTGCTTCCCAGCCTATGCCACCATGCTGGTGGGACCACCAGGGCTTTCTTTTGGTTGCTTGTTTTGATTTGTTTGTTTCCTTTTTCTTTTCTTGGCTTGGGAGCCCCTTCTAGCCAGAAACTACTCCATGGCTTGGGAGATAAACCCTCAGTCTGCGCAGCTGCACAGTGGGATCCCTGGGGGCATTTCTTTTTTCCTGTGTATTTTGTTTGTTTGTTTGTTTTCTTTTCTCTCTTTTAACCTTTTTGTCTTTCTTCATTTCTCAGCCTCTCGTCTCTCTATACTTACCTTCTCTTCCTGTCTCCTGAATACCTGGCACTGTGTGACACTTCTACCCCTTCTAGCCAGGCTGTACTTCACGGCCTGGGAGCAACTTCGTCAATCCTCACAGCTGCACTGGTGGGATTTCTGGGGGCTTTGCTTTTCTTTTTTCTAATTTTTATTTATTCATTTTTTTCTTTTACCTTTTTTCTTTTTGTTTTTCTCCATTTTTCAGTCTCTCATCTCTCCACTCCCACAGCAAGCTCTCTTAGCACTCTTTTTTGTTTGTGTGTAGGTTTTCGGCACTTGTTCCTCTCTCCTCTCTCTCCTGTTTCCCACACCCATCTTAGCTCCACACATCACAATCTCCACCCTCCTCCTTCCTGCCTACCTGCACCATGCACTGAACATCACACCCCCAAGCAGTATAGGCAAGGCCTACCAGAACCTGCCATGGACTGATCCCCTGTCTGCCCTGTCAGCCCTAGTACGTGCCACAAACAACTCATCCCAGCAACGCCCCCCTTCAGCTGGACCTGCCCTGCTGTACCAAAAGTGAGTGACTGACTCTGCCCACTTGAGGAGGCAAAAAGTATTGTGCTCACAGATGAGCAAACCACAAGCGCACAACCTGCCTGCTCAGACATAACCAAATAAAACAAAAAAGCAGGATTATTCGGCAGAAACCATGCAGGCAAGAAGGTAATGGGGGATGACATATATAAAACCTTGAAAGAAAAAAAACACCAGCCAAGAATAATATATCCTGCAAACCTCTCGTTCAAATATGATGGTGAAATTAGGACGTCTCCAGATAGACAGAAATGAAGGGACAATATAAAAACCAAACCAAACTTACAAGAATTATTAAAGAGAGTCCTTTGATCTGATAACAAACAACATCAGACCACAGGCTGAATCTAGGATGCAGGATCGTGCCAGCCAGATACCAACCTAGGAAATGAACTCTCAAGGACAATCCAAAACCAAAAGAATTACAACAAGAAACCAGAGAGGTTACTCTGTGAATGACAACAACATCAGAACAATAAAAGAGGCAATAAAGGGTGTAGGTATAGATCCTTCTAATGGAGAGGAGGGCAAGGCGATACCAAGTAATAACAGACTGGTTCAAACCTAGGAAGATAAGGGTAAATTTCAAGGTAACCACAAAGAAAGTTAACAAACTTATTCATCAAAATAAAGAATAAACACACAAAGTCTCAGTAAAAACAAAACCTACAAAAAAGAAAAAAAAATCCACAAACAAAAGGAATTCAGTAAAGGAGAGTAAGTTGAACAAAGAAAATGTCAGCACCACAAAACAAAGCACTACAAAATGACAGCAATAAACTCACACCTATCAATAATTACGCTGACTGTAAATGGCCTAAATACACACATAAAGAGACAGAGAGTAACAGAATGGATAAAGAAACAAGATCCAACCGTATGCTGTCTACAAGAGACACCCCTTAGAAACAAAGACGTAAATTTATTAAAAATCAAAGGATGGAAAAAAATATATCAAGCAAACAGCTACAAGAAAAGAGGAGGAGTGGCAATACTAATCTCAGATAAAATAGACTTTAAAACAACATCCATCATAAAATACAAAGAAGGACACTATATAATGATTAAGGGGATAATCCATGATTTAGACATAGCCGTAATAAACATTGATGGACCCAATGACAGGGCTCCAAAATACATAAACTCTAACAACACTGAAAAGAGAAATTGACAGTTCCACAATAATAGTAGGAGACTTCAACACACCACTCTCAGTAAAGGACAGAACATCTAGAAAGAAACTCAACAAAGATACAGAAGACTTAAAGGGCACAATCAGCCAACTTGACCACACATATATAAAACACTCCACCCAACAGCTGCAAAGTATGCATTCTTTTCCAATGCACATGGAATGTTCTCCAGAATAGACCAAATCTTAGGCCACAGAGCAACCCTCAACAAAATCCAAAACATTGAGATAATACAAAGTATCTTCTCTCACCATAACACCATCAAGGTAGAAATAAACAACAGAAAGAGCAAGAAAAAAATCAATTACATGGAAACTGAATAACACCCTGCTTACAAACCACTGGGTAATAGAAGAAATCAAAGATGGAATAAAAAAATTCCTAGATTCACACAAGAATTAAAACACAACATACCAAAACTTTTGGGACACAGCAAAGGCAGTCCCCAGAGGATAATTTATAGCAATAGATGCACATATCAAAAAAGAAGAAAGAGACAAATTCAAAACATTAACTATACAACTCAAACAAAAAGAAAGAGAACAGCAAAAAAAAAAAAAAAAGCCAACAACTACCAGAAGAAAGCAAATAATAATGATCAGAGCAGAAATAAACAAAATAGAGAATAGAGAAACAATAGAAAGAATCAACAAAACCAAAAATTGGTTCTTTGAAAGGATCGACAAAATCAACAAACAACTGGACAGACTGACAAAAGAAAAACAGGAGAGGACGAAGATAACCCAAATAAGAAATGAAATGGGGGACATTACAACAGACTCAACTGAAATAAAAAAGATCATAAGAGTATTATGAAAAACTATACTCCAACAAATTTGAAAACCTAGAGGAAATGGATAAATTTCTAGAAACACACTACCTACCTAAACAAACACAAAGTGATGTTGAAAATCTGAACAGACCCATAATGAGAAGAAATGGAAAAGGTAATAAAAAAACTCACAACAACAAAAAAAAAGCCCTGGCTTACTGACTGCTCTGACCAGGAACACAATAGAGGGTCCTGGACTGAGCTGGAAAAGGATGTAGAACAGAATTCTCACTCATAAAAAAAGACCAGATTTACTGGCCTGACAGACTGGAGAAACCCCAAGAGTATGGCCCCGGACACCCTTTTAGCATAGTGGTGAAGCCCTTCCTGAAATTCACCATTCAGCCAGTGATTGGACAGCCTCATAAAACAAAACAGGACTAATGAGGCACAGCAGTCCAGGGACAAGGACTAGAAGGCAGGAGGGGACAGGAAAGCTGGTGATAGAGAACCCAAGGTTGAGAAGGGACAGTGTTGATATGCCATGGGGTTGTTAACCATTGTTATAGGGCAATATGTGTACTAACTGTTTAATGAGAAATGATTTGTTCTGCAAACCTTCATTTAAGGTAAAAAAAAAATATATATCTATGGGAGATCAAATTGACAACAGCAACTCAAAAGGTTTGATGGGAAGCCTAGGGGACTGTGAGTTGAAGATAATGGTGATGGAATAATTTGGAAAAGGATAGTGAGAATAGCAGCACAACTGGAAGAATGTAATCGATGTCACTGAATTGTACATGTAAAAACTTTCAAAATGGTGTGACTTTGGCTATGTATATTTTCACCAAAAAAAGTTCCTCAAGATTGAGAAAGGAGAGTGTTGACATGTCATGGGGGTGTTAACCAATGTCATAAAAGAATATGTGAACTGACTGTTTAATGAGAAACTATTTGTTCTGTAAACCTTCATCTAAAGTACAATAAAAAAATTAAAAAAAAAAAAAAGGCCTGGCCCAAATGACTTCACTGGAGAATTCTACAAAACATTCAGAGAAGAGCTTACACCAGTACTACTCAAACTATTTCAGAACATAGAAAAAGAAGCAACACTTTCAAATTCATTCTATGAAGCCAGCATAACCCTGACACCAAAACCAGGCAAAAACACCACAAAAAAAGAAAATTACAGACTAATATCTCTCATGAATATAGATGTAAGAATTCTTAACAAAATTCTAGCCAATAGAATTCAACATCATAAATAAAAAATAATACACCACGACCAAGTAGGATTCATACCAGGTATGCAAGGATGGTTCAACACTAGAAAATCAATCAACATAATCCACCACATAAATAAAAGGAAAGAAAAGAATCACATGATCATCTCAATTGATGAAGAAAAGGCATTCAACAAAGTCCAAGACCGATTCCTGATTAAAAAAACTCTCAATAAAATAGGTATAGAAGGGAAATTTCTCAACATAATAAAGGGCATCTCTGCAAAATCAATGGCCAACATCATTCCTAATGGAGAGAGGCTGAAAACATTCCCCTTGAAAACAGGAACAAGACAAGGATGCCCTTTATCACCACTCCTATTTAACATTGTGCTGGAAGTCCTAGCTAGAGCAATAAGGCAAAAAAAGAAATAAAGGGCATCCAAATTGGTAATGAAGAAGTTAAACTGTCTCTGTTTGTGGATGATATGATACTATACATAAAAAACCCACAGACTCCACAAGAAAATACTGGAACTAATGGAAAGATTCAGCAGAGTAGCAGGATACAAGAGAAACATACAAAAAATCAGTTGGATTCCTATACACCAATAAAAAGAACAATGAAAAGGAAATCAGGAAAACAATATCTTTTATAATAGCCCCTAAAAAAATAAAATACTTAGGAATAAATCTAACCTGGGATATGAAAGACCTATACAAAGAAAACTACAAAACACTACTGCAAGAAACCAAAAGAGATCTACATAAATGGAAAAAACGTACCATGCTCATGGATAGGTAGACTGAACATTGTGAAAATGACAATGCTACCCAAAGCAATTTACAAATACAATGCAATCCCAATCCCACTACCAACAACATTCTCTAAACAGATGGAAAACAAATCATTAATTTTATATGGAAAAGGAAGAAGCCCCAAATAAGTAAAGCACTATTGAAGAAGAATGAAGTAGGAGGACTCGCATTACCTGACCTCAGAACCTACTATACAGCTACGGTAGTCAAAACAGCCTGGAACTGGTACAACGACAGATACATTGACCAATGGAGCAGAATTGAGAACCCAGATGTAAATCCATCCACCTACAATCACCTGAGCTTCAACAAGGGCCCAAAATCCATCAAATGGGGGAACAGACAGTCTTTTCAACAAATGGTGCTGGCAGAACTGGATGTCACTCTGCAAAAAAATGAAAGAGGACCCATACCTCACACCATATACACAAACTAATACAAAATGGATCAAAGACCTAAATAGAAAGCCAAAAACTATAAAGTTCATAGAAGATAGGATCAGTGCTAGAGGCCCTAATACACAGCATTAACAGGATACAAACCATAATCAACAATACACAAACTCCAGAAGATAAGGTAGATAACTGGGATCTTCTAAAAAATAAACACTTATGCTCATCAAAAGACTTCACCAAAAGAGTAAAAAGAGAACCTTCAGACTGGGAAAAAAATTTTGGACATTACGAGTCAAACAAAGGTCAAATCTCTAAAATCTACAAGAAAATCCAAAGCCTATACAACAAAAAGACAAAAAAATCCAATTAAAAATGGGCAAAGGAATTGAACAGACACTTCACCAAAGACATTCAAGCGGCCAACAGACACATGAGGAAATGCCTGCAATCATTAGCCATTAGAGAAGTACAAATTAAAACCACAATGAGATACCATCTCACCCCAGCATTATTGGCACGAATCAAAAAATCTCAAAATAACAAATGTTGGAGAGGCTGCAGGGAGATCGGAACTCTTACACATTGCTGGTGGGAATGCAAATACAATCATTTTGGAAAATGATACGACGCTTCCTTAGAAAGCTAGAAATAGAAATACCATACGATCCAGCAATCCCACTCCTAGGAATATATCCTAGAGAAATAAGAGCTGTCACAGGAATAGACATATGCACACCTGTGTTCATTGCAGCATTGTTCACAATAGCAAACAGATGGAAACAACTTAGATGTGCATCAGCAGGTGAATGGATAAACAAACTATGGTACATATACACAATGGAGTATTATGCAACGATAAAGAACAATAATGAATCTGTGAAGCATCTCATAACATGGATGAAACTGGAGGACATTATACGGAGTGAAATAAGTCAGTCACAAAAGGACAAATATTGTATGAGTCCACTACTGTAAAAACTCATGAAAATGTTTACACACAAAAAGAAACAATCTTTGTTGGTTACGAGGGATGGGAGAGGTGGGGGGATACTAAGTAGATAAGTGGTAACTTTGGTGAACAATAAGACAGTAAACAATACTGTGGAAGCCAGCACAACTTGTACAAGGCAAGGCCATGGAAGCTCCACAGACACATCCAAACTCCCTGAGAAACTGAATTGCTGGGTGGAAGGCTGTGCAGACCATGGTCTTGAGGAATATCTAGCTCAATTGGCATAATACAGTCTATAAAGACAATGTTCTACATTCTACCTTGGTGAATAGTGCCTGGGGTCTTAAAAGCCTGTGAGCAGCCATCTAAGATACCCCACTGGTCTCACCCCTTCGAGAGCAAGGGAGAATGAAGAAAAAAAGATACAAGGGAAAGATTAGTCCAAAGGACTAATGGACCACAACTATCACGGCCTCCACCAGACTTAATCCAGTACAACTAGATGATGCCCGACTACAACCACTGACTGCTCTGACAGGGATCACAACAGAGGGTTCTGGACAGAGCTGGAGGAGGATGTAGAACAAAATTCTAACACACATACAAAAGATCAGACGTACTGGCCTGACAGAGACAGGAGAAACCCCAAGAGTATGGCCCCTGGACACCCTTTTAGCTCAGTGGTGAAGTCACTCCCGAGGTTCACCCTTCAGCTAAAGATTAGACAGCCCCATAAAACAAAACGAGACTAATGAGGCAGAACAGTCCAGGGACAAGGACTAGAAGGCAGAAGGGGACAGGAAAGCTGGTAATAGGGAACCCAAGGTCGAGAAGGGACAGTGTTGACATGTTGTGTGGTTGTTAACCATTGTCATAAAACAATATGTGTACTAACTGTTGAATGAGAAAGTATTTGTTCTGTAAACTTTCATCTAAAGTACAATTTGAAAAAAAGCACAGATAAATCAAAATGGAACTTTAAAAAAGTTCTAGTAAACCCAAAGAAAGACAGGAAAAACAGGGAAATGAAAGAGAGCAAACAAACAAAACAAAAGGGACAGTTGTATGCTCTAACACAACAATAGTTACATTAAGTGTAAATGGTGTAAAAACATCAATGAAAAAGAGATAGGAAGAGTGTATTAAAATATATGGTGATCTACTTCTAAAAAAAATTAGCAAGTGAAAACCTTATGTATACCAGTGTAACATTGTCTGATATACTGCTAGAAAATGAGCCCCTCAGCTTGGAAGGCTGTCAAAATAAGACTGGGGAAGAGCTGCCTCCTCAAACAAGAGTCAGTTGTGATGACATGGATGGAGTCAAGCTTTTGGGAAGTTCATTTGCTGGTGTGGCACGACTCAAAATGAGAAGAAATAGCTGCAAACATCCATTAATAATTGGAATGTGGAAAATATGAAGTGTGAATCTAGGAAAATTGGAAGTAGTAAAAAATGCAATGGAACACATAAACATCGATATCCTAGGCATTAGTGAGCTGAGATGGATTGGTATTGGCCATTTTGAATTGAACAACCATATGGTCTACTATGCCAGGAAGGAAAAATTGAAGAGAAATGGCCTTGCATTCATCAAAAAGGATAATTCAAGATCTATCCTGAAGTGTATCGCTGTCAGTGATAAGGTAATATCCATACGTCCACAAGGAAGACCAGTTAATATGACTATTCAAATTTACTTACCAACCACTAAGGCCAAAAATGAAGAAATTGAAGATTTTTACCAACTTCTGCAATCTGAAATTGATCAAATATGCAACCAGGATGCATTGATAATTACGGGTGATTGGAATGTGAAGGCTGGAAACAAGAAGAAGGATTTGTAGTTAGAAGATATGGCTTTGGCGATAGATATTATGTCCGACATCACATGATAGGCTTTTCTAAGACCAACAACTTCATTGAAAATGCTTTTTTTAAACAGAATAAACAGCGACCATACATGTGGACCTCGCCAGATGGAATACACAGGCATCAAATTGACTACATTTGGGGAAAGAAACAATGGAGAGGCTCAATGTGATCAGTCGGAGCATGAACGGGGCCGACTGTGGAACGGACCATCATTTGCTCATGCACAAGTTCAAGTTGAAGCAGAAGAAAATTAGAACAAGTCCACGGGAGCCAAAGTACGACTGGGTATATCCCACCCGAATTTGGAGACCGTCTCAGGAATAGATTTGATGCTTTGAACACTAATGACTAAAGACCAGATGAGTTATGGGATGACATCAAGGACATTATACACGAAGGAAGCAAAAGGTCATTAAAAAGACAGGAGAGAAAGAAAAGACAAAAACGGATGTCAGAAGAGATTCTGAAACTTTCTCTTGAATGTCAAGTAGCTAAAACGAATGGAAGAAATGAGGAAGTAAAAGAGCTAAACAGATTTCAAATGGCAGCTCAAGATGACCAAGTAAAATGTTATAAAGAAATGTGCAAAAACCTAGAGTTGAAAAACCAAAAGGGAAGAACACACTCAGCATTTCTGAAGCTGAAAGAACTGATAAAAAACTCAAGCCTCGAGTTGCAATTTTGAAGGATTCTATGGGCAAAATATTGAATCATGCAGGAAGCATCAACAGCAGATGGAAAGAATACACAGAGTCATTGTACCAAAAACAACTGGTCGATGTTCAGCCATTTCAGGATGTAGCGTATGATCAATATCCTACAGTACTGAAAGAAGACGTCCAAGCTATACTAAACGGAATGGTGAAAAACAAGGCTTCAGGAACTGTACTACCAATTGAGATGTTTCAACAAACAGATGGAGTGCTCAAAGTGCTCACTCATTAATGCAAGGAATTTGGAAGACACCTACCTGGCCAACTGGCTGGAAGAGATCCATAACTGCCCATTCCAAAGAAAGGTGATCTAGCAGAATGCAGAAATTATAGAACAATATCATAAATATCAAAGGCAAGTAGAATTTTGCTGAAGATCATTCAAAAGCAGTTGTAGCAGTATATTGACAGGGAACTGCCAGAAATTCAAGCCGGATTCAGAAGAAGAAGTGGAATGAGAGATGTTATTGCTGAAACATTCAGAAGGATCCTGGCTGCACACACAGAATACCAGAAAGGTGTTTACCTGTGTTTTATTGACTAGGCAAAGGCATTGGATGTGTGGATCATAACAAATTACGGATAACGTTGCGAAGAATGGGAATTCCAGAACACTTAATTGTCCTCATGAGGAACCTGTACATACATCAAGAGGCAGTCACTGGAACAGAACAAGGAGATACTGTGTAGTTTAAAATCAGGGAAAGTGTCCATCAGGATTGTATCATTTCGCCATACTTATTCAATTTGTATGCTAAGCAAATAATCCAAGAAGCTGGACTATCTGAAGAAGGAGGCATGGAGGAAGACTCATTAACAACCTGTGATATGCAGATGACACAACCTTGCTTGATGCAAGTGAAGAGCACTTGAAGCACTCACTGATGAAGATCAAAGAATACAGCCTTCAGTATGGATTACACCTCAACATAAAGAAAACAAAAATCCTCCTAACAAATGATGGACCAATAAGTGACATCATGATAAATGGAGAAAAGATTGAAGTAGTCAAGGATTTGATTTTACTTGGATCCACAACTAACACCCATGGAAGCAGCAGTCAAGAAACCAAAGGATGCATTGCCTTGGGCAAATCTGCTGCAAAAGAACTCTTTAAAGTGTTAAAAAGGGAAGATGTCACTTTAAGGATAAATGTGTGCCTGACCCAAGCCATGGTGTTTTCAATCACCTCATATGCAAGTGAAAGCTAGGCAATGAATAAGGAAGACTGAAGAATTAATGCTTTTGAATCATAGTGTTGGTGAAGAATATTGCATATACCATGGACTGCTGGAAGAAGGAACAAGTCTGTCTTGGAAGCAGTACAGCCAGAATGCTCCTTAGAAGCAAGGATGGCGAGACTTCATCTCATATACTTTGGACATGTTATCAGGGATCAGTCCCTGGAGAAGGACATCATGCTTGGTAAAGTAGAGGATCAGTGACAAAGAGGAGGACCTTTTATGAGATGGATTGACACAGTGGCTGCAACAATGGGCTCAAGTATAAACAGCGATCATGAGGATGGCACAGGACTGGGCAGTGTTTCATTCTGGTGTATACAGAACTCAAAGGCACCTAACAACAACATATGATTTCTAGGTCCCTGAGTGGTGCAAAAGATTTGCACTCAACTGCTAACATAAAGGTTGGTAGTTCAAACCCACCCAACATTGCCACAGAAGAAAGGCCTGAAGAGCTGTTTCTATAAAGATTACAGCCAAGAAAACCCTATGGAACAGTTCTGTTCTGTAACACATGGGGTCGCCACGAATCAGAATCTACTCAATGGCAACAGGTTTTTTTTGGTTATACGCTTTCTACAAGAAACTCACTTCGAATACTGATACAGAGAGGTTGAAAGTAAAAATATATTATTGATTTTTCTGAGACTTCCTTTTTGACCCATGGATTGCTTAGTGCATGTTGTTTAGTTTTCAAGTGTTTGGGTATGTTCCTGTTATTTTTGGTTTTGATTTTTAATTTAATTCTATTGTAGTTAAAAAACACACTTTGACTATATTGATATATATCAATATATAAAGCAAATATTAATCAAAAAAAGCAAGAATTGCTATATTGATACAAGGTAAAGTGAACTGATAAAATCGAAAGTAGGAAAAGACAAATCCACAATTATAGTTTGAAACTTCAATATCCTTCTTTCAACAGTTGATAAAACAACTTGATAGAAAATCAGCAAGAACATAGGAAAACCCCACAACACCAACCAACAAGATGAAATTGAAATTTATAAAAAACCCTGCCCTATAACAATAGAACACATTCTTTTTAAGCAACCAGGAAACATACCAAGATAGATAATATCATACACAATAAAACAGACCACAACAAATTTAAAATAATTGAAATCATACAAAGTATGTTCTTACTACAATTGAATTAAATTAGAAATCAAAATAAAAAATAATAGGAACATCTCCAAACACTTTAAAACTAAGCCACACACTTCTAAACAATCCATGGATAGAGGAATTCTCAGGGAAATCAATATACACACTGCACTAAATGAAAATGAAATGCAACCACAATTTGTGGAAGAGCTAAAACTGTGACGAGAAATTTATAGTACTAAATGCATACAGTAGAAAAGAGGAAACATATATCAATAAACTAAGCTACCACATCAAGAACCCATAAAATCAAGAGCACAATATGTACACAGCTAGTAGAAAGAATAAAATAATAAAAAAGGAGAAATCTAAGAAATATAAAACAAAAACAATACGGTAAATGAATGAAACAAAGAGCTAGTTCTTTGTAAAAATCAATAAAATTGACAATTTTCTAGAAAGACTGACAAAGAAAAACACGAGAAGAGACAAATTATCAGTGTCAGGAATGAAACAAGGATGTCATTAAAGACTCTGTAGACATCAAAAGAATAAGGGAATACTACAAACAACTCTACACACGATAAGGAAATACTGCAAACAACTCTACAGCTGCACTGAAGGCATTGGACAGAAACAAGATTCCAGGAACTGATGGAATACCAATTGAGATGTTTCAACAAAGAGATGCAGCACTGGAGGTGCTCACTTGTCTGTTCCAAGAAATTTGGAAGACAGCTACCTGGTTAAGCGACTACAAGAGATTCATATTTGTGCCCATTCCAAAGAAAGGTGACCCAACAGAATGCAGAAATGATCAAATAATATCATTAATATCACATGCAAGTAAAACTTTACTGAAGATAATTCAAAAACGGTTGCAGCAGTACATCAAAAGGGAGCTGCCAGAAATTCAAGCCGGATTCAGAAGAGGACATGGAACAAGGAATATCAGTGCTGATGTCAGATGGATCTTGGCTGAAAGCAGAGAATACCAGAAAGATGTTTACCTGTGTTTTATTGACTATGCATAGGCATTTGACTATGTGGATCATAAAAATCATGGATAACATTGCAAAGACTGGGAATTCCAGAACACTTAATTGTGGTCAAGAAGAACCTGTACATAGATCAAGAGGCAGTAGTTCAAAAAAAACCTGGGGATACTGCGTGGTTTAAAATCAGGAAAGGTATGTGTCAGGGTTGTATCCTTTCACTGTAATTATTCAAGAAGAAGTACTACCAGAATACTCTTTAGAAGCTAAGATGGCAAGACATTTTCTCACATACTTTGGACGTGTTATCAGGAGAGAGCAGTCCCTGGAGAAGGACATCGTGCTGGGTAAAGTAGAGGGTCAGCAAAAAAGAAGACCCTCAATGAGATGGATTAACACAGTGGCTGTAACAATGCGCTCAAGCATAACAACGATTGTGAGGATGGTGCAGGACCTGGCAGTGTTTCATTCTGTTGTACATAAGTTCGCTATGAGTTAGAACCAACTCGATGGCACCTAATGACAACAATAACATTCAATCTGTATGCTGAGCAAATAGTCTGAGTAGCTGGACTATGTGAAGAAGAATGCAGCATCAGGATTGGAGGAAGCCTCATTAACAACTCGAGATATGCAGTTGACACAACCTCGCTTGCTGAAAGTGAAGAGAACTTGAAGAACTTTGATGAAGATCAAAGACTACAGCCTTCAGTATGGACTTCACCTCAACATAAAGAAAACAAAAATCTTCACAACTAAACAAATAAGCAACATTATGATAAATGGAGAAAAGATTGAAGTTGTCAAGGATTTCATTTTCTTGGATTCACAATCAACACCCATGGAAGCAGCAGTCAAGAAATCAAAGGACTTATTGCATTGGCCAAATCTTCTGCAAAAGACCTCTTTAAAATTTTGAAAAGCAAAGATGTCACTTTAAGGACTAAGGTGCACCTGACCCAAGTCATGTTGTTTTCAATTGCCACATATGCATGCGAAAGCTGGACAATGAATAAGGAAGACTGAAGAAGAATTGATGCCTTTGAATTATGGTGTTGGTGAAGAATATTCTGTCTTGGAAGAAATACAGCCAGAGTGCTCCTTGGAAGCGAGGTTGGTGAGACTTCGTCTCATGTACTCTGGATATGTTATCAGGAGGGACCAGTCCCTAGAGAAGGATATCATGCTTGGTAAGGTAGAGGGTCAGTGAAAAAGAGGAAGACCCTCAACAAGATGGATTGACACAGTAGCTGCAACAATTGGCTCAAACATAGCAATGATTGTGAGGATGGCTCAGGACAGGGCAGTGTGTTATACAGTTGTACATAGGGTCACTATGAATCAGAATCGACTCGATGGCACCTAACAATAACAATACACAGTCTCTTCTGGAAAATGGAACAGGGAACACTTCCCAACTCATTTTGTGAAACAAGTATTACCTAATACAAACCTCAGACAAAGAGAAAAAAAAGAAAATCATAGAACAATCTTCCTCATGAATATAGATGCAAAAACTCAACAAAACATTAACAAGTGTACTTCATCAACACCACGAGGCAAGGCTGGCTCAAATATTCAAATATCCATGTAATCTACCATATCAACCAGCTAAAAAATAAAAATCAGATGATCATATCAATTGATGCAGAAAATGTTTTTGGCAAAATTCAACATCTATTCGTGATTTAAAAAACTCATAAAAAGTAGGAATGGAGGGGAACTTGCTCAACTTGATAAAGTGCATCTATATAAAACCTCCAGCTGGCATTACACTTACTGGTGAAATACTGAATGAAATTCCCTCTAAGATTAGGAAGGTAAGCTTATTCACTCTCTCCACTCATATTCAACATAATTCTGGACATTCTATTCAGTGAAATAGGACAATAAAAAGAGATAAAACACATACAGACCATAATGAACGAAATAAAATGTATTCGTATTTATAAATGACATGTTGTTCTATGTAGAAACTCCCAAGGACTCTACAAAAAACCTCCTAGAACTAATATGTGCATTCAGCATGGTCACAGATACAACATAAAGACATAAAAATCTACTGTATTTTTATTCTATATAATAATGATGAATACCTAGAAACCCAAATAAAAAATGTAATACCATTTACAGTACCTCAAACAGTTAAGTATAAATGTAGCAAAACCTGTACAGAACTTACATGCTAAAAATTACAAAATGCTGATGAAAGAAATTAAAGAAAATCTATTTAAATGGAGAAATTGCCATGTTCATAGAGCAGACTACTCCACACTGTGAAGATTTCAGTTTTTCCTCAAATTGATATACAGGTTTAATTCATTATATATCAAAATCCCAGCAAGATATTTTGTAGATGAGAGTGTTATTCTAATATGTATAAGGAATGGAAAGTAAACTGTAAAAACTAAAACAATTCTGAAAAAGAGGAATTAAGTGGGAGGAACTCTTCTACTTCTTGTATAGGTACTTCTTGTATAGACTTGTATAGACTTCTTGTATAGGTACAGTAATTCAAACCATCTAGTATTGAGGTAATGATAGAATCATAGATCAATGGAACAGATTAAAGACTGTCTTAGTTATCTAGTGCTGCTGTAACAGAAATACCATAAGTGGGTGGCTTTAACAAAGAGAAATTTGTTTACTCACAGTTCAGGAGGCTAGAAGTCCCAACTCAGGGCGCCAGCTCTAGGTGAAGTCTTTCTCTGTTGACTCTGGAGGAAGATCCTTGTCTCTTCTGAGCTTCTGCTCCTGGGCAATCTTCATGTGACTTGGCATCTCTCTTTCCCTATCTTTGCTTATTTAATCTCTTTTATAAAAGAGATTGACTCAAGACACACCCCACACTAATCCTGCCTCATTAACATAACAAAGACAACCAATTCCCAAATGGAATTATAACCACAGGCTTAGAGGTTAGGATTTACAACACATATTTTTATGTGACACAATTCAATATATAATAAACCCTCCTCCAACAAAAACAAAACAAAACAAACGAACCCATTGCCTTTGAGTCGATTCCGACTCATAGTGACCCTATAGGACAGAGTAGAACTGCCCCTAGAGGGTTTTCAAGGAGCAGCAAGTAGAATCGAACTGCCAACCTTTTGGTTAGCAGTCAATGTCTTAACTACTGAGCCACCAGGGATCCACCAAGACATAACAGAGACTCGAAAATAGACTCACAAAATCTGGCCACTGACTTGTTAAAAAGGTACAAAAGAAATTCAATGAAGGAAAGAGTGCCTTTTCAACAAATGTACCTGGAGGAATTGGACACCTATAGGCAAAAAAAAAAAAAAATCCAAGTAAACCTCAGCCTAAGTCTAAGTCTCAAGCCTTATATAAAAATTAACTTATACAAAAATTAATTAGCAATGGATCATGGACTTAAATGTAAACATATAGCTATAGAAGTTTTAGGAGAAAATATAGCAGAAAATCTTTGGAATCTAGGGCTAGGCAAGGAGCTCTTAGATGTGACACCAAAAGCTTAAAGGATTGATAAAATGAATTTCATTAAATGTAAAACTTGTACTCTGCAAAAGAACCATGTTAAGATGATGAATAGACAAGATTTAGACTGGGAGAAAATGTTTGCAAATCACACATCGAACAAAGCACTAGAATCTACAATATATAAAGACCTTTCAAAATTCAACAATAAAATAAACAGTCCAATAAGAAGGGCAAAAAACATGAAGAGACATTGCACCAAAGAAGATGTAGAAATGGCAGATAAGCATGTGAAAATATGTTCAATATGCCTTTAGGGGAATGTAAATTTAAACCATAATGAGATATTACTACAAACCTATTAAGAATGGCTAAAATACCAAAGAGTGACAATACCAAATATTGGAGAGGATACAGAGAAACAGAATCCCTCATACATTGTTGGTAGGATGTAAAATTGTTCCACCTCTCTGAAAAACAGTTTGACACTTTCTTAACATACTAAATATGCAACTACCATATGACCCAAAAAATGAAATCTTGTGTTCGCACAAAACCCTGTACACAGATGTTTATAGAAGTTTTATTTGTAATAGCCCAAAACTGGAAACAAACCAGATGTTCTTCAACAGGTGAATGGTTAAACAAATTGTGGCACATCCACACCATGGAACACTATTGAAAAAATAAAACAGCAACAACAAAAGATAATTATGCTGACTTAAAAAACCAATCCCAAAAGGTTATATACTGTATGATTCCGTTAATCTAACATTCTTGATTTGCTAAAATTATAGGGGTACAGAACAGAGTAGTGGTTGCCAGGGGTTCAGGAAGAGGTACAGGTGGGAGGGAAGTGAGTCATATTTAGATGAATAAAATCTGAGATTTTTGTTGCCAAATGATCCTCATTTAAGGAAATTCTAGTGAGTGTACATCATAAAATGGGAAAAAGATCTTAGAAGGAAGATCTGATATGAAAGAAAGAAATATGAGCAAAAAAATACTGCAAGCACATTGATAAATCTAATTCACACTGACATACAAAACAATAAAAATAATGTTTAATCTAACAGAGAAAAATAAAAGTTAAAAATAAATTCCTGGGCAACAATAACATATAATATAGGGAGAGGTAAGTTACCAATTAGGGTTAAATACTCTATGTACTTCTATTGTTTTTGATGAAGTAAATATTTTTATTAATTTTAACACTGTCAAGCCTTAGGGAAACTTCATCAAAGGAACTGATGGCAAGCATGTAATATATTTAACTGTGGATTTAAATTGAAAACAAGGGTCGAAAGAGGGTAGAAGAATAGTGCTAAAATGTTAAATATTACAAGGTGAAAAAATGAAACTAAAAATAACAGAAGGAGAGAGAAAGGAAAAAATAGAGCCAGCTTATTGACTGTTATATATGTAAAATGTAAGAGTCAGAGTAGGGCATTCAAAACAGCCAAACGAATGAAAAGTTAAATAAGAAAAAAGATTACGAACACTAGAGCAAAAATGCAAAATTTGCTAAAATCCAAAACTGAAATCCAAAATGATCAAAGAAGAAACACTACACAGAGAAAGAGTTGAAACCTGGCACCAGAACCAGCCTTTAATCAGTAAAAGTGATTGGGCTTAGCTCTCCTATTAAAAGGAAAATATTTTCAAATAGACTTATAAAACAAAGCCAATTTCTATGCTGTGTACAGCAGACACAGCCAAAGCCCAGTGATCCAAAATGGCTAAAAAATAAGGGGATTAGGTAAAGTGGCTAAAAATAAAGACATACGAAGTAAATGAAAATTATAAGAAAGCTGGGTTTAAAATCCTGACATTAGATTGAGGCATGAAAGATAAACATGACAAAGCCACAATTAATAATGAAGATACAAGAGCTAGAATACTTAGATATGCACAGGAAGTACAGCAATCACATAAAGCAGAAACTAAAGGAAATAAGAGAAATAAAAATAATACATAAATATTAGAAACTTTAGCATATCAATCTTAGTACAAAATAGGTGGAGACAAAAAGTAAGGGAAAGTATAGGAGAACTAAACACCACTGTAAGGTCCATCTTATGGATACGTATCAAATGTTGTTGTTAGGTGGCCATCGAGCTGGTTCCGACTCACAGTGACCTTACAGGACAGAATAGAACTGCCTTCTACATGCTGACAATTAAGAATATGCCATCTTCTCAAATACTGTACACTTAAAATAGTCACAAAATTAATAATGTATTGGGTCACTTACTGACATTTTCTACTATCTAATACTTAAATGAGGAGCCCTGGTGGCATAGTGGTTAAAGTGCTTGGCTGTTAACAGAAACCTTGGCAGTTTGTTTGAACCCACCTGCTGCTCCACGGAAGAAAGTTGTGGCAGTCTGCTTCCATACAGATTACAGCCTTGGAAACCCTGTGGGGGCTGTTCTACCCCATCCTATAGGGTCATTATGAGTCAGGAATCAATTTGACAGCAACAGGTTTCAAGTTTTTTAATACCTAATTATCTGATTAAGTATCTATTATCTGATATTTCTTAGAAAATATCAGTAAGTTTTATAAAGTAGAAATTTCATAAACAACACTCTGATCACAAGTAATAAAACTAAGAAAATTCAAAAAAGTCTCTTTTACCTAGAAATTTAACAATTCTTCTATTAAATAACATGAGGATGAAAGGAAGATGCAAAACTTTACAAAATTTCTGAAAATCAGTCATAATTTAAAATTACACATAAAATCTATTAGGTACATTTAAAGCAGATTTTTTCAAATGATATTTTAAATGCCTATACCAACACAAATTAAAAAATACAAAAAATTAATTAAATTCTCACTCAATAAACTAGAAATAGAACAGCAAAAGAAACAAGCAAAAAGCACAAGGTGAGTAAAATAAAGATTGAACAGAAATTAATAATGTAGAGAATACAAAAACAGTAGATCTAATTAATGAATCACAATTACGGTGTTTAAGAAAATTAGATATATAAATCAGTTAAGCAAGAAAACATGGGGAAAGGCACAAATGCACAAAGTAAGAAATTATATTATTAATACCTAGAAAAATAAAAAGAAGCCAGATGAGACCACCGATTGTTGTTGTCATGTGCAGTTGAGTCACTTCCGCTCACAGCTACCCAAAGTACAACAGAACGAAACACTGCCCAGTCTTGCGCCATCCTCACAATAGTTGCTATGGTTGAATCCATTGTTGCATCCACTGTGTCAATTCATCTTGTTGAGGGTCTTCCACTTTTTCGCTGACCTTCTACTTTACCGAGCATAATGTCCTTCTCCAGGGGCTGGTACCTCCTGATAATATGTCCAAAGTATGTAAGATGAAGTCTCACTATCCTTGCTTCTAAGGAGCATTCTGGTTGTACTTCTTCCAAGACAGATTTGTTTGTTCTTCTGGCAGTCCATGGTATATTCAATATTCTTTGCCAACACCATAATTCAAAGGCATCAATTCTTCTTTGGTCTTCCTTATTCATTGTCCAGCTTTTGCATGCATAGGATGTGACTGAAAACACCATGGCTTGGGTCAGGTGCACCTTAGTCTTCAAAGTGACATCTTTCCTTTTTAACACTTTAAACAGTTCTTTTGTAGCAAATTTGCCCAGGGCAATATGTCATTTGATTTCTTGACTGCAGTTTCCATGGGCATTGATTGTGGATCCATGTAACATGAAATCCTTGACAAGTTCAATCTTTTCTCCATTTATTATAATTTTGCTTATTGGTCCAGTTGTGAGGATTTTTCTTTTCTTTATGTTGAGGTATAATCCACACTGAAGGCCGTAGTAGATCTCGTGTGTAGACCTTCATCAATACATGCTTCAAATTCTCTTTGCTTTTAGCAAGCAATGTCGTGTCATCTGCGTATCACAGGTTGTTAATGAGTCTTCCTCCAATTCTAATGTCGTGTTCTTCCTCATATAGTTCAGCTTCTCGGATTATTTGCTCAGCATACAGATTGAATAAATATGGTGCAAGGATGCAACCCTGATGCACACTATATAGGACAATATCCTGTTGTGATCCATAGGGTTTTCATTGGCTTTTTTTTTCAGAAATAGATTGCCAGTGCTTTCTTCCTAGTTTGTCTTAGTCTGGAAGCTCTGCTGAAACCTGTCAACCATGGGTACCCTGCTGGTATTTGAGAAACCGGTGGCATAGATTTCAGTATCGTAGGAAGATGGAAGCCACCGCAGTAAGACAAACTGACAGACTGGTGGTGACTATTCATATACACATGCTACATACATATGTGGGAAAAGGACAGGTGGTCTTCTTCCAAAATATCAGCCAATGAAAACCTTATGGAGCACAATGAAGTGATCCAGTTGTTTCTGGGGTCACCACGATTCAGGGGAAATTCCAGGGCAGCTAAAGTAACAACATATACATATGTAAAAATTCATTGAGTAGTACTTTTAAGATTAGTGCGTTTTCTTACATGTATATTATCCCTTGATAATAAAGAAAAAAAAAAAAAAAGGAAAGGAAAGGAAAGGTAACGTTTAAAAAAAAAAAAAACACTGTAAAACACCATAATATAATACAGATAGAAATACAACTTTGGAAGTGGAGCGATTCTGTTCAAAACAAAACCCATGACCGCCCTGACAGGAAACACAACAGAGAGCCCCTGACGGAGCAGGAGAAAGTAGGGTGCAGAACCCAAATTCTAGTAAAAAGACCAGAGTTAATGGTCTGAGACTGAAGGAACCCCGGAAGACATGGCCCCAGACTCTCTGTTAACCCAGAACTAAAACCATTCCCGAAGCCAACTCACTGGACTATAAGACAAAAAATGATACTCGCGAAGAGTATGCTTCTTAGCTCAAGTAGACACACGAGACTAAATGGGCAGCTTCCTGTCCCAAGTCGAGATGAGAAGGCAGAAAGGGACAGGAACTGGTTGAATGGACACAGGAAATCCTGGATGGAAAGGAGGAGTGTGCGGTCACATTACAGCCATAGCAGCTAGGGTCACATAACAGTGTGTGTATAAATGTTTGTATGAGAAACTAACTTGAGCTTTAAACTTTCACCTAAAGCACAATAAAAAAGAAAGAAAACAAAACCCAGATACTTCAAAGAAAAAGCTGAACTGATGCAGTGGTCCGGTTATATTTAACACCGTTGCTCTGAAAGTTGCACACGCTCACTTTCCTCCTTCGCGCCTGTAGGAGGTGAAGTGAGGCCATGAAAGGAATCCTGAGAGGTTTTTCTCAAAGAAAACACAAGAGGATCCTGTAGCCAAGGAAGCTAGTCTCGCTGCCCTTTCTTTGGCTTTCTTCCCGCCTCCTCCTGAGACGCAGCTCAACTCATGCGCTGTGCAAGCCAGCCCAGGTCTTCCCCGAAAGCCTCCTGAGTAGACGACCTGACGACAAAACGCGACACCAACAGCACGCAACGCTACAAGATTTTCTATATATACTTAAGTCTCTGTACGTAATTCGGTTGAGTGAATCAATCCCCACACTTACTCTTATGGTTAAGCACCATCTTGTGGTGACTCTCTTTTTCACTTACTTTTCCCTTTCTTTTACTCCCAGATAAGGTCCTGGACTGTAAATCCAGCCCGCCAACTGGAGCTCTCCACCTTTCTGGTGCTGAAAACCCGGGCCCGGGGCGGGGGCGGGGAGGGGGGTAGGTAGAACAGAGAGTGAGAAACTGCCCATGCTCCACAAACCATTCTCCTGCTGGCCAAAATGGGCACGAGAAGAAAATCAAAGCCTCTTAGCCTTTGAAGGTTCTTGAATTTGCATTTTGCTTTCACATTTATGCTCAGAAAGCTTGCTTTGAACTTTCCCTTCCTCTCAACTCATTTAGTTAATAATAATAACGATAAAAATCTTGTTCTAGACACATCATGGGAAGGGGAGGTTTTCCAAGGTAAAATGTTTAGGTCTACTAAGCTGACTCACTAAGTCTAATAAGTGGAAGGATGCCTTCTATTCTCTGCTTGAAAAGAGACAAATGCCAGGCGAGATCGTGTTGCATTCATTCACAATAATCACAGTACACTGAACATATGCAAGAAAGGAAAATAATAAAGCAATGCAGGGATGTAAAAAGAGCAACACGTTTTCTTTTCCTCTAGTTGAATTGTAAAAACTTCACAGGATCCTTCCCATTATACTGTTATTTTATAGAACCATTCAAACACCAGTCTGTTTCTATTATCAACAACTTTTAAAAATGTGTATTTATGCTAAAAAAATAGAGAATATGGAAAGGAGTCTAAAGTTTTGCTCAGTCAGTTAAAGAACCAAATAACAAATGTTTACTGAACTCCTACTCAGAAAGACAGTGTGGCATAGAGATTAAGACTAAACATGTTGAGTTTTAACCTCCAGTCCCCAATGTAATATCTGTGTGATCTTGGGGATCTTGGGGGAGTACTTAATTCTCTATGCCTTGTTTTCTCCACCTGTAAATTATAAATAATGAAACAAAATTACCTAACTACAGGGCTGTTGTGAGAAGTAAAATGAGTTAATGCATGCCAGCCTTTACAGCGACCCTGGGCCTATATTATGTTATCAATGTCTGATTATTATTTTTATCGATGTGCCTGTTACTGTGCTAAAAATTGAAGCACAAAAGAATTATTTATTTTTACCTGTAGTTTTCTGACAGCATGCTTTGAGAGTTTTGGAGACTTGACTGATTTCTATAAGTAGTCAATGAATAATATATCATTATCTAACTGATTTTTAAAGTGCTCAGTTATGTGACAAAGAAAATTAGAGATTAGGGAGGAATATCATAAATAGGTCACATTCCCCTGAAGCTTGAATAAGTGATAAAAGTGTCGAGAGTGGAGGGATGCAGGACTGTTCGGCGTCTTCATGGAAAACAAGAGCGGAACTGGGCCTGTGTATGGAGTAGGTGAGAGCTGGCTGGCAGAGGAGGACGTCAGAAAGGGCCCTGTGACAAGGTGAGCTGAGGGTAGCCCAAGGTCTCATGGAGACAGGAAGATGGAACGCCAGGGAGATACAGTTCCATTGGTAGAAAGAAAAAAGTATAATCATCAAGTCATCATCAACAACTTGTTTCCACTCACACTTCATGCCCACATTCATGTTGGGGAATCCAGAAACAAGACACAAGACAACTCTCAACTTCATTTTCTATGTATTTTATGGGAAAAAAAAATCTATTTCACGATATTTAAGAAACAGTTATAGCACCCTTTTATAATTCCACGGTTAGTACTTTGAAGCAAAACATTTTCTAAGAACTAGTTTTGGAATGTAAAAGCCAAATTCTTCGCGTATTTTCTCTAAGCTATGCTGGTATAACACTTATGTGGTGAAAGGCTGGCTTTCTGAGTAGTTATTACAGATGGAAGCATAAATGCAAATTTCGGTCTTCAGAGTATGAAAATACATCGAATGAAGCAAGTTTCGTGGTTCATCCAAACAGAACGTCTTTTTCTTTTTGACTTGGGATCTTTCTCTTTTACTTTTAACATTCCTTTTTCTTTTCGCCCCTCTCTGTCCTACAGGGTCACTATGAGTCGTCGGAATAGACTCGACAGCAGTGAGGTTTTTTGGTTTGTTTGTTTTTTGTTTGGTTTTGTTTGTTGAATATGTGTTCGTCTCTCTTTTAGGTGAGAACGACATACATCCGGGGTGCTTTCCTCCTAAATGATCCCCAACAAGGCCGCCTTCCTAAACGCCAGATCTTAGTGGTCCAAAGAAGAGGTCAGCAGATGTAGTCTGCTGTGTGCTAGAGAACCGCTGCCATCCGCAGACCCCCTGACCCCAGGGCTCAGAGCTGCGTGCCCAGGTGAACCCTGGCAGGAGGGGCGTGCAAGAAGAGGGGTCAGCGGGCGCTGCAGAGCCACTACATTTTGTTGAAATGACAGACGGAACGAGTCCAGTCGGAAACTAGGACCGTCTCTCGACCACAGGTGCCACTCCCAGAGATCCTTCTTCAGGCTCCGAGAAGGATCCCCGCGTTCTCCGTGCTCCCGCTCCTGCGGGGCCCTTCCCCCTTTCCGGCCGCAACTCTTCCTGGACTCGGTTCAGACCTTGTTTTCTTCGTCTTGCGCGTTGTCAGGCGTGTAATTGGGGAAACTCCTCCCCGCCGGGACCGCCTCGCAGGCAAAGCTGCACGAACCGCCGTCGCGCGGCTCCCGGATTCGAGCGGTGAACCTGCGGCGGCTTC
>NW_004443955.1:2828453-2852637 GCF_000243295.1 Trichechus manatus latirostris | reverse complement strand
GGCCCCCCACTTGTCACCCAGCGGCAGAGCCGCGCGCACCGCCGCCAGCCGTCGGGGGCGCGGACCGAGCCGGGGGCCCCACACCTGTCACCGGCGTCGGCCAGCGGCTCCGGAGGCGGAGAGCGCGAGACTAGGCCGGCGCTGCTGGGACTGCTGCACTCGGCCTGGAGCTCCAAGGCACAATGGCCCCGAAGCTGCTGCTGCTGCTCTGCCTCTTCTCTGGCTTGCGCGCAAGGTAAGTGGCGCGGAGCCCCGAGGCGGCTGGGAGGGGACCCGGGGGCGCTGTTCGCTCCTGGCTCGCCAGAGGCACCGGCGGCGGGGCCCTCACTCACCTGCCCCACGCCACGGGCGCAGCCTGCTCCGTCCCTGGTTGGGAGGCTGCAGTCTTCTAGGCAGACAGGATTTGGAGGACTCGGAGATTAATGGGGTCTTCCCATAAACCTTCCAGCACCTGGTGGTTTTAAGGGGTTTTGAAAACCAAGATCATAGGGCGGCAGCGATGTCTACCTCCTTTTCTATCCCAGAGTCCCCACCCCAGTGCTGCAGAATGGCACACACACATTGACCTGTGTTCTCTACCATGCCCACCACTCTGACATGTCCCAGGACCCTGGAGTATGGTTTCCTAGTGTCCAGTTTAGACCAGACTGGCGCAGAACAATTGACTGGAGGAAGGTAGAAGAAGCTTGTGGGAGGTGGGCAGCTGAGAGCCATGCTTTTCTGAAAGGACCCCCCTCCCCAGGTCACACATACACACACAAACACACATAAACACCTTCTAGATCATACACACGCACACATGCACCCACCTGCCCCCGTAAAGCTTGCATGTTGGAGTTGTTAATAAGGCCCCTGCTGGATAATGTAAGCTATTATCTCAACCCTTCCTCCTGTTAAGGGGCGCTTAGAATCACTCCAGGCAGAGATGAAGAGGGCTTTTGAGGAGAGAAGGAGATTGGGAATGGAAGCGTTAAGCCTGTCGCTGTAAATGCAACTAGAAATTCTGGGTTTGGTTTCTCTAATTCTGTCTCCCAGGCAGGATCTCTGGCGCAGAGCTTGCAGACTGATGTGTGATTTTGAAATTAGAGCAGCCCTGCCTCCCGCAGGAATCTTAGGGCACCCCCACTCCAAACACTCTTGTTTTCGCACTTTTGTTTTTCCGGTTTCTAGGAGTGAGAGAGCCAGAGAGTATTCCTGGGCGCTGTAAGCTTTGCAGGTGCCAGGAAGTATCGCCTGGAGGACTTGCCTTTCGTATTTGTGTGAAGTGCAAAGGGACTAGGAAGACTAATTAACTCATCTCACAAAACCTGAAAGAGCCCAGTTCCCACTCCCCACCTTTGACCTAGGTGCCAGCTCTGAGGAAGAAAGCCCTGGTGCTTACCTCCAAATCTCTTGTCTTTGCCAAGTGAGAGCATGAAAAGCAGTCAGTGAGCCAGGAATGGCAGACGCTACCAGTGACTCACAGACAACTTTCTCAATGAGGCAGCCAACGTCTTGGGTCTTTCAACTAAAGTTTTTTCCTAAGGAGAAAGCTGTGAATGGAAATACTAGTGTGCTTTCTGAGGGTGATTCTACCTGGATGGATCTCTGTGTAGAGGCTGAGAAGCAGGCAGGCAGGGTAACATAGAGATCCCAAGTCATGTGTAGATTGGAAGTCATATCTACATGACCGTTCTGTTGTCACCAACTGATGGCATGACCAAAATGCAGCTCAGGGTTAAGTAATCAACTGTTGCTTAACATTCTAGAAGGAAGACTGTATATTGTCCTCATAACTTTATGTGCATTGTAGGAAGATAATCTTAGCATATGACTTACATCAGTCAGTGTTCTCAGGATTCCCAAAAACAAATAAAATCTCTTGAGGATTTTCATCCTTCCATCCTGCCAAGGCAAATGTAATAATTTTAATATGATCTGTATCTAGGTTGGATCCTTGGCCTTCATAATAGAGATTGCATGGCAGCTGAAAAAATCCAAACATTAAACTAATTTTAGTACTCTAGGCCTGTCCTTTCAAAGTGCCTGTGTTCTTTGGTTGTATTTTACAGATGTGTAAAATAATCTGATTTCCAGCTTTATCTTTCAAAGCCGTTATAAATTCTGAGAGGGTCCTCATTTACACTCTGAGATGCCTTTCTGGCGTTGAGATTCTCTAGAAAGATTCTGACTGTTGTGCTCTGTGGTGATGACTTGGCAACTCCTTGGGGAGGAATCTCCCCATTCAGACACTGATGGATGAACTTATTATACATTAAAAAACTACGTCATACCTGGAACCTGGGTGATACCTTGAAGATGTTACTAGAGTGTTGCTCTGCTTTCTGAGGTTTAAGGGCTCTTCTTAATGTTTAAAAATATGTCAGACTTTTTCTCTCTTCTTCTGGATGAAAAGAAGGTGTAAGACATCAAAATCACATCTCAGGTTGAGCAGTTGTTGGCAATGACAGTACATCACCGATTTATTTTTAAGAAAAAGCTAATTGCAGTGACGGTGCTTTAGCACCTTACAATCTAAGTAATGAAAATGCTCAAAGATTATAGATAAACCACTTAAAATTCAGAAAAAGGACATTCTTCTTTTATCCACATTCCAGTGGGTCCCCAGAAATGAGATTTGATTTTCATCAAAGCAAGGATGTCCTGTTGGGTTGTTGGTTTGGCACTAGCAATATGAGGCTTCATTTTCTAAAGTCCTGTAGAAACCTGGCATGGGGACCAGGGTCTGCAGGAGCCCAGTGCTGGCCGCCGTGGGGCCACGAGCATATCTGCCCACACACTCTGCCCACTTTCCACTTCAGAAAAGCTATGGAGATGTTGCCACCATACTCCTGAAGAGGGAGAAGGAAATGTTCCTGCTTTTCGTTTCTCCTCCCTCCACTCCCCCCTGTCCTGGCCTTGCTCCAAGGAAGAAGCTTATGCAATTTCAGGAAAACCCTCTCATCACCACTAGAGGGAGAATTAGGCTCATTATAATACCTGTTATTGAAATAGCTCAAAATATGTTCAGAAACTGTAGCTGTGTGTATACAGAACAGTCAGGAGTTCATCAGTGTACTTGAGCTATGTATATGTGACCATTGAGGACATTGAAAATAACAGCATGGTCTGCTTCGGTAGTGGTGAACTGCCTTTGGGAATGGAAGGGGTAAAAGGGGGTGGGGGAGAAGGGGGAAAGAGAAGAAGAGAGAGAGAAAAGCAGAGGGAAAGCAGAAGGCACTGTGGCAGAGTGTGTGATATGTCCTGAGAAGTGGATGGCTTTAACAAGGAGAAATTTATTCTCTCACAGTCTAGTAGGCTAGAAGTCCGAATTCAGGGTGCCATCTCCAGGGGAAGGCTTTCTCTCTCTGCCTTCTCTGGGGGAAGTTCCTTGTCATCAGTCTTCCCTTGGTCTAGGAGCTTCTCTGAGCAGAAACTCTGGGTCCAAAGGATGCGCTGTGCTCCTGGTGCTGTTTTTTTGGTGATTTGAGGTTTCCATGTCTCTCTGCTTGCTTCTCTCTTTTGTATCTCAAAAGAGATTGGCTTAAGACGCACTCTAATCTTGTAGATTGAGTTCCGCTTCATTAATTCCATCTCATTAACATTATAGAGATAGGATTTACAACACATAGGAAAATCACATCAGATGACAAAATGTTGGACAGTCACACAATACTTGGAATCATGGCCCAGCCAAGTTGATAGACACGTATATTTGGGGGACACAGTTCCATCCATGACAGTGCTTCAACTTACTCCTTTTGGTTTTTGTAAAATGATAAGAATCCTGATAATTAAGAAAATACTTTTAGTGGGTCATTTTAAGTTCTATAATATTATCTGTATAAACGTTCAGCTTTACAAATAATGAAATGAAACATATCACTTAAGGAAATATGTGTTCCATATTTTGTAAGTTCTTATTGATGGTGAATATTCAGTATGAATAAATATCCTGCACAGCAATAAATAGTTTCCATGGCTACAATTTTTAGCCTTCTAGCCAACAGGTATTCAAGAAATAGAATTACAGTTAAAGATCAGCCTAGTAGGGAAGTTATTGCTAGACATACATCAAAATCTCATGTACATGTATATATTCATGTACATGTATATATTCATGTACAGCTTTAGACTGACCACTGGCCTAGTCTATGGTATGGAAAGTTAACGCCATAAAAAGACTCATGTATTATGTATAATGATCCTGAAGACTGAAATTTAGATTAAGTAGAGGTAATGAATTTAGTAAAGTTTATTCTTTTCATTTATTTCATGTTCTTTATAGATAATTTAGACAAGCCCAACAATTATATGGAAGAATGTTTTGCCCAGGACACCACCTGAGATGGTGTTAGCATTTTGGCTCCAGTCCTGGAAGCCAGACAGAAACTAGCTCAGACCCAATCAGGACAAATATACCTCGATGCAATTTTCTATTCTATTTTCCATTCTTTGTGAAGAAAAGTCATTATTAAGGCATGCACACTGACAAACAATAAAAAAGTTTGTTTTTCTGCTAGTTTTCTTGTTGTGGTGAATGTTGCGCACCTGGAAATGACTGCTTTAAAGCAGAGGAAAACCTCTCTTTAAGCACCAGTGGCTGTGTTGCTGAGGTGGCCCCCTAAGCATGCCGTTCAAGGCCTCGGGTCTACCTGCATTGCTTGGTAGAGGCTGCTGTCATGCTCACCCTGCAAGAAGAAAGTTCAGGGATGCTCAAGCATTCATCTGGGCCCATTTATTAACGAATACATATTAGAAAGATTTTAATTTTTAATATTCGTCTTAGCCTCTGTGCAAGAGATGAATCTGTCTGTGCTGAAGGAGTCATGTGAAACGGCCAGAGGATGTTCACCAACCAATATCTCTGTGACTTGCCGCAGAAACCACTAATCTCTTCTCCACTGGTAAAGCCAATCACCTCATCATGTCAGCATATTTGCATAGACCCACAGATTTCGGTCTTCATGAGAAGCACAGAAGTCAGACTCAGCTATTTCCAATGAGTGTATTCTGTCTTCAGTTACAAATGAGGTCTTGGCAATGAGGGGCGGAAACTGCACAATAGAATCCCCTTATGACAGCCCCTGGAAGGTTTGCGCCTTGACCTTCAGAAGTTATCAAGGTAGATCCAAGGCTGGCTGGCTGCCTGTTGGCAGACCTTCTGGCATTGGATTCCTGTGAGAATGCCTGTTGTTTAACTTGGCCATGAAATCATCATTTACTTGTGACATTTGGTGAGAAACAAGACTAGAGCTCCGTTGTGCCATCTTCTTAGTGGTAGCATTCTTCCTATTGAGTGTCGTTAGTTTCATTTTTTTCATGTTAGAAGCAATACATACAGTTGTGCTGAGGGTCCTTGGAGCTTTCTACTCAAGATTGGCTTTTTTTGGCCACTCAACAAAATGTAAGTAGTGCTTGGGTGGGACAAGTTTAAGGCACTTCTGGAACCACGGCTGCAACTTCTAAGCCACAGTTTTGTGCCATAATTACAGGTCCAGAAAGGTGGAAGAGGATGAATATGAAGATTCATCATCAAATCAAAAGTGGGTCTTGGCTCCAAAATCCCAGGACACAGATGTGACACTTATTCTCAACAAGTTGCTAAGAGAATATGATAAAAAGTTGAGGCCAGATATTGGAAGTGAGTATTTATGTTTGTTATTCCAACAAAACGTATGCTATGATGGTATAATTTTTAAGTTTTTATTTTGAAATAATAGGAGGTTCTCAAGAAGTTGTAAAGATATTACAGAGAGGTCTCCTGTATTCTTCACAAAATTTACCCTAATGGTTACATTATACTTTGTAATTATAGTACAATATAAAAACGATCCATTGGTACAATGTGTGTGTACAGTTCTGTGCCATTTTATCACGTGTAGATTTGTGTAAATACCACTGCAATAAAAATACAGAAATGTTCTATCACCACAAAGATCTCCCATCTGCTGTCCCTTCATAGTCACACTCCCCTCTCTCTCCAAACCCTAACCCCAAGAAACTGCTAATCTTTTTTCCACTTCTATATTTTTGTCATTTTGAGAATGTTATATAAATAGAATCATTTAGTATATGATTTTTTGAGGTTTGCTTTTTTTTATACTCAAAATTATTTTGAGATCCATGCAAGGTGTTACATGTACAGTAGTTTATTCCTTTTAGTTGCATAGTATTGCTTGATATATAGATGGGCCACAGTTCAACCGTTCACCCACTGAGGTGCCTTTTAGTTGTTTCCAGTATTTGGCAATTACAAATAAAATGGCTATAAATATATGTGTACAGGTTTTTGTATGGACATAAGATTTCATTTCTCTGAGATAAATGCCCAAAAATATGATTTCTGTGTCATGTAATTGTATGCTTAGTTTTTTAAGAAACTTAAACTTTTTGCAAAGTAACGGTGTCTTTTTATATTCCCACTAGCAATGTTATGAGAAATCCAGTTTCTCTGCATCCTTACCAGCAATTGGTATTGTCACTAATTTTTTTTATATGAAAAAAAATTATCATGGTGAAATGTATGTAACAAAACATATCAGTCATTTTTACATGTGCCATTCAATGACATTACATTCACTATGTTAGGGAAAAATCACCACTACCCATTTCCAGATATTTTCTTCACCCTTAAGGAAAACTCTGTACCCCTTAAGCAGTATCTCTCCTTTTCCTCTCTCACCTGCTTCTAGTAACCATCAACGAACTTAGGTCTCTATGCATTTGCCTATTCTGGATATGTCATATAAGTGAGATCATACAATATTTGTCCTTTTGTGTCTGATAGTTTGACTATTTTTTTTTAATTCTGACTGTTCTAGTAGATATTTAATGATATTGCATTGGGGTCTTTATTTGCATATCCCTAAGGTTAGTAATGTTGAACTATTTTCATGGGCTTATTTGCATTCCATATATCCTCTTCATGGAAATAGTTATTCATGTTATTTGCCCTTTTAAAAATTGGTCTTTTTCTTTTTACTGCTGAGTATTTAGAGTTGTTTATATTTTTTAGATCTCGTCCCTTGTCAGATATTTGGTATGCTAATATTTTATCTCAGTTTGACATTTGTTTTTTAATCCTCTTAACAAGGGCCTTCACTGAACAAAAGTTTTTAATTTTGATGAAGTTTATTTTCATGCTTTTGGAATAATGTCAAAGAACTCTTCATCAATCCCATTTCCCAAAGATTTTCTCCCATGTTTTCTTCTAAAAGTTTTATAATTTTATGTTTTACATTTTAATTCATTATCTGTTTTGAGTTAATTTTATGTAAAGTGGGAAGTTTGGATCAAGTTTTTTTTTTTTTTTTTTTGCCTCTGGATATCCAGTTACCCCAGAGCCATTTGTTAAAAAGGCTAGCCTTTCTAAACTGAATTGCTTCGGCACATTTGTCAAAAATCAGTTGGTTGTACTTGTGTGGGGCTATTTCTGGGTTCTCTATTCTGTTCCATTGATCTGTGTGTCTATCATTTCATCAGTCGTGATACCTGTAGCTATATAATAAATCTAGAATTTGGTAGAGTGATATGCCCCTTTATTACTCTTTCTCAAAATTACTTTAACTATTATAGCTCATTTGCCATTCATATATATTTTAGAATTACCTTGTCTGCATCTAAAAAAGAAAACTTGCTTGAGTTTTGATAGGACTTCTGTTAAACCCATATTTCAATTTGGGGAGAATTGAGATCTGCACTAAGTTGATTCTTCCAAATTCATTAGCAAATTTCCCTTTAAATGAAGATTTAGATCTTTTATTTTTTCATCAGTGTTTTATAGTTTTTAGCATACAAATTATTAATATATTTCGTTAGATTTACATCTAAGTAATTTTTGAATGGTTGTAAATGGTGTTTTTTTTTAGTTTTTTTGTTTGTTTACTGCTAGTATATAGAAATATAGTTGATTTTTATATGTTCGTGTTGTATCCTTCAACTTCTTGAATTTCCTTTTTAGTTTTAGAAATATTTTTTGGTAGATTCCTTAAGATATTTTGTCGACTCCATGTCGTCTGCAAATAAGGAGAGTTTTATTTCTCTCCAATGTATTATTGTTAGGCACTGTTGAGTTGGTTCCAACTCATAGTGATCCCATGTACAACAGAACGAAACGTTGCCCGATCCTGCACCATCCTCACAGTCGTTATGCCTGAGCCCATTGTTGCAGCCACTGTGTCAGTCCATCTCCTTGAGGGTCTTCCTTTTTTTTGCTGACCCTCTACTTTACCACGCATGATGTCCTTTTCCAGGGACAGATCTCTCCTGACAACATGTCCAAAATATGTGAGATGTAGTCTCACTTCTGAGGAGCATTCTGGTTGTACTTCTTCCAAGACAGATTTGTTCATTCTTTTGGAAGTCTATGGTAGATTCAATATTCTTCTCCAACACCACAATTCAAAGGCATCAATTCTTCTTTGGTCTTCCTTATTCATTGTCCAGCTTTTGCATGCATATGAGGCGATTGAAAACACCATGGCATGGGTCAGGTGCACCTTAGTTTTCAAAGCGACACCTCAGCTTTTTAACACTTTAAAGAGGTCTTTTGCAACATATTTGCCCAGTGCAGTGGGTCTTTTGATTTCTTGACTAGTGCTTCCATGGCTGTTGATTGTAGAACCAAGTAAAATGAAATCCTTGACAACTTCAATCTTTTCTCTGTTTATTTATGATGCTGCTTATTGGTCCAGTTGTGAGGATTTTTGTTTTCTTTATGTTAAGGTGTAATCCATACTGAAGGCTGTGGTCTTTGATCTTCATCAGTAAGTACTTCAAGTCCTCTTCACGTTCAGCAAGCAAGGCTGTGTCATCTGCATAATGCAGTTTGTTAATGAGTCTTCCTCCAATCCTGATGCTCCATTCTTCTTCATATAGTACAGCTACTCAGATTATTTGCTCAGCATACAGATTGAATAGGTATGGTGAAAGGATGCAACCCTGACGCACACCTTTCCTGACTTTAAACCATGCAGTATCCCCTTGTTCTGTTCGAACGACTGCTTCTCGATCTATGTACAGATTCCTCATGAGCGTAATTAAGTGTTCTGGAACTCTCATTCTTTGCAATATTGTCCATAACTTGTATGATCCACGCTATGCCTTTGCATAGTCAATAAAACACAGGTAAACACCTTTCTGGTATTCTCTACTTTCAGCCAGGATCCATCTGACATCAGCAATGATTTCCCTCATTCTCCGTCCTCCTCTGAATCTGGCTTGAATTTCTGGCAGTTCCCTGTTGGTATACTGTTGGAGCTGCTTTTGAATGATCTTCAGCAAAATTTTACTTGCGTATGATATTAATGGTATTTTTCAATAATTTTGCATTCAGTTGGATCACCTTTCTTCGGAATAGGCATAAATATGGATCTCTTCCAGTCGTTTGGCCAGGTAGGTGTCTTCCAAATTCCTTGCTTTAACCAGTGAGCACTTCCAGCGCTGCATCCAGTTGTTGAAACATATTAACTGGTATTCCGTCTATTCCTGGAGCCTTGTTTTTTGCCAATGCCTTCAGTGCAGCTTGAACTTCTTCCTTCAGTACCGTCGGTTCCTAATCATATGCTGCCTCCTGAAGTGGTTGAATGTCGACCAATTCTGTTTTGGTACAGTGACTCTGTATTCCTTCCATCTTCTTTTGATGCTTGCTACATCGTTTAATATTTTACCCATAGAATCCTTCAGTATTGCAACTCGAGGCTTGAATTTTTTCTTCAATTCTTTCAGCTTCAGAAATGCTGAGTGTGTTTTTCCCTTTTGGTTTTCTATCTCCAGGTCTTTGCATGTGTCATTATACTTTATTTTGTCTTCTCAAGTGGCCCTTTGAAATCTTTTGTTCAGCAATTTTACCTTCTTGCCTTATTGCACTGGCTAGACCTTTCAGCACTATGTTGAATAGAGTGGTAAGAGCAGATACCCTTGCGTTTTCCCAGATCTTGTGGGGACAACATTCAGTCTTTCACTAATAAGTCTAACTTTAGGTATTGTGTGTATATTCTTTATCAAGTTGAGAAAGTTCTCTATTTCTAGTTTTCTGAAAGTTTTTATTAATCATGAATAGATGTTGAATTTTTCCAAATGCTTTTTCTGCATTGGTTGATATGATCATGCAATTTTTAAGTTGCCAGTTACCAGTTGCCGTTGAATTGATTCCAACTCATGGGTACTACAGTGTTTCAGAGTAGAACTGTGCTCCACTGGATTTTCAATGGCTGTGAACTTTTGGAAATAGATCCCTGGCATTTTTTTCTGAGGTTTCTGTAGGTGGATTCAGACTGTTAACTTTTTGGTTAGTAGCTGAACGCTTAACTGCACTACCTAAGGACTCCTGATATGGTGGATTACAGTGATTGATTTTAAATATTGAACCTGCCTTACATCGCTGGAATAAACTCTACCTGATCATGGTGTGGTGGCAGAGGTGGTTCAGTGATAGAATTGTGGCCCTCTGTGCAGAGTTCGATTCCTGGCTAATGTACCTCAAGCATAGCCACCAACCATCTATTAGTGGGGGCTTGCATGTTGCTATGATGTTGAACAGATTTCAGGGGAGTTTACAGATTAAGATGGATTAAGAGAAAATACCTGGCAATCTACTTCCTAATATCAGCCAAAGAAAACCTTATGGATCACAGCTGATCATGGGGGTGGCACTGGACTGAGCAGCTTTTTGTTCTGTCATGCATGACATCACTATGAGTTGGGGGCTAACTCCACGGCAGCTAACACCAAAAGTGATGGTGTATAATTCTTTTTATACTGAATTTTATTTGCTAATATTTTGTTACGAATTTTTTTATTCTATTCTTGAGGGATACTGGCCTGTAATTTTTTTTTTTTTTTTTTTGGTCTTTTTTTGGTTTTGGTAGCAGGGTAATACTAGCTTCATAAAACAAATTGTGAAGTGTTTCCTCCTCTTTTTTTGTTTCTTCTAGACTATGTTGTGCAGAGTTGGTATTAATTCTTCTTTAATAGTTTGATAGAATTCTCCAGTGATACCCTCTGAGCCTGGCGATTTCTTTTGTGGGAGTTTTTTCATTACAAATTAATTTCCTTAGTAGTTATAGAGATATTCACATTATCTTACATATTGGGTGAGTTGTGGTTGTTTGTGCTTTTTGAGTAATTGGTACATGTTTTCTCAGTTGTCAAATTTATGCGTGTAGAGTTATATGTAATATTCCCTATTATCTTTTTGATGCCTGCAACGTCTTTAGTGACATCCTCTGTTTCATCCTGATATTGGTAGTTTCTGTCTTCTTCATTTTTTTCTTTGTCATTATTTGCTAAAAGTTTTTTTTTTTTTTTAATTTCATTGATGTTTTCAAAGAACCAGCTATTTGTTTCATTGACTGTCTCTATTTTTTGGTTTCAATTTCATTGACTTTTGCTTTTATCTTTATTATTTTCTTCCTTCTAATTGCTTTGTGTTTATTTTTCTGTTCTTCTTGAAGTAGAATTTAGATTATTGATAGCAGACTATTCTTTTCTACTGTAGACATTTAGTGCTTAAATTTCCCTCTTGGCACTACCTTAGCTGTAACTCACAAATTTGATATGCCATGTTTTCATTTTCATTCATTTCAATGTATTTTTTAATTTCCTTTAAGACATCTTCTTTGACCCATGGATTATGTAGAAATGCATTGTTTAGTTTCCAAGTGTTTGGAAAGTTTCCTGTTATCTTTCTGTTGTTGATTTCTAGTTTGATTCCTTTGTGGTCAGAGAACATACACTTAATGGATTTTAATTTGTTTAAATTTGTTGATATTTGTTTTATGGCCCAATGTATGTTTTATCTTGGGATATGTTCCATGGGCACTTGGGAAGAATGTATGCTCTGCTTTGTTGGATGAATTAGGTCCTGTTGGTTGAGGATGTTGTTGAGTTCCTGTATAGCTTTGCTGATTTTCTGTCTAGTTGTTCTGTTGGTTGTTTTGATAGATTAATAATTAATAGGTTAAAAATAGATTTTCTCTAAGACAAGCGTAATGTGTTTGGCCAGGACAACTGTGGTATTAGTCAGAGAACATAAGGGTTGCAGGAGACACTTTTTTATAAGAGCACCTGGGGCCTGTTTCCTCTTCTTCATGGGCTCAGTTTCATTTAGAGCCCAGCAGCCTTCCAAACCTCACACTACCTGTTTTAGTTGTCTAGTGCTGTTGTTGTTGTTAGGTGCCATCGAGTCGGTTCCAACTCATAGCAACCCTACATACAACAGGATGAAACACTGCCCAATCCTGCGCCATCCTCACAATCGTTGTTATGCTTGAGCCCTTTGTTGCAGCCACTGTGTCATTCCATCTTGTTGAGGGTCTTCCTCTTTTTCACTGATGCTCTACTTTACTAAGCATGATGTCCTTCTCCAGGGACTGGTTCCTCCTGATAACATGTCCAAAGCATGTGAGACATATTCTCACCATCCTTGCTTCTAAGGAGCATTCTGGTGCTGCTCTAACAGAAATACCATAAGTGGATAGCTTTAACAAAGAGAAATTTGTTCTCTCACAGTCCAGGAGGCTAGAAGTCCAAATTCAGGGTGCCAGCCCCAGGGGAAGGCTTTATCTGTGAGTTGGCTTTGGAGGAAGGTCCTTGTCATCAACCTTTCTTTGGTCTAGGAGCATCTCAGCACAGGAACCCTGAGTACAAAAGACACACTCTGCTCCTGGTGCTGCTTTCTTGATGGTATAAGGTCCCCTATCTCTCTGCTTGCTTCTCTTTTATATATCAAAAGAAATTGACTCAAGAGACAATCTAATCTTATAGATTGAGTCCTGCCTCATTAACATAACTGCCTCTAATCCCACCTCATCAACATCATAGAGGTAGGATGTACAACACATCAGAAAATCACATCATCAGATGACAAAAAAGGTGGACAATCACACAATACTGGGAATCATGGCCTAACCAAGTTGACATACATTTTTGGGGGACTCAGTTCAATCCATAACATTACCCTAACCCCCTCTTCCTCCTTTTTTTCCCAAGACTGAGGCAAAGGACACCAGCTTATCTGTAGCAGAACCTACAATTACACTGGTTCTAGTAGGCATAGATTTTCAAAATCATTCTGGTGTAGCAAGAGGAGAGTTTGCATGTATGTGTCCAGAATGGTACTGAAGATGTCACATCATCTTTCTGGGCCTCAGTTACCTCTTCTATCCAATGAAGGAGAGGGACCAAATCACTCCTATGCTTCCTTCCAGCTTTAAAATTTTATTCAGTGAGAGATATATCTATACTGCCATTTCACAAAGTAAATTAAGTCAGCTGTCACTACAGTTTTCCCATCATAATTATATAAAAGTTCTATCCAGTGTGAAGAATGTGCAGCAATTTTATACTTATACTGAAAGGGAAGATTAAAAAATGTTACTGATTTCTTCATTAAGTATCAGTCATTGTGCTTGACCTCAGAACAATGATAAATAAGCTCTTTGCCCTTCTGGGTGCTCACAGCTATGCTAGGCCCCAGCAGAGCATTTCCCTGCCACCTCCCATTCACGTTCACACTCGTCCCCTGAGGTGGAAAACTGCACCTAGGTCAAAAGTGGGGCAGGGGTCGGGGGGCTTGGCTTTCAACTTGGACCTTTCTGACTTTCTTGCTAGATCCCTTAGCCACTGTACTATTTATTGAAAATGCAACACAAGCCTAGTCAAAAAGAGGGCACCCTCCACCCACCCCCATACAGAAAACCACTTGGAGGGGGATATACTAATGATGTGTCATGTGCAACAGGAAAGCCAGAATCATCGATTCTAAAGATTTTTTTTTTATTATCTACACAAGGAATTGTGAATTTTCCAAGTAAAGTGGCATGCATACACGCTAAGAACAAATGTTTCTTTTAAGGAAGGCAACTCTTCTAAAGCCTCATGCCATTTGGGCCTCAGCAGTCTTTTCACAGGTAAGAAGAGCTCTGTAGAATCGGAACGAGAGATTAGAGAACAATAACTAAATGTAAAGTCGTGATGCGGGATGCTCCTCTTTGGTTTCAGACTTTGAAGTTCCACCACGTACAGTGCCATCAGCCTTGGGGAACAGAGTGGCCTGGTGAGAGTTCCCATGACCACTGGAGGATTTGAGGATTCATCCTCCTGTTTTGTTTAAATTGTAAATAATGTCTGTCATGGTTTGAATTATGTCCTCCAAAAAATGTATCAGTTTGGCTGGGCCATGATTCCCAGAATTGTGTGGTTGGCCTTCATTTTGTGATTGTAATTTTATGTTAAGGATTAGGGTGGGATTGTAACATCACCCTTACCCAGGTCACATTCCTGATCCAAAGTAAAGGGAGTTTCCCCTGGGGTGTGGCCTGTGCCACCTTTTATCTCTCCAGAGATAAAAGGAAAGAGAAGCAAGCAGAGAATTGGGGACCTCATACCATCAAGAAAGCAGTGCCGGGAGCAGACCGCATCCTTTGGACCGGGGTCTCTGCGCCGAGAAGCTCCTAGTCTGGGGGAACTCTGATGAGAAGGCCAAGAGAGAGAGAAAGCCTTCCCCTGGAGCTGACACCCTGAATTTGGACTTTTAGCCTACTTTACTGTAAGGAAATAAACTTCTCTTTGTTAAAAACATCCACTTGTGGTGTTTCTGTTATAGCAGCACTGGACAACGAAGACAATGTCCAATGACGGAATCTAGTAACTTGCTGATGTTCAGAGTAACTGCCCCCATAATAATGCTCCTGAATTTACACCATTTTCTTTCATAGTTCAGGATTCTGCTTGAAAAGAGAATTGCCTATAAAAATCTGAACGCCTCTTCCTTTCCTTACTACTTTTTTCAAATACTACCTGCTGTATCTCTTATAACCACCGTTCCTCCTTATCAAGGAACAACTCTTATCTACACAACATTGTGCTGTACGTGGATTTATCATCAGTTCACTGATTGCCAGTTCACTTTGCTTGCTGTACATCACTCCCTCACTCCCTCAGTCAGTCATGGCTTCCCACTGAGCACACCTGCCTTGTACCAACCCCTGCTTTAGGCCATGGGGCAGGTGGGAACCACATGGATACTGTCCACACTTGGGTTCTTCTGATGGTGAAGGAACAGGACTTGGTAGTAGATATTGGTGTTTCTACTTTGGAGTAAACAAAGCCTAAGTCACTTCCAGTTTAAAACCCTTGAAATCTCCACTTTGCTTCTGGGGTAAATTTCAAGCTCCTTAAATTGCCATGAAGAAGTAAACTTTACTTGAGATTTGCTTACCTCTTCACTTTCATTTCCTGTTATTCATGCCTCACCTGTTGTTTACCAAACCTCCTGTTTTCTGCATCTGGACTCTTGCTTATGCTGCCCTTTTGGCCCAGCAGGACCCCTTTTTCTCCCCCCTCTAAAGTGAACCAACTCATACTTTTCTTGATGCTTCACTGTCATATCCCACTAGAAGCCTTCCTTTATGGCCTGCCCCTCCTACTATGATGGATCAAATGTACTCTGGGTTCTTCTAACATTAGTGTTTTCATCTTTAAAATGGGGATAATAACCTTTGAAGAACTGTCTTGAGAATAACATGATATGATGTAATCATGTAACAGCTCCTGAAATATTTTTGTGCACTTTCCATGCTTCCACAGCTGAAAACTAATCTTTTTATTTTCCAGGACACAGATTCTAATTCCTAACTACAGATGCATCTGTTTAAATTGACATTGCCCAACATATGTAGTCCATCTGAACCTGCAAAGACTCAACTTCAGGAAATAAATGAAATGCCTCATCATTGTCATTGTCACAATAAATAGATGAAATTGAACAGATTCATTCATGCTGTGTAGATGTAACATGTAAGCGTGGTATCCTCTAATTAGTTTTCACAATACAGATTGTGATCATTATGTTTTTTAAATACTTTCTCCTCAACTAACTTCTAAATTATTGATTTATCTCTTTTAGCTTGCAGTCTTTAAGCATCCATCATTCTAAGTAATACTTAAGCTATATCTTTTATCAGTTCAGGGTTATGCAGGGTGTCATTTATCTTGGGGAAAGAGCTTGTCATATGAGTTGGAAAAGGCTGGAGGAGGATAAACCTTTTAATAAGAGAATTGTGAAAAGGGAGAGAAATGATCGAAGTGAATTTCTCTCCCTTCAGGGTTTCAAGAAACTTGAACCACTCTCATGAAAATAGATCATAACAGAATACAAATTCCCTCCTCAATATCTAAACTCTCTGTGCCAAATAAGATCAGTGATGGGAAAAATAAAAGGCTTGTCATTGGTTTTTAAAGATGAATGGATACTGTGAAGATGTGCACAATGCATTGAAATGACCAACATCTGAATAATCTTCACTTGGCTATGTCCATGGCTAGAAGGCCTAATTTTCTATTCCTCTTTTTCAGATGTTTGCCTATCTGGGCTTCTTTACCAGCTTTTCTAAAGCTTGTCTTCCCAGTTTAGTCACCTATACGTGAAATGAAAAATACTCAACATTTAGGAACTTCCACAAGAGGCAGTTGGTTGCATGAGTGAGGAGGTGAAGTATGCTTGTTGCAGAAGTCACCAAGTCCAGCTTCCTCCTCAGCTGGGGATGCTCACACAGTGGCGTCACTATGGGCATATGGCGGGTGCAGACCACACCAGCTGACACTGTCAGAGGGAGTGACACAAAAATAACTGTCTATAATCTTTTTGTACAGAGTTTCAGAAGAAATTTATTATTTTTTTAATAAAAAATATGACTCTAGTTATAACAAAAACAGTTTTTGTAAGCCCAGCTTACATGTAAAAAAAGATAAAACTCTATGCTAACATACTTTCTGAACCTTCTAATGCACTCCAGTCAGAGCTACCTTTATTACCCAATTACAATGATGAATCAAATCACTTGGTTTAGTCTGCACGCACTACAAGCACATGCTGTTGTTTTTGTTGCTGCCAGTGTTTTTATAGTTGGTGATTATAGCAATTTTTTTGGTGTTTTAGCTACCATATTTTGGTAATTAGTATCTGTGAACCTATATTAATAAATTTTTTGAGTGAAGTAGTAATTAAAGGAAAAGAAGGAGTGATATACAGGAATTATGATTTACAAGTGACATTAGTACAAAAAACATTACTAAGGATTCTGTGTAGTCTGGTACGGGAGGAGGTCCATGGGGACCTCCATGACACCATGAGTTACTGCATGGGGTGATACCAACCCAGTGATGCCACTGTGTTCACACACTCCTCCTGAGTGGGAGCATGGAGGAAGATGACAGAGCTGATCATGGAGCACTGTTGTGACCCAGGCAGCCCTGGCTGAGTGACATGGGTGGGACTTACCATCCTTTTCTGAGTTTTTCCTCCTCTACTAACATAAACTCATTGCTCCCTGAGGTTCTAATCTTTCGAGTTGCTATTGTCAATTTGATCTCATATAGATAGTTATTAAAAGAGTATAATGCTCAAGGCAGATGTTTTTTTCTTCTATGGTATTTTATTGTGTTTTTAGTGAAAGTTTACACAGCAAATTAGGTTCCCTATTAACAATTTCTACTCATAGTATTCAGTGACATTGGTTACTTTTTTCACAACGTGTCAACATTCTCATTATTTCCATTCTGATTGTTCTGTTTTATTAATCTAGTTTCCCTGCCCCCCCTCTTACTCTCTCATCTTTGCTTTAGGGTTACTGTTGACCATTTATAGGAGCCCTGGTAGCAGAGTGGTTAAAGCACTTGGCTGCTGACTGAAAGGTCAGCAGTTCGAACTCACCAGTCACTCCATGGGAGAAAGATGTGGCAGTCTGCTTCTATAACAATTTACAGCCTTGGAAACCCTGTGAGGCAGTTCTACTCTGTCCTATAGGGTTGCTATGAGTTGGAATCAAACTGATGGCAGTGGGTTTGGGCTTTTTCTGGTTGACCATTTGATCTCACATAGATGATTTTTTAAAAGAAGCATAGTACTCCCAGGTGATATTGTTTATTTCATGAGCCAATCTGTTATTTAGCTGAAAAGTGATCTTTGTGAGTGGATTCAGTTTAAAATTTAAAGGATATCTCAGGGTGATAGACTCAGGAGTTCCTTTAGTCACAGTCGGTCTAGTAAACCTGGCCTTTTTTAAGAATTTGAGTTTTCTTCTACATTTTTCTCCCATTCTATCCAGGACTATCTACTGTGTCCCTGGTAGGAACAGTCAGTAGAGGTAACAGGTGCCATCTAGTTCTCCTGGTCTCAGGGTAGATGAGGCCATGGTTTGTGTATACTATCAATCCTGAAGACTAGTTTCCTCTTAGAGTCTTTGGTTTCCTTCTTTCTCTTTTGCTCTGGACAAGTAGAGACCATTAGCTCTATCTTAGATGGCCACTCACAAGCTTTTAAAACCCTAGATGCTACTCACCTAACTAGGATGTAGCATGTAAACTTTACGAACTATATTATGCCAATTGACTGAGTAGTCCCATGAGACTATGGTCCTAAGCCTTCGAACTCAGTAAACTAATCTTGTGAAGTGTTTGGTTATGTCTAGGAAGTATCCATAACTGTGCCCCTTACGTGCTTTATTATATATACGAATATATATGCATCACACACGTATAAAATATGCCTACAGGTACACCTATACCTGCACACAAATATACACACATATACCTTCCTGTACACATATATGCATACATATTTACCTATGTAACTACATATTTTGGTTGTAATTGCTGTTGTTGCATAATTGTATATGTTACAGCATTTGCCAAAAACGTCCCTTATTCTTGTTACTCACCACATGTCTGTCATTTTGTCATATTGTGGTGCCTTGCATGTTGCTCTGATACTTGAAGTTTGCTACTGGTATTTCAAATATCAGCAGGGTCACCCTTGATGGACAGGTTTCAGCAGAGCTTGCAGACTAAGTCTAGGAGAAAGGACTTGGCGGTCTACTTCTGAAAAAATTGGCCAGTGAAAACTTTATGAATAGCAGTGGAACATTGTCTGGTATAGTGCAGGAAGATGAGTCCCTCAAGCTGGAAGGTACTCAAAATACAACTGGGGAAGAGCTGCCTCCTGAAAGTAGAGTCGACCTTAATGATGTGGATGGAGTAAAGTTTTTGAGACCTTCATTTGCTGATGTGGCATGACTCAAAATGAGAAGAAACAGCTGCAAACCTCCATAAATAATTGGAATGCAGAATGTATGAATGTAGGAAAATTGGAAATCATCAAAAATGGAATGGAATAGATAAACATCAATAATCTAGGCATTAGTGAGGTGAAATGGACTGGTATTGGTCATTTTAAATCAGGAAATCATATGGTTGACTCTGCTGGGAATGACAAATTGAACATTTCAAGATCTATCCTGAAGTACAATGCTGTCAGTGATGCCTACAAGGAAGACCAGTTAATACAATTATTATTCAAATTTACACTCCAACCACTAATACTAAAGATGAGGAAATTGAACATTTTTTACCAATTTCTGCAGTGTTAAATAGATCAAACGTGCAGTCGAGATGCATTAGTAATTACTGGTGAGGAAGAATCAGTAGTTGAAAAATACGGCCTTGGTGATAGAAATGATGCCGGAGATCACGTGATAGGATTTTGCAAGACCAACAACTTCTTCATTGCTAATACCTTTTTTCAGAAACATAAAAGGTGATTATACACGTGGACTTGCCGGATGGAATACACAGGAATCAAATAGACTACCTCTGTGGAAAGAGATGAGGGAGAGGCTCAATATCATCAGTCAGAACAAGGCAGGGGCCAATCATGGAACAGATCATCATTTGCTCATATGCAAGTTCAAGCTGAAGTTGAAGAAAATTAAAACAAGTCCATAAGAGCCAAAATATGACCTTGAGTATATCCCAGCTGAATTTGGAGACAATCTCAAGAATAGATTTGACACACTGAACACTAATGACTGAAGACCAGACAAATTGTGAGACAACATTAAAGACATCATACATGAACAAAGCAAGAAGAGCTAATTAAACAGACAGGAAACAAAGACCAAAATGGATGTCATGAAACTTGCTCTTGAATGTCGAGTAGCTAAAGTGAATGGAAGAAATGATGAAGTGAAAGAGCTAAACAGATTTCAAAGGGCAGCTTGAGAAGACAAAGGAAAATATTATAATGAAATGTGCAAAGACCTGGAGTTAAAAAACCAAAAGGGAAAAATATACTCTGCATTTCTCAAGCTGAAAGAACTTAAGAAAAAATTCGAGCTTCGAGTTGGAATTTTAAAGAATTCTGTGGGCAAAATATTGGATGATGCAGGAAGCATCAAAAGCAGGTGGAAGGAATAAAGAGAGTCATTGTACCATAAAGAATTGGTCAGTGTTCAACCATTTCGGAGATAGCATATGATCAAGAACCTACGGTATTGAAGGAAGAAGTTCAAGCTGCACTGAAGGGAATGGTGAAAAACAAGGCTTCAGGAATTGACGGAATACCAATTGAGATGTTTCAAAAATAGATGCAGTGCTGGAGATGCTCACTTGTTTATGTCAAGAAATTTGGAAGACATCTTACTGGCCAACCAACTGGAAAAGATCCGTATTTATGCCCATTCTAAAGAAAAGTGATCCAGCATAATGCAGAAATTATCAAACAATATCATAATATCACAAGTAAAATTTTGCTGAAGATCATTCAAAAGCGGTTGCAGCAGTACATCCACAGAGAACTGCCAGAAATTGAAGGAGGATTCAGAAGAGGAAGTGGAATGAGGGACGTCATTGCTGATGTCAGATGTAACTTGGCTGAAAACAGAGAATACCGGAAAGATGTTTACCTATGTTTTATTGACTATGCAAAGGCATTTGATTATGTGGATCATAACAAATTATGGATACCATTGTGAAGAATGGGAAATCCAGACCACTTAGTTGTGCTCATGAGGAACCTGTACATAGACCAAGAGGCATTCGTTTGAACAGAGCAAGGGGATACTGCATGGTTTAAAATCAAGAGGTGTGGGTCAGGGTAGTATCCTTTTCACCATACTTTTTCAATCTGTACGCTGCACAAATAATCTGAGAAGCTGGACTATATGAAGAAGAACATGGCACCAGGATTGGAGGAAGACTCATTAACAACTTGCAATATGCAGATAACACATCCTTACTGGCCGAAAGTGAAGAGGACTTGAAGCACTTACTGATCTTCATCAGTATGGATTACACCTCAACATAAAGAAAACAAAAATCCTTGCAACTGGACCAATAAGCAACATCATGATAAATGGAAAAAAGTTTGACTTTGTCAAAGATTTCATTTTACTTGAACCCACAATCAATGACCATGGAAACAACCATCAGGAAATCAAAAGACGTATTGCATTGGCCAAATCTTCTGCAAAAGACCTCTTTAAAATGTTGAGAAGCAAAGATGTCACTTTGAGGACTAAGGTTCGCCTGATCCAAGCCATGATATTTTTAATTGCCTCATATGCATGCGAAAGCTGGGCAATGATTAAGGAAGACCAAAGCAGAATTGATGCCTTTGAATTACGGTGTTGGCAAAGAATATCAAATATACCATGGACTGCCAGAAAACTGAACAAGTCTGTTTTGGAAGAATTAGACTTGTTACCAGGAGGGACCAGTCCCTGGAGAAGGACATCATGCTTGGTAAAGTAGAATATCAGCAAAAAATAGGAAGACCCTCAACGAGATAGACTGACACAGTGGCTGCAACAATGGGCTTAAGCATAACAATGAGTGTGAGGATGGCACAGGACCAGGAAGTGTTTCTTCCTGTTGTACATAGGGTTGCTATGAGCCAGAACTGACTCAACAGCACCTAACAACAACAGCGTTGTAAATGGTACTGATTTCTTAGTTTCCTTTTTTAGAATTCTGTTAGTATAAAGGAACCCAACTGATATTTGTGTTTTGATCTTTTACCCTGCAATGTCACTGATTTGTTCAATTAGATCTGAAAGTTTTCTTATGGAATCTTTGGGATTTTCTGTGTATACGATAAAGTCATCTGTAAATAGGGGTGGTTTTACTTCCTTACCAATTTGGATACCCTTTACTACTTCTGTTTCTTTTTCTCAGTTTTATTTAAAAAAATTTTTTTTTATTGTACTTTAGATGAAGGTTTACAGAACAAATACTTCCTCATTAAACAGTCAGTACACGTATTGTTTTATGACATTGGGTAACAACCCCACGACATGTCAACAGTCTCCCTTCTGACCTTGGAGGACTGTTTTTTTTTTTTTTTGGTGAAAATATACATGGCCAGAGATACACCGTTTCAAAAATTTCTACATGTACAATTCAGTGACATTGATTACATTCTTCCAGTTGTGCTGTTATTCTCACTATCCTTTTCCAAATTATTCCATCACCATTGTCTTCAACTCACTGCCCCCTAGGCTTCCCATCAAACCTTTTGAGTTGCTATTGTCAGTTTGATCTCACGTAATTTTTTTTTCATACTTTAAATGAAGGTTTACAGAACAAATAGTTTCTCATTAAACAGTTAGTACACATATTGTTTTATGACAATGGTTAACAACCCCATGACATGTCAACACTGTCCCTTCTCAACTTTTGGTTCCGTATTACCAGGTTTCCTGTCCCCTCCTGCCTTCTAGTCCCTGGACTGTTGTTCCCCGTTAGTCTCATTTTGTTTATGGGGCTGTCTAATCTGGCTGAACGGTGAACCTTGGGAGTGACTTCATTACTGAGCTAAAAGGGTGTCTGGGGGCCGTACTCTTGGGGGTTCTCCAGTCTCTGTCAGGCCAGTAAGTCTGGTCATTTTTTGTGAGTTAGAATTTTGTTCTACATCCTTCTCCAGCTCTGCCCAGGACCCTCTGTTGTGATCCTGGTCAGAGCAGTCAGTGGTGGTAGCCGGGCACCGTCTAGCTGTACTGGACTCAAGTCTGGTGGAGGCCATGGTAGATGTGGTTCCATTAGACCTTTGGATTAATCTTTTCCTTGTATCTCGTTCTCTTCATTCTCCCTTGCTCCTGAAGGGGTGAGACCAGAGGAGTATCTTAGATGGCTGCTCACAGGCTTTTAAGACCCCAGGCGCTACTCACCAAGGTAGAATGTAGAACATTGCCTTTATAAACTGTGTTATGCCAGCTGAGCTAGATGTTCCCTGAGACCATGGTCTGCACAGCCGTCCGCCCAGCAATTCCCTCTCTCAGGGGGTTTGGATATGTCTATGGAGCTTCCGTCACCTTTCCTTGTACAAGTTGTGCTGGCTTCTCCAGTACTGTGTACTGTCTTACCCTTCACCAAAGTTACCACTTATCTATAGTCTAGTTAGTTTCACCCCCCCAAACCTTCCCATCTCTGGTAACCAACAAAGATTGTTTCTTTTTGTGTGTAAACTTTTTCATGACTTTTTATAGTAGAGATCTCATACAATATTTGTCCTTTTGTGATTGACTTATTTCACTCAACATAATGTCCTCCAGTTTGATCCATGTTATGAGATGCTTCACAGATTCATCATTGTTTTCTCATTGCATAGTACTCCATTGTGTGTATGTACCATAGTTTGTTTATCCATTTATCAGTTGATGGGCATCGAGGTTGTTTGCATCTTTTTGCTATTGTGAACAATACTACAATGAACATGGGTGTGCATACGTCTATTTGTGTGATGGCTCTTATTTCTCTAGGATATATTCCTAGGAGTGGGATTGCTGGATCAGTTGATATTTCTATTTCTAGCTTTCTAAGGAAACGCCATATCATTTTCCAAAGTGGCTGTATCATTATGCATTCCCACCAACAGTGCATAAGAGGTCCGATCTCCCAGCAGCCTCTCCAACATTTGTTATTTCCAGTGTTTTTGATTCGTGCCAGTAATGCCAGGGTGAGATGGTATCTCATTGTGGTTTTAATTTGCATTTCTCTAATGACTCTTGATTGCGAGCATTTCCTTATGTGTCTGTTGGCTTTTGGTGAAGTGTCTGTTCATTTCCTTTGGCCATATTTTAATAGGATTATTTGTCTTTTTGTTGTTGAGGTGTTGGATTTTCATATAGATATTAGAGATTAGACCTTTGTCTGACTTGTACTGTCCAAAATTTTTTTCCCAGTCTGTAGGTTCTGTTTTTACTCTTTTCGTGAAGTCTTTTAATGAGCATATGTGTTTAATTTTTAGAAGATCCCAGTTATCTAGCTTATCTTCTGGAGTTTTTGTGTTGTTGGTTATGGTTTGTATCCTGTTAATGCCCTGCATTAGGGCCTCTAGTGTTGATCCTATTTTTTCTTCTATGAACTT
>NW_004443955.1:2825941-2827061 GCF_000243295.1 Trichechus manatus latirostris | reverse complement strand
TGTAGTTAATGTTTTGATTTTGTCTCTCTCTTCTTTTCTGATGAGTGCATCTATTGCTATAAGTTGTCCTCTGGGGACTGCCTTCACTGTGTCCAAAAGGTTTTGGTATGATGTGTTTTCATTTTCATTTGATTCCAGGATTTTTTTATTTCATCTCTGATTTCTTCTATTACCCAGTGGTTTGTAAGCAGGGTGTTACTCACTTTCTATGTAATTGATTTTTTTTTTTTTACTTCCTCTTTCTGTTGTTAACTTCTACCTTGATGGTGTTATGGTGAGAGAAGATACTTTGTATTATCTCAGTGTTTTGGATTATGTTGAGGATTTCTCTCTGGCCTAAGATGTGGTCTGTTCTGGAGAATGTTCCATGTGCATTGGAAAAGACTGTGTACTTTGCAGTTGTAGGGTGGAGTATTCTATATATGCCTATGAGGTCAAGTTGGCTGATTTTGCCCTTTAGGTCTTCTGTATCTTTGTTTTGCTTCTTTCTAGATGTTCTATCCTTTACTGAGACTGGTGTGTTGAAGTCTTCTAGTATTATTGCGGAACTGTCAGTTTCTCTTTTCAGTGCCGTTAGAGTTTGTTTTATGTATTTTGGAGCCTTGTCACTGGGTGTGTAGATGTTTATTATGGTTATGTCTTCATGATAGATAGACCCCTTACTCATTATATAGTGTCCTTCTTTGTCTTTTATGGTGGATTTTGTTTGAAGTCTGTTTTATCTGAGATTAGTATTGCTGCTCTTGCTCTGTTTTGGTAGTGTTTGCTTTATATATTTTTTCCATCCTTTGATTTTTAATAAATTTACATCTTTGTTTCTAAGGTATGTCTCTTGTAGACAGCATATTGATGGATCCTATTTTTTTATCCAGTCTGTCACTGTACATCTCTTTATGGGTGCATTTAGGCCATTTACATTCAGTGTAATGATTGATAGGTGTGAGTTTATTGCTGTCATTTTGTAGGGCTTTTTTTTTTGTGGTGCTGATGTTTTCTTTGTTCCTCTTACTCTCCTATGCTGAGTTCCTTTTGTTTGTGGGTTTTTTTTCCATTTTTTTTGTTTTTGTAGGTTTTGTTTGTACTGAGACTGTACGTTTTTCTTCTTTATTTTTATGAGTAG
>NW_004443955.1:2809146-2825203 GCF_000243295.1 Trichechus manatus latirostris | reverse complement strand
TTTCTGAAATCTTGTTGTTTATCTTTTGGATTTCTAATTGTTGTTTTTGTATGATTTCCAGTTGTGAATTTATCTTAGCATTTTGTTCCTGTATTATTTTCTTGAATTCTTCCATTTTTTGTCTGTATTTTCCATGAATTTGTCTATTTTTTCCTGCCTTTTCCTTCAACTCTTGGATAATTCTGAGTATTAGAGATTTGAATTCCCTATCAGGTAGTTCTAGTGCCTTTTCTTCTACTGGAAAGTCATCTGCTGTTTTACTTTGGACGCTTACTGGAACCATCCTGTCCTGTTTTTGTATATGTTTTGATGTTGTTTGCTGCCTTCGAGGCATTCAGTAGTTATTTTCCTCATTTATTGATTGTAGATTTTTTTGTTTCACCCTGCTTTTTTGTTTTATTTGGTTATGTCTGAGCACACTGGCTGTGTGTTTTCCTTTTGTTTGCTCATCTGTGGGCAAGATACTTTTCACCTCCTTCTCCAATGGGCAGGGTCTGTCAGTCAGGTATGGTACAGCAGGGCAGGTCCAGCTGAAGGGTAGTTGCTGGGATGGTTTGTGGAATATACTAGGGCCGATAGGGCAGGCGTGGAATCAGTGCAAGGCAGATTCTGGTAGGCCGTGCCAGTGCTGCTAGGGATTGTGATGTGTGAAGGTAAGATGCATATGGGAAAGAGGAGAGAGAGGAGAGAGCAACAGAAACCAAAAACATACACACAAACAAAGAAAAAATAGTGCTAAGGGAGCTTGCTGTTGGAGTGGAGAGATTAGAGACTGAGAAATGGAGAAAAACAAAAAGAAAAAGGGTAACAGGAAAAAAAGAATAAATAAAAATTAGAGGGAAAAAAAAGAACATCCCCCAAGGATCCCAGTGTTGCAGCTGCTAGAACTGGGTAAGTTGCTCCCAGGCTGTGAAATACAGCCTGGCTATAAGGGGTCGAGGTGTCACAGAGCACCAGGTATTCAGGAGACAGGAAGAGATGGTAAGTATAGAGAGACGAGAAATTGGAAATGAAGAAAGACAAAAAGGGAAAAAGAGAAGAAAACAAAACAAAGAAAAAAACAAAAACAAAGAAGACAATATCAAAAAAAAAAAAAAAATCAAGAAAAAAAAATGCCCCCAGGGATGTCACTGTGTGTCTGTGCAGAGTAAGGCAGTAGCTCCCAAGCCACTTGGTGCTGCCTGGCTAGAATGGGCTTCCAAGCCAAGAAAACAAAAAGGAAACAAACAGATCAAAACAAACAATGCCCCGGGGCTTCCACCTGCGTGGTGGCTCGGGCCTGGAAGCAGTTTCACAGTCAAGCAGTGTTTCGCAGACTTTCAGGAAGAAGCAAAGATGGCACACAAAGGCAGGTATTTGAGAGAAAGGAGGGAGAGGTGGTGAGAGGTAATGAAGAAATCTAAAGAAGTGGGAAAAAGCAACACCAGCAGCCAACAAATTGCACTCAGGGAGCCGGCCAGGGTGAGCAGGTGGAATCCAAGTGACGCTGGGGCGAAGCCAGTGTTTCCTGGCCAAGAGACTGTGGCTGCAGGAAGCAGGAGGCCGAGTGGGGGTGAAGAAGGGTAGGGGTGGGAAAGCATATATCGCTCATTACCGGTTGTTCTGTCTTCTGCTGGAAGCTCAGTGAAGTTGATTTCTCTTACCTCCTGTTTGTAGATCTCTGTTAGGAGTCCAAGATGGCAGATCCGTGCTGTGGTAGCTAATAGGGGGCCTCTGCATGTATCTTTCCTTGCTCTCTGTTCTCTGTCAGTTTCTTATTCCATTTGGTGCTTGGCTGAGTTCTTTATCTCTTCATTTGATGCTTAGGGTTTCAGGATTGACGTGTGTCTCTGTTTGACTTAGTTTTCAGATCTTTGTATGGTGCTTGTGTTTATAGTGCCATGTTGCTTGGAAGTCTACTTTTCTTTCTTGCCTTATAGCTGTGGCTAGGGCTTCCAGTGTGATGTTGAATAATAGTGGTAATAATGAGCATCCTTGGCTTGTTCCCATTCTCAAGGGGAAGGTTCTCAGTCTTTCTCCATTGAGAATAATTTTGGCTGTTGGTTTTGCATATATGCCCTTAAATATGTTGAGGAATTTTCCTTCTATTCCTATTTTGCTGAGAGAGTCTTTTTATCAGGATAGGCCACTGAATTTCATCAAATGCCTTTTCTACATCTATTGAGATGATCATGTGGTTCTTTTTCTTTGTTTTATTTATGTGGTGAATTACTCTGATAGATTTTCCTAATGTTGAACCACCCTTGCATTTCTGGTATGAATCCCACTTGATCATGGTGTATGATTTTCTTAATATAATGTTGAGTTCTTTTGGCCGGAATTTCATTGAGAATTTTTGCATCTATGTTCATAATGAATATTGGTCTGTGATTTTGTGTGTGTGTTTGTGATGTCTTTTCCTGGTTTTGGAATCATGGTGACACTGGCTTCATAGAATGAGTTAGGGAGTATTCCTTCCTTTTCTATGTTTTTGAAGAGTTTGGGTAGAATTTGTGTCAACTCTTCTCTGAATGTTTGGTGAAATTCCCCGGTGAAGCCATCTGGTCCTGGGCTTTTTTTTGGTGAGTTTTTTTTTTTTTTTTAAATAACATCTTTAATCTCTTCTTTTGTTATGAGTTTGTTTAGATTTTGTATCTCTATTTATATTATTTTAGGTAGGTAGTGTTTCTCGAAATTTGTCTATTCCTTCTAGGTTTTTAAATTTGCTGGAGTACAGTTTTTCATATTATTCTGTTATGATCCTCTTTATTTCAGTTGAGACTATTGTCTCCAGTTTCATGGCTTATTCTGGTTTTTAGCATTTTCTCATTTTTTTCCTTTGTCAGTCTAGCCAGTGGTTTGTTTATTTTGTTGATCCTTTCAAAGAATTAATTCTGGTCTTGTTGATTATTTCTATTGTTTTTCTGTTTTCTATTTATTTCTGCTCTAACCTTGTTATTTCATTTCTTCTGGTTGCTTTGGTCTTCTTTTGCTCTTCCGTTTCTATTTTCTCAAGTTGTCAGGTTAGGTTATTGATTTTGGATCTTTCTTCTTCTTTAATGGAAGCATTTTTTTCTTATAAATTTCCCTCTGAGCTTTGCGTTTGCTGTGTCCATAGTTTTTATTATGTTGTGTTTTGATTATTGTTTGATTCTAAGTATCTTTTTAAATTTCACTTTTGATTTCTTCTCTGACCCAATGGTTTTTTAGTAATGTGTTATTTAGGTTCCATGTATTATTTTTCTTTCCTTATTGTTCTTGTTATTGACTGCTAGCTTCATACTATGGTCAGAATGGCTATGGTCAGAAATGTTTTGTATGATTTCAGTTTTTTAAAATTCACTGTGGTTTGCTTTGTGGCCGAAGATATGGTCTTTTCTGGAGAAAGTACCATGTGCATTGGAGAAGAATGTGTATTGTGCTGCTGTTAGGTGGTGTGTTCTGGATATGTCTGTTAGGTCCAGTTGGTTAATAGTATCTTTCAGGTTTTCCGTATTTTTATTGATTATCTTTCTAGTTGATAAATCCATCATTGAAAGTGGTGTATTGAAATCTACTCTTATTTTTGATCTATTTCTCTCTTTAATTACTTCTGTGTTCACTTTGTAAGTTTTGGGGCTGTGGCATTGAGTGCATAAATATTTGTAATTGTTATATCTTCTTGTTAAATTGTCCCTTTTATCATTATGTAATGTTCTTCTTTGTCTCTTATAATGGATTTTGACTTAAAGTCTATTTTGTCTGATAATAATATTGCCACTCCTGCTCTCTTCTGATTATTATTTGCTTGGTATGTTTCATTGAATCCTTTGATTTTTAGCCTATTTATATGTTTGTGCCAAGTTGTGTTTATTTTAGGCAGCAAAGTGATGGGTTATTTTTTTGTTATTCAGTCTGCCACTCTCTGTCTCTTGATTTATGCATTTAATCTGTTTACATTCAGTGTGATTATTGCTAAAGATAAATTTACTCCAGCCATTTTATTATGCTTGATTTGTGTTGTTAACAAGTTATTTGTTCCTCTTTACTTACTATGCGGAGTTCATTTTATATATGGATTTTCTTTTCTTTTCATTTATTATTGTTGTTTTTGTGTTTTTAGTTTTTTTGTTTTTCTTCTGGTATATTGTGGTGTGAGTAGATTTATTAATTTTTTGTGGTTACCATGTAGTTTAAATTTAACATTTCACTTTTAAAACAGTCTGTTATATATTGAAGTCCCCTTAACTTCCTCCTCGTATAGATGTTCTATCATTCCTCCTTTGTTTTTATGTTGTCATTGATTACAACTTTGTATCACAATGCCCTGTGATTATTTTTTCACTTTATTTTACTGTTGTGGTATCACCACCTGGCTTGGTATCAGGGAAATGCTGTCATGTGACTTTTCCTTAGGTTGTTGTTGGTTTTTTATTTGAAGGACTCCCTTTAATATTCCTTGTAGAGCTGGTCTAGTGGTTACAGATTTCTTTAATTTTTGCTTATCTGGGAACGTTCTGATTTCTCCCTCATTTTTGAATGATAATATTGCTGGATATGTAATTTTTGGTTAACAATTGTTTTCTTTTGGAGGTTTATTTATATCATCTCATTGTCTTCTTGCCTGCAGTTTTTAATGAGAACTCAGCACTTATTCTTATTGGGGCCCCTTTGTAGGTGATATTTCACTTTTCATGAGATGCTCTTAAAGTCTTTCTTTGTCTTTTAGTCTGGAAAGCTTGATTATGATATACGTCTTGGTGACTTTCTCTTGGGGTTTATCTTATATGGCATTTGATGAGCTTCTTGGAAGTAAATCTTCTCATCTTTCATGATGTTTGGGAAGTTTTCTGCCATCTTCAAAGATTCTTTCTGTACTTTTTAAACTTCTCTTTCTCTTCTGGGATTCCTAATATGCAGATATTATTCCTCTTGATGGTGTCCTATATAAGCCATATGCTGTCTTCATTTCAACTTTTTTCTATTCCTTCTTCATACCAAGTAATATCAAATGTTTTGCTTTCTGTTTCATTTATTCTTTCCATTGTTTCAATTCTGCTTCTGTGTCCTTCCATTGTGTTGTTTATTTCTGATATTTGGCTGTTAAATTTTTGAATTTCTAGTTCTTGTTTTTGTAAGGATTCTATTTGTTTATTTAATTTGTCATTTTGTTCTTGAATTATTTTCCTGAATTATTCTAGTCTCTTTTTTGTGTTTTCCTTGATCTCTCCTAAGAGACTTAATACTACATTTTTTAATTGTCCAGTAGTTCCATTATCTGTTCTTCCTCAAAGATCTTTTCTATCCCCTTCTTTTGTTTATTTTTTGATCCATCTTTCTCTGTCTCTTCATACGATTTGTAATTTACTGCTGTCTTCAAAGCATTAAGTTTTTATTTTATTTATTATAGTAGGATTGTCTCTTTTTTTTCATTTGTTCATTTTTTGTTTTATCAGGAGCTTAGCTCCTTCCTTTTTTCTTTGGATTGACTCCTTTACTTTGTATTGTTTTAATTGTTGTTGTTTTGTGATACTGGTTTGTGTATGTCAGTTGGATCGGTATACTTTTTCCTCACTGGTTTGTATGATGGTCACACACACGGGGGTTCAATGTCATTAGATATATATGACTTTTCTTAGAAGATTGCATGGTGGTGCAAGAACAGACCCTTTCCCCGATGTGAGGTGCCTGGTGTTGGGTGGTCCAGATCTTTTCACAGCTCTTGGGAGATAATGTGTTTCCTCTGTGTTGGCATGAGCAGTTAATGTGACCCCTGAAGCCCAGAATGGGTGACAGAGATGGGCGGGCAGGATGGGCTGTGAAAGTCAGCATGACTGTGGAGGGGTTAGCAGGGTAGGGCACAGAGTCCTGCTTGGTGGAGGTAGGGAGTTGGCAGGGCAGATCGCAGAGTCTTGCTCATCCGGGAGTGGTCTGTGAGTGGCGTGAGCAGGACGGAGGTCTGCACATCTGGGATGGGGTGATGGGTGAAGTGGAGCCTATGTTTACACAGACATCCTGAACCTCAGGGAGGTGGGGTGGGGAGAGGTCTGTGTTTTTAGTGCAGATATCCTGTGCCTCAGGGAGGGGAGGGGGACAAGGTAAGTTTTGTGTATGTTAGTGCAGATGGCCTGCCCTTCAGGGAGGGGAAGAGGATGGAGTGGGACCTGTGCATGTTAGTGCAAACTGCCTGCCCCTCAGGAGGGGGAGGGGGGCAGATTGGAACTTGTGCCCATTAGCCAAGTCAGCAGGTACCCCTGGGAGGGAAGAGGAGTGAAGCAAAGCCTATAGGGACAGGAGGGGATGACAGTTTGCATATGGCCAGTTCTGGGAGGGGGGCTTCTAGTTGTTAACTCTTGGTTGGCTTTTCACTGGGCATCTCCCGTCTAAATGAATGGGTGGTACCACCAGCAAGCAGTTCCTGCGCTGATTTCTAGCTTCCTCCTTCTTTGCACTCGTCAGAGGGTCTGGAGCTCACACCTGGCCTTCTGTACTTCCCCTTTGTTCTTCCACAAATATGCACTCCTTGTTTATTCTGTATCCTGCCCTTAGGCTCTCATGATTCAGTCTGCCTCTCTTTTCTCTAGTAGCACTTCCTTGTGGTTACCTGGCTTCAAAGTTACACCATTCCTGTGTTTCATCCTCTCAGGGGTGCCCTGTCCCAGGACACGTCTAGCCCACCTCGTCATTCTTTCTGAGGTTGTTTACACAGAGTTTCTGCCACCAGCTGTGTTCTTCTTGAGATTCCTTTCCTGGGATCCTCACTCTGGGTTGTTGCTTGATACTGTTCCAAAATGGCCATGCTGTACCACACTGGCTGGCAGAGTGTGGTCAATCCATGAATCTCTGTTTTCCCTCTGGTCTCTTTCTGTCTGTTCTTCATTTGGTGCTCAGTCTGTTTGTTCACTTCTCCATTTGGTGTTCTGGAATCTGAGGTCATCATCTGTGTCTGTTTACTTAGTTTCTCCAATCTTTGATGTAAGAGTTGTTATGGTGCTTCTATTTAAGCCACTGTTTTAACAAGAACTCCCCAAGGCAGGCAGTTTTTACTAGTTAAGCTAAACTATAGTTGGGTTTTTGAAGACTTCAGGGGATATTTTTGGTTTAAGGTTTAAAGATTGTCTTAGGCAATAATTTCAGGGGTTCATCCAGCCTCCATGACTCCAGAAAGCATGGAGATCATGAGAATTTGAAATTCTGTTCTGCATTTTACCCCTTTTGATCAGGATTCTCCTATAAACTCTTTGATCAAAATGTTCATTAATGGTAGTTGGGCACCATTCAGTTCTTCTGGTCTCATGGCAAAGGTGTTGGAGGCAATTAGCGACACATTCCATTTACTTCTCCTATTCCTGCCTCTCCTTCTTCCTCTGCTGCTCCATGTAAATAAAGACCAATTGTGCCTTGGATGACCACTTGCAAGCTTTTAAGACCCCAGGAACTACACAACAAACTAGGAGGTAGAACAGAAGCGCTAAACACGTTATTTAGGCCAATTAACTGGGATGTCCCATGAAACATGCCCTTAATCCCCCAAACTGAGAAACCAAATCCCATGAGGTATATGGCTGTACATAAGCAGCCTCAGCAGCTACTCTTTTTCTCTTTTTGCCATTGTTGTAAATATGTCTAGCACACAATTTTTGCCAGTCCAGATTTTTATTATTGATAGCATTTACAGTAATAGGCTGTGCAACCCTACACTTGATGCGATTTTTCCATCACTGTAAACTGAAACTCGGTACTCAATAAGCAATAACCCTCACTTTTCTCCTCCCTCCTGCCCCTGGTAACTGCTAATAAACTTTGGTCTCTATACATTTGCCTTTTCTTGTCTTTTTGTATAAGTGAGGTCATATAGTATTTTGTCCTTTTGTGAAATACTGCTCTTTAATGTCTTACAGAGTTATCATAGAAGTATAAAGTGAATTCTTAAAGACTATTGGTTATAGCCATGCTATCTTTGAGAGAAAAAGTAGATTAGCTAGTGGAAAGCCAGAGTAAGTTCCCACATCTTTCTAAGCCTGTTTGCTCAAATCTGTGATGGACGCCTCCTGCCAAGCCCCTGCCTCAGGGTTGGAGAGTCTAAAATGGAACACTATGTTTCAAATAATTTTGAAATTTGTGAAGGGCTCTAAAAGAATCAAATGTAGTGTTAAGATATGACTGATAAATTGTTATATCAGCTGTCCCTCCTCCTAATGGTTTTCATATTATAATCAAAAGGAATGAAGCACAAATGGTGACATTTAAGTGTTCATATGTCAGAAGAGGAGAGTTTAATTTATTGGGGTGATATATATATGTGTTGGGAGGGGTGTGTGGGACATTTTGGGGTCTCTACAGTCATAGGGCATTGATGGATGATACTTTAACTGCCCCAACTTGTCACTGATTGTTGGATGGCTTCTCTAATTCAAGCAAAACTATCCTTTCTTTTCTTAATGCACATCCAATCAAATAATAGTCTCAACTGTGTATTTCATTTAACCTGGCTAGTCCTCATGTAAAAATCACAGCCTACTCTATAGACAGGTGAGTTGTCATTTTCCAGCAATTACTGTATATCCAGAAAATAATTTATATTCTCAGCTCTCAGAACAAATGTGGGAGGAGAGGAAACAGACATTCTTAATTGCTGTGCTTGAAGTAAATGCTATTACTGTAGAGTTATTTAACTGATTCTATCACAAAGTTAATTCAAATGCATGAAGGAGGTAGAGAACAAGTTTTGTAGAGAAATTATACCTGTCATCTCTACAAGAAACTAGGTACCAAAGGATGCTGAGTTAAGACCCATTACCTCAGCTCAGCACATGCCAGTAGGTGACCTTCCTGAACATTCCTCACCATTTTCGGCATGAACCTTTTCATCAGGTCACACATATGCCTTAGAACTTGAGATTTCACCATGGCGCTTTTTTACTTAAGGCAGAATCCTGTGTACATGAAGTCTATTCTATAGCCCATCCATGTTGTTTAGTTCACTAAAAAGACATTTATTAGTATTTTTTTTCTTATAAAGAAGTTATATTAAGATTCAGTGTATATGTATTTTTCTTGTATGTAATTTGATAAAATGCATTAGGCTAGTTGAGCCTTAGCTTAATACAGTAAACATTTTGGCCACCAGACAAAACTTTGATTAGTTCAGCTGTCCAGTGCCTTGACTTGATTTGAATTTTCAATTCAATTCATAGAAAAACAAATTTTGTTTCTTATGTTTATTCATTACTACTCCCAGGAATTGAGCAAAATGGCTTTATGTAGATTAGAGGTAGTTTGAGTGAGAAAGGACCCTGGACTTAAATAACAGGTTCTTCCAAGTCTTACCCACAGATTCACTGAAGGAAAAAAAAGACTTCACTGATTCATAGATTTCTGGTCCCTAAATGGAGTAATTACACCTACTTGTAGGCCCTGCTGGGATAATGACAAGTGATGACTTCTGGCCCAGAGTGAGCATGCAGACAGTGCTAGTTCCCTTCCTTCTGTCTCATTCACAGATCTACACACTGCTTTCTATCTTCTTAAATTTTGGTTTTGTTTATGAGTACTGGAATAGACCCCTTAGAAGACACCGTCATAGAAGCTGTCTCACATTGAGATTTCTGTTCAGCTGCTGACATTTCATCAGTCTGTAATTAACATGCTGATCTAAAATATCTTACAGATACTTTTATGAAGTATTACTGCACCCATATCGATTAAATTGTTATTTTATTAATTCACATTTGAGGAAAAAATATAGACCTAGAAATAATAGTTTTATAAAATATGGCTTGAAGGAATTATGAAAGAAATCGAGTTCAACAGCTCACTAAACCTGGATTTGCATCAAAATTATCTGGAGAACTTTTAAAAATACCAAGGTCAGGGCTCAACCCCAAGACCTATTGAATGGAAATATTTATTGATTTTTCTGTTTTCTAGTTCATTGATTTCCACTTTGATCCTTATTGTTACATTTTTTCCTGCATACTTTGGGTTTCAGTAATTTTTTTCTAATATCTTAAGGTGAAAGAAGAAAGCAGTGATTTGAGTCCTTCTTTTCCAATATAGGTACTTGGTGCTATAAATTCCCTTCTAATAGATCCCACAGATTACAGTGTTTTGGTTTCATTTTCATTTTCATTCAGTAAAAAATAAGTTCTTTTTTATTCATTATTTGATCCATGAGTACTTTAGAAATGTGTTATTAAATTTCCAAATTTTGGAGGGATAGTTCATATATCTTTTTGTCATTGATTTCTAACTTAGTTCCACTATGTCAGAGACATATTTTATATAACTTAAATTCTTTTAAATTTGGGACTTGTTTTATTGCTCAGGATAGTGTTTATCTTGTGCACTTAAAAGCAATGTGTATTCTGCTGTTGTTAGTTGGAGTATTCTGTAAATTAGCACAATTAGGTGAATTTGATCCACAGTTTTGTTAGTCTACTTGCTGATTTTCTGTCTGTTTCTTCTATCAATTATTAAGAGTGGGGTATTGAAATCTCCAACTATAACTGTGGATCTGTTTCTCTTTATAGTTCTGTCAGTGTTTGCATCATAAATTTTCAATTATTGTTATTAGGGGTGCAAGTATTTATGATTTTTATGCCTTCTTCATTAACTTTATACTTAGTCATATTCTTTACTGTGTAATATACTGTATCTGACATTAAGATAACCACTCCAGCTTTCTTTTGACTAGCATTAGTATGGTATACATATTTCTGTTCTTTTACTTTTTAACCTATGTTTGTCTTTACTTTTTTATGGAGTCACTTGGTGGTGCTAATGATTAATGCACTCAGCTATTAACTAAAAGGTTGGAAGTTCTTATCCACCCAGAGATGCCTCAGAAGAAAGGCCTGGTGATCTACTTCTAAAAAAACAGCCATTGAAAACTCTGTAGAGCATAGTTCTACACTGACACAAATGAGTTGGAGTTGGCTTGATGGCAACTGTTCTACTGCTTTTTTAGCCATTCTGACACTCTGACAATCTCTATCTTATAATTGGGGTCATTAGACCATTTACATTTAATGTGATTATTGATAATGTTCATTTAAGTCAATCTTATTATTTGTTTTTGATGATCCTTTCCCTCTTATGATTTCATTTTTTTTCTTATTAAGTATAATCTTTTATTTTGATATTTTAGTGGTTGTGTTAGGGTTTGTAGGATACAACTTTATGACCATCTACCTTCAAGTGATATTGTGTTACTTCACATATAGTATAAAACACCTTACAAGAGTATATTTCCATATCTTTCCTCTCAGACTTTATGCTATTGTGGTCATACATTTTACTTAAACATGTTACAAACCCCACAATGCACCGTTAGTGTTTCTTAAAATACTCAATTATCTTTTAAGGAGATTAAATCAAGAAATTAAAAAATTTACCTATTTACTCATGTTCTTACGATTTCCTGGGTTTTTAATTCCTTTCCATAGATCCATATTTCCAGGTTCTATCACTTTTCCTTCTACAGGAAGGGCATCCTCTAACTTTTATTGTTGTATGAGTCTGTTAGTAATGAATTTTTTCAGCATTAATATACCTGAAAATGTCTTTATTTTGCTTTCATTTTTTGAAGCATCTTCATTGAGAGATAATTACTATACCATAAAATTTATCCATTTAACTTATACAATTCAGAGTTGTGTAAACACCACCATGATCTAAGTTTAGAACATTTTCATCTCCTGCAAAAGCTACCTTCCATCTTCCAGCCATAGGCAACCACTAATCAACTTTTTATCTCTACAAATTTGCTTATTCTTGACATTTAATATAAACGGAACTGTACAAAATGTGGACTTTTGTGACTGGCGTCTTTGACTTAGCATGTTTTCAAGGTTCATTCATCTTACAGCATATGTCACTACTTCATTCTTTTTATTGCCGAATAGTATTCAACTGTATCTATATGTTATTTTGTTTATCCTTTCACCAGTTGATGGGCATTTGGATTGTTTTCTCTTTTCAACTATTATGAATAATGCTGCTATAAATGTTTGTGTACAAGTTTTTGTGTTGACTTATGTTTTTATTTCTCTTTGATATACACCTAGTACTGAAATTGCTCAATCTTGTAGTAACTATGTTTAAATTTTTAAAAAACTGCCACACTATTTTCCAAGCAGCTGCAATATTTTTCATTCCTATCAGCAATGAATGAGGATTCCAGTTTCTCCTGTCACTGCTAATACTTCTTATTGCCCCCCCCCCTTTTTTTTTTGAGTATAGCCATTCTAGTCAGTATAAAGTGGTATTACACAGTGGTTTTGATTTGCATTTCTCTAGTGACTAGAGATGCTGAGCAACGCTTCGTGTACTATTACCTGTTTGTGTATACCTTCTTTGAAAGTCTATTGAAATCCTTTACCCATTTTTAAATTAGATTGTCTTTTCATTATTGAGTTATAAAAGCATTTTATAAATTCTGGATCAAGCCCCTTATCAGGTATATGATTTGTAAATGTTTTCTCCCTTTTGTGAGTTGTCTTTTTACTTTCTAAATGGTGTTCTTTGAAGCACAAATGTTTTTAACTTTGATAATGTTCATTTTATATATTTTTCTTTTGTTGTTTGTGCTTTTGATTTTATATCTAAGACACCATTGCCTAATCCAAAGCCATGAAAAGTTTGTTATGTTTTCTTCTAAGAGTTTTATAGTTTTAATTCTTACATTTAGATCTATGATACATTTTCAGTTAATTTTTGTGTATAATATAAAGTATGAATTCAACATTGTTTTTAATTTGGATCTCTAGTTGTCCCAGAACCCTTTGTTGAAAAAAAAAACTATTCTTTCCCATGTATTTGCCTTAGCACCTTTGTAAAAAATTAATTGACCATAATTGTACAGGTTTATTTCTGGACTCTCAATTCTGTTCCATTGATTTATGTGCCTCTTCTTATGCAAGTACCATACTATCTTGATGAACGTAGCTTTGCAACAAGTTTAGAAATCAGGAAGTGTAAGTCCTTAAACATTATTCTTCTTCAGAATTGTTTAGACTATTTGGTGTCTCAGACAATTCCATATGAGCTTTAGAAGCAACTTCTCAATTTCACAAAAAAAAAAAAAAAAAAAAAAAAAAAAAAATCAAGCTGGGATTTTGAGAGATTATATTGAATCAATAAAACAATTTTTAGAGTATTGTGTCTTAACAATATCAAGTGTTCCAAGCCAAGAACAGAGAATGTAATCCCCGGGTGGTGCAAATGGTCAAGTGCCCAACTACTAGCTGAAAGGTAGGCTATTCAGACCCACCCAAATGAGCCTTGGAAGACAGGCCTGGTGATTGCTTCCAAAACGTCACAGCCTTGAAAGCCTAATGGAGCAGCTCCACTCGGAACACATAGGTTGCCACGAGTCAGAATCAACTTGATTGTAACTAACAACGAAATAATGTTTTGTAGTTTTAAGTGTAGTAGTTTTATGCTTATTTTATTTACTGTACTCCTAAATGTTTTATTCTCTTTCATGTTATTGTAAATGAAATGTTTTCTGAATTTCAATTTTGGATTGTTTATTTTTAGTGTGCAGAAATACAACTGATTTTTGTATGTTGATCTTATGTTTTGCAACCTTGCTGGACTCATTTATAAGTTCTACCAGCTTTTAGCCCATTCCTTAGGCTTTTTTTCCAGTCGTGAATCCTATTTATTTTATTTACTGGATCTCACCAGATGGAAAACACAGGAGTCAAATCAACTACATCTGCGGAAAGAGACGAAGGAAAAGCTCAATATTATCACTCAAAACAAGAACAGGGGCCAACTGCAGAACAGACCATCAATTGCTCTTATGCATGTTCAAGTTGAAGCTGAAGGAAATTAGAACAAGTCTATGAGAGCCAAAATACAACTTTGAGTATATCTTACCTGAATTTAGAAATCATCTCAAGAATAGATTTGACACATTGAACACTAATGGCCAAAGACCAGCTGAGTTGTGGAATGACATCAAGGACATCATACAAGAAGAAAGCAAGAGGTCATTAAAAAGACAGGAAAGAAAGAAAACAACAAAAAGGATGTCAGAAGGGACTGAAACTTGCTCTTTTATGTAAAGTAGCTAAAGTGAACAGAAGAAACGATGATGTAGAAGAGCTGAACAGAAGATTTCAAAGGGTGGCTTTGAGAAGACAAACTAAAGTATTACAAAGAAATGTGCAAACACCTGGAGTTAGAAAACCAGAAGGGAAGGATGCTTTCAGCATTCCTAAGCTGAAAGAACTGAAGAAAAATTTCAAGCCTCAAGTTGCAATATTGAAGGATTCTACGGGAAAAATATTGCTTGATGCAGAAAGCATCAAAAGCAGTTGGAAGGAATACACAGAGTCACTGTACCAAAAAGAATTGGTCAACGTTCAGCCATTTCAGGAGGTAGCATATGATCAATAACTGAAGGTACTGAAGGAAGAAGTCCAAGCCGCACTGAAGGGAATGGTGAAAAACAAGGATCCAGGAATTGATGGAATACCAATTGAGATGTTTCAAGGAACGGATGCAGCGCTGGAGTTGCTCACTTGTCTATGCCAAGGAATTTGGAAGACAGCTGCCTGCCAACTGACTGGAAGAGATCCATGTTTGTGCCCATTCCAAAGAAAGGTGATCCACCAGAATGCAGAAATTATCCAACAATGTCATTAGTATTATACTCAAGTAAAATTTTGCTGAAGATCATTCAAAAGCTGTTGCAACAATACATCGACACAGAAATGCCAGAAATTCAAGCCAGATTCAGAAGAGGATGTGTAACGGGATATAATTGCTGATGTCGGATGGATCTTGCTGATAGCAGAGAATACCAGGAAGATATTTACCTGTGTTTTATTGACTATGCAAAGGCACTTGACTGTGTGGATCGTAACAAATTATGGATAACATTGTGAACAATGGGAATTCTAGAACACTTAATTGTGCTAATGAGGAACCTGTACATAGACCAAGAGGCAGTCGTTCAAACAGAACAAAGGGATACTGCATTGTTTAAAGTTAGGAAAGGTGTGCATCAAGGTTGTATTCTTTCATCATACTTAAATTCAATCTGTATGCTGAGCAAATAATTTGAGAAGCTGGACTATATGAAGAAGAACTCAGCATCAGGATTGGAGGAAGACTCAACAACTTGTGATATGGAGATGACACAACCTTGCTTGCTGAAAGTGAAGAGGACTTGAAGCACTTACTGATGAAGATCAAAGACTACAGCCTTCAGTATGGATTTCACCTCAACATAAAGAAAGCAGAAATCCTCACAACTGGACCAGTAAGCAACATCATGATAAACGGAGAAAATATTGAAGTAGTCAAGGATTTCATTTTGCTTGGATCCACAATCAACACCCATAGAAGCAGCAGTCAAGAAATCAAAGGACATGTTACATAGGGCAAATCTGCTGCAAAAGACCTCTTTAAAGTGTTGAAAAGCAAAGATGTCAGTTTGAGGACTGAGGTGCGCCTGATCCAAACTATTGTACTTACAGTTGCCTCATATGCATTCAAAGCTTGGACAGTGGATATGGAAGACCAAAGAAGAATTGATGCTTTTGTGTTATGGTGTTGTTGAAGAATACGGCCAAAAGAATGAACAAACCTGTTTTGGAAGAAGTACTACCAGAATATTATTTGGAAGCAAAGATGGCGAGACTTTTTCTGATGTATTTTGGGCATAAATAAAAGATGAAGACCCTCAGCGAGATGGATTGACCCAGTGGCTGCAACAATGGGCTCAAGCGTGAAAAGATTGTGAGGATGGGGCAGTACCAGGCGGTTTTTCGTTCTGTTGTACAGCAACAACAACATCCTGGGATAAATCTCACTTTGTCGTGGTGTATAATGTTTTTTGTATGTTGATGGATTAATTTTTACTCTTATTTTGTTGAGAATTTTGCGACTGTAATCGTAAGAGATATTGGTCTGTAGTTTTGTTGTGATGTTTTGGTCTGGCTTTGTATCAGGGTAGAACTAACCGCACAAAATCAGGTGGGCAGTGTTATATCTTCTGTTTTTTTTTTTTTAACTGTACTTCAGGTGAAGGCTTACAGAACAAATAGTTTCTCATGAAACAGTAGTACACATATTGTTTTAT
>NW_004443955.1:2795254-2799454 GCF_000243295.1 Trichechus manatus latirostris | reverse complement strand
GTTCTTTATCTCTTCGTTTGATGTTTTAGGGTTTCAGGATTGTTGTTTTCTCTGTTCAGCTTAGTTTTTCGGATCTTTGCTGTGCAGGGACGGCGTGGTGCTGCTGCCTGGAGTGCCATTTTGCCGGAATTCTCTATCTTCTGTTTTATAAAAGAGTTTGTGAAGGATTTGGTGTTAATTCTTCTTTAGATATTTGGTAGAATTCACTAGTAAAGCCATCTGAGCATGGGCTCTTCACTGGTAACTTTGACGAATAATTTAATCTGTTTACTTTGTTATAGAGCTATTCAGATTTTCTGTTTATCCTTTAATCTGTTCAGGTGATTTATATCTTTGCTGGAATTTGTCCACTTCATTTAGGTTATCTACTTTGCTGCCATACAGTTGTTCACATTATTCCTTTACAATTCTATTTTATTATTGTAAGGTCAATGGTAATGTCCCGCTTTCATTCCCGAATTTTGTCATTTGAGTCTTCTCTCTTCATGGTCAGTTTAGCCAAAGTTTTCCAATTTTGTTGATCTTTCCAAAGAATGAGGTTATCATTATATAATATTCCTCTTTACCTCTAGTAACATTTTAAAATGCAAAGTGTATTTTATCTGATTTTGGAATAGCTATTTCAGTGCTCTTATGGTTGCTGTTTGCATGGTTTATGTTATTCCATAGTTTTACTTTTGAAGTGTTTGTAGTTTTGAATCTAAAAGTTGTTTCCCAAAGACAACATAGAGCTGGATCCTGTTTTCTTTAATACACTTTGATAATCTCTGCCTTTTCATTGGATTTTTTAATCAATTTGTATTGAATTTTATTTATGGTTGAGTTTGCATTGGATATTTTGCTTTGTTTTCAATATGGCTCATATGTTTCTGTTCCTCTATTCCTCCTTTATTACCTTCTTTGTATAAAGCAGATATTTCTAATGCAAGATTTTTATTTCTGTAATGATTTTTAAAAATTTTTGAAATTATTTTCTTAGTGTTTGCTCTAGGCTTACAATACACATCTAATCCACCTTAGATTATACTAATTTAATTTCAGTGAAATATAGAAACTTTATATAGCTCCATTTGCTTTCCTGTATATATATATATATATATATATATAAAATAAAACCAGGAATTTATAACCTTATGTGATGCAGCTGTTACTAACTGCACTACGAAAGGGGCAAGGTGTGCAAACCCTGCCTTTATCAGTAAGTGCGTGACAAGGCTTAGCATGAATCCAATTCCTACCTGGAAATTGATCTAGGCTTCAGTCTTCCCTGTTTTCCAGCCACCTCCATGGCAATTCTTTTCTCTGATCCTAACCATCCAGAATTAGATCAGACCTCATTCCTGGCCACCCTGAGCTGTGTCAAATATTCCTGGCCACCAAGGGCCAGGTCATTGGGCACCAGCCATAAACTCAAGAGTCTGCAAAATTCCCTGCACTACAGACAAGTTGACCTCTCTCTCTGTCTCTTGTTCCCTGGGACTAGGTCATAAGCTAGAAGAACTCTATCCTTTTCTTCAACTGCCTGTGCAGTCTTTCCCTATCACCTAGGCACCCGAAGCTGGTTCCTCATGAGTTAGGACTCTATTCTTATAACTGCCTGCACAGCCCTCCTCTGAATTAGCCACTCCAAGCTAAGTTAGATTTTCATTGCTCCTTGCAGCTTCATTAATTCTCTGTAAAGGCTCACAAAATTCACAGATTTATACTTACAGTTACTTATTTATTATAACCAGAAAGGATACAAGTGAAGAAGCAAAGTTCCTGCCATGAGATACCCATTGTACCCAGGAACATGCCACCCTCTCCTATTCATGGATGTTTTCACTAATCCAGAAGGCCCCCAAAAAGAGCTCCAAGGCCCAGGGTCCCTTAATTGTTGGGACCTCAATGAATACGGTTGGCTGGAGCCTTTATGCTTGGTTATGATCAATCCAATCAATGAATATGTGTAACTATATCATGCTCCCTCCATTTCTGAAGTTAGTTTGCCAGGCATGGGACTGTGTAGCCTCTACTTGCCTGGCTATTTTGGAAAAAAAAGAGCTCTTAACCACTCTACCACCAGGGCGCCTGTCTTAATTATCTAGTGCTGCTATAACAGAAATACCACAAGTGGATAGCTTTAACAAAGAGAAATTTATTTCTTCCCTGTAAAGTAGGCTGAAAGTCCAAATTCAGGACGTCAGCTCCAAGGGAAGGCCTTCTCTCTCTGTTGGCTCTACAGGAAGGTCCTTCTCATCAATAGTCTCCTGGACTAGGAGCTTCTCCACACAGGAACCCTGCGTCCAAGGGACACGCTTTGCTCACTGCACTGCTTTCTTGGTGGTATGAAGTCCCCTGCCTTTCTGCTCGCTTCTCTCTTTTATGTCCCAAAAGAAACCATCTCAAGACACAGTCCAATCCTGTAGATTGAGTCCTGCCTCATCAACACAACTGCCACCCATCCGCCCTCATTAACATCATAGAGACAGGATTTACAACACATAGGAAAATCACATCAGATGACAAAATGGTGGATAATCACACAATACCGAGAATCGTGGCCCAGCCAAATGGATACACACATTTTTGGGGGACACAATTCAATCCATGACAGCTTGCTTGGAAAACAAAGGGCACCTTAATTGCTCAGGCTATTTTCAGGAACCAGAGACAAAGGACAAAGCAAATTCTTTGTCCCACCCCTTATTTCTTTTAAAGGAGCTCAGAAAATAAAGAAAAAATATGTATTAAAGAGTTTTATATTAACCTTCCTAATTATTATTTTTGGTTCTTTTCATATTTTCCTGTGGATTCGTTACCTTACTTCAGTACAAGCTTTATTCCTATGCATATCCTTTTGTGTAGATATTGCAGATAGATTACATTTCTATATTTTATAAGCCAAAAAATATAATTACAGCTGATTCTCATTATCTATGAAATTCATATTCACGAATTCTCCTATTTGCTAAAAATGCTTATGACACTTTCACAGTCATTTGCAGACATGCATACGTGTAGAACAGCAAAAAATTCCTAGCTGAGGTTGAACAAGGCTAGTTTGGCATTCACTAATTCAGTAATTGTGGGGACTTTATAGGACATAACTACTGTGAATAATGAGAAGTGACTATATATACATGTTTTATACAATTGCCTTTTAATCTGGTAAGAGAAAGGAGAAGATATATGCAATTATACAGTTTTATTCATTTTTAATAATTACCTATATAATTAACTTTATGCAGGCTCTTTGTTTTTTCATTTAGATTTGAATTACTCTCTGGGGTCACTTGCTTTCAGCCTGAAGAAGATCTTTTAGTGTTTCTTGTAAGGCATATTTGCTAGTAACCAGTTTTTTCAGTTTTTGTTTTATCTGGGAATGTCTTTATTTCGACTTCATTTTTAAAAGGTAGTTTTGCGGGAGATAACATTCTTAGTTGACTTTTTTTTTTTTTACATTCATCACATTGAATATGCAACTCATTGCCTTCTAGACTCTAATCTTCTGATGGGAAATCAGTTGCTATTCTAAGTGAGCTTCCCTTGTGTGATGAGTAGTTTTTCTTTTGCTTTCAAGATTTTCTCTGTATCTTTGCTTTTCAATATTTTGACAATGATGTGTCTGAGTATGAATCTCTTTTTGTTTATCTTAGAGTTTGTCAAAGGAGCCCTGGTGGTGTAATGGTTAACTACTTGGCTGCCAACTGAAAGGTTGGTGGCTAGAGCTCATCAGCCTCTCTGAAGGAGAAAGATGTAGCAGTCTGCTTCGGTACGGATTACAGCCTTGGAAACCCTATGGCGCAGTTCTACTCTGTCATATACAGTGGTTGTGAATGGAGTTAACTTGATGGCAAAGGGAACAGATTTTGTCAAGCTTCTTGGATGTATAGATTATTTTTATTAAAATTTGGAAAGATTTTGGACATATTTATAGAAATTTATTTTCTGCCCTTTTCTCTGTCTCCTTTCTGTTATTCCCATTACAAGTATACTGTTGTTCTTAATGGTGTCCCACATTTCTCTGAATCTTTATTATTTTATCTTCCTTCTTTATTTTTTCTATGTTCTTCACATTCCGTACTCTTAACTTTGTAGATTCTTTCTTTGCCAGCTAAAAATTTACTGTTGAGCCTCTCTAGTGAATCTTTCATTTTTTTTTTTTGTATGTTTCAACTCCAAAATTTCTATATGGCTCTTTTATATAATTTTTATTTT
>NW_004443955.1:2770596-2795096 GCF_000243295.1 Trichechus manatus latirostris | reverse complement strand
AAAATAAAAATTATAAAAAAGAACCAAATGAAAACATATAATTTACATTTTGAAAATATATAATTTATATATATATATTTTATAATGTCTATTTTTCTATTGACAAATTCTATTTCATGAGACTTTGTCATCTTATCTTCCTTTAATTCTTCACATATGATTCCCTTGATTTCTTTCAACAAATTAATAGCTGTTTTGAAGTTTTTGTCTCCTAAGTCCAACACCTGGGACCCCTCAAGAGCAGTTTCTATTGCCTGCTTTTCTTTTTGTGAATATGCCACACTTTTCCATTTCTTTGCTTGTCTCATATTTTTTTTTGAAAACTTGACACTTTAGATAATATATCTGGATACTATTCCTATACTATACCAACTCTGGATACTATTCCTCTGTCTTCTGAGGGTTGATATTTTTGTTTGCTTGGTCCTTTGTTTAATTGTTTAGTGACTTACATGAACTAACTCTGAGAATTCTATTTTCCCCAAAGTGTGGAATCTCTGATGTTACTGCTCAGATTTTCCCCCATATTTCTTTTAGCCTAGCTACCTAATTGTTACCCCTGGCTCAGCATAATTTACTTATTGCTGAAAGGTTTTGCTCAAGTCTTCTTAGCTAGTTAGATATTTTTCTCTTTATCATTGAATGTCTGTACAACTTGGAGTCCGCTATCACAGTTTAATTATTTTACATTTTGCCTCAGGTTCAGCAGGGACGAGTAGCTTGAATATCCCCTCTCTAATCACCCCTGTGAGAGTGAAGCCTTGATCATGAACAGAGTCTTCCTGACTGCCAGGGTTGCATGTGATTTTATTTTTAAGCCAGGTTTCTTTAGGAGTTGCCCCTGAGTTAGAATAGCTTATTGTTTAGGCTGTGTTTGGTCAGAGTTTGTGCTTAAGCCCCTTGTGCCAGTGAGGTATCTGAGCTTTGTTAGTGTATCTGGTTGTGACTTGGATAATATTTTCAAGTCTACCTCATGCTACTGAGTGAGTGTAGCTTAGAGTATGTGCATACACTACATATGTGCATTACAGGAGTCTTCTTTTTAACTGTGTCTTTCTCTGGTTCTCTCTGTTAAGCTTTGGCTTATCTGTTGTTTCACTTTTTGCTACCAGTATTACAGAGCTAAGAGAACACTCTAAATTGCCCTCCACCAAGATCTTCATTGATTCTGAAAACATCCTTAGCATTTTTCCAATTTCGGACCTTTCAGCATCAATAGGAAAAAAAAAAAAAAGGTGAAAAGGGATAACATTATATGGACTTCTAAATATGGCTCTTACCTGGGCCATTATTGTGGCCTTTATCTAGACATATATTTTTCGAAAGCCAAATCTTGGAAAAACTTTCTTCAATAAATCTTATTCACTGTCTACCTTCTCTTTCTAGGAAGTAATACAAACTATCACTGTTACATGTACTAGAACATATAATAGAAAATACAACATGTAATAGAAAAAAAATTACATCCAGAATCAGTGTTGAAAATACAAAAGTATGTATTAACCTACTCAAATTTATTAGAACACAGTCACTAGATATTTAGCATTAGTGTATATTGTCATTCTAGAAAATTAAAAATAAACTCAAAAGGCTAAAAAAGTGACTAATACTTTAACAGTCTCACATTGTAAATATTTGGTTTGCACATTCAGGTGAATATTTCTTACCACTCAAAGAATGCGCAGATGTCCTTAATTTTAATTCCAAACCTATGATGAGCAATTATTTTTTTCCAAATATAGATGGGATATGAATATTTAGATTGATAATCATTAAGAGATTCAGTCAAGAGTGGAAACTGGTGTATAAATGGCTTGGATTCTGTTCAGATCAGAGTTGGCAAGCTTGCATGCTTTCCATAAATAAAACTACTTACTCTGGCTGTTTTGTGAAATTCATAAATTGACTCACTAAACATTGGGTGCTGTCAGCTTTTTATTTTTTTAACATTCTCTCCGCCCCGCCCTCCACTCCCTACGAATCTTTTGCCAAGTTGCACATGTAATTTTATTTTAAGCTGGAAGAAAATGAAAGGAGGTTAATGCAATAAATGATATTGGCAGAGCACCCTCTTACATGCTTTTCAGTGGTCACCAGGAGCTTTGATGCCTCTGCATTGCTGCTCAGGGGTGAAGTGCAGCTAATGACATGGTAGGCTTCATTGGGACCTTTCAACAACACTGAGCTCAAAAGAGGTAAGATGGGCATTCAGAACCGGTTCCACTTCTCTGTACGGCTGTGGCTCTCATCATGCGAGGAACAATCCCAGAAGAGAGAGTTATGAAAGAGAAAGGAGGAAGAGCAGGCAAAGGGAAAGAGAATAAAGGGCAAGCTACCCCTGGACAGCCCCAGAATCTCTCTGACTCTGCCAGCAGTTCTAACTAAAAGAGGCTTTGTCCACAGCTTACTCTTCAGCGGCCTTGGGCATCTGCAGAAGTTCTTCAGATGCACATAGGGCTCATGTGGGGCTCCTCTGGGTTGGCATAAAAAGCCCAATTTCTCCAAGTATCCAAAATTCACTGCCGTCGAGTACATTCTGACTCATAGCAACCCTATAGGACAGAGTGGAACTGCCCGATAGGGTTTCTAAGGCTGTAAATCTTTAGGGAAGCAGATTGCCACATCTTTCTTCTGTGGAGCAGCTGGTGGGTTCGAACTGCTGAAGTTTTGGTTAGCAGCCGAGTACTTTAACTACTGTGCCACCAGGGCTCCTTCTCAAAGTATAGAGCTTGATTATTGATAGCAAGCTGCATAGAATCGTCCATAAATGTTGGAAAGTAGGTTGCGTTGTCTTTGGACCCCTCTAAGTCAACTCCTTACTAGGTTGGCTAAGTACGTTGGAGAGTGCTTGTCCTGTCAAGGTATTTTTAGTTTATCTAGTGACACGTGATGATTGAAAAACTGTTAGGTTCCAATAAAAAAATAGGTTAGAGAGATAAACAAACAAAAAACAAAGCTCTGGCCAGCTAAGAAAGAAATTTAGGGAAGGCAGAAAAATGTTTTCAGTGTTCTTCAACTTCTAGAACGTATTTATTTACTTATGACTTTGGAGTCCTGGTGGTGCAGTGGTTAAGAGAACAGCTGATGACCAAAAGGTTGGCAGTTCATATCCACCAGTTGGTACTTGGAAACCGTATGGGGCAGGTCTACTGTGTCCTGTCCAGTTGCTATGAGTCGGAATCTACTCGATGTCAGTGGGTTTGATTTTTTTTACCTAGTGAGCCTTCTGCTAAAACCATGTCATATTGTAAATGTCCAGTAAATGTTAGCTATTATTGGTCTTACTGTTAAGACAATCCTCATCCTCAAGAACCTTCTGAGATTGTGTTCCAAGCACGTATTGCAAATCCAAAGTTGGAGCCATGTTAGAAAGAACAGCTAGAAAGAGTCATACATGCTCCAATCATAATATACATGTTCCAGGACTGACCATTGCTCCAAAGACATAAAGTACTTTTACTGTCGAAGTCCTGTATTTCCCAGTCAACTCCTCCTAATTCTAAAAGGAGTGCATAAATGTGTTGGAAAACTCTTGACTATAATCTCATCAATTTTTTTTTCACCCCAAAAAATGAAACTATTTTTCTGGGACTCCAGTTACATACATATTTTCTTCATATCTCAATAGATGTAATTAGGTCATATGCTTATTCCAAAATCAATTGTCAAGGCTATATTAACCATGTAAGGTCAAATGGATGTAGGGGAGTGAACCACTGTATCCAAGATAGGCTCCCATTCCCACACTGTAGTCACTCTGTATCTCATTATCTGGTTTTATTTCCTTTATAGTACTCATCAGTATCTAAGACATCTGGGCTATTGATTAATTTATTTAATATCTGTTTTACCCACTGTGATTTTAAATTTATGAAAGTAAGGGCCTTTCATCCCTGAGTGGTGCAAGTGGTTAACACATTTGGCTACTAAGAATAAGGTTGGAGGTTGGAGTACATGCACCTTTTTTGGAAGAAAGGCTTGGTGATCTACTTCTGAAAAATCAGCCACTGAAAACCCTATGGAGCATTGTTCTACACTGACACATGGATTTGCCATGAGTCAGATTTGACTCCACAGCAACTGCATTTTTTTTTTTTACTCGCCCCTATATGTCTTGATTAGGATCTATCCCCAGCACCTATCACACTCCCTAACTCAGTAGTCACTCGGTAATTATTTGTTGAATAAATGAGGAGTGGTAAGTAGAAGGCATGGATAAGATTTAGCACTTACTGTTAGAAAGGAGACTATAAAAAGTAAGTATTAATAAAACCCATCAAACAATTTGTAATACTGGAAAATTATTGAATTGTAGAAATAAATTTGAAAGTGAAAGAAATTTGAAATAATTCAGTGAAAAAATAAAATATTTTGTACTAATTATGCTTAAATACTTGTAATAGGTTTTCATAGCTGGAAAGGGACTTTATAGATCACCCAATTTCCTAACATAACAGATCAAAAAGAGTATAGTATTTTTATTCTGCAAGTTATAATTCTAGATCAAGAATAAAAGTATTAACTCTTTTCAGTCACAAGAGGATGATTCTTGGGTCAACCTCACAATAATTAAAGACAAGGGGCATACTCTGCATCTCTGTAATTCTCAAAGCACCAAGCACTGTTCGAGAGCTGAGGCAGTGCGTGATTTCCTCTTCTGCCAGGTGAGGGAGGTGGACTGATTAATTTCCAAAAGCTCTTCCAGATCTCACATTCTAGACATGTGTCTGTATTGTAACATGCAGTGAGCTCTGACAAACACTGAGGCCTCATTCTTATCTTTGTTGAAAGGTGTAATGCAGTTAGCCTTTCAAATCTACTATCGATTGAAAGCTCTCCTGGTTAATGTGGTTTGATATTCCCAGACAGATAGTAAAAGGGAAGAGGTGCTGTTGTGAAGAGTTGCTTAAACTATCTTTCCTTTTATAACTAACAGTGATTTCATTGCTGTTAGGAACACATCAAACACTTAGTTTACAGGTGGAGAAAATGAGCCCCAGTAGATTTAAACAGCTTTCTCAAGGTCATTGATAGTTCAGAGTTAAATTTTTAGGGCCACAAGACAAGAGACATGCCTTCCTCAATTCTCTTATATTCTTACCACCAAACCCTTCCAAGTGGTGAAAATGTGAGGAAGAGCTTTGAGCACTTACTCATCAGGTTTTGAGCTCTGAATTTTAACACTAGTCCTCCTTCCATTCTTTTTAAGATGTGAATTCTCAAGCTGCTTACTTTAGTAATAACTTTTTATATGTAAGTTTACAAATGTAGACTGTCACTGCTTATTGCCTTCTTCCATGTTATTTATCACATCTGACCCACAGTTAGGTAGTGGCAAACTCTACCTTGGTCTTTGTAAACTCTTTTGCTGATCTCCTTGAGCTCACATATTTGAAGATGGTTGGGAAAGGAATGAGGGCGTTAGAGTTGGCATCGATAGTTCTGGCATTAGTAAAGATGGGTTTAGCTGGAAACCCTATAATCAAGGACCAGAACCAAGTTAATTGGCCAAATAAGACTCTTACAGGGCTGGAATGAGACCCGTAATAGCGATCTCTTCATCTCGTGCTCCAATACTAAACATCTCATGGAAATTTCCACATGGACTCAGGGGGCTTGGTAATATTAACCAGGTTGTCTACTGTAAGTACCTCTTACCCAAATCCCTCAACTCCCCCTCCCCATGAGCTAGTATTTTCCAAATTAGAGAAAAACATTAAAATACATGAGCTGTTATGAACAGACTTAATACAAGCTTCAGAGGCACAATGTTTGCATTTTAAGAAAAGCCTGGAAAGATTATTTGCAATAATAATAATTATAATAAACATAACCCCCATCTAATCCCGTGTCAAAGACAATTTGAAGCAGAGAGTGGGGGCTTCATGGACTTGGCAGAAGATGACAACGATCATTCCTTGCTCAGATACAGTTTCTTTGGTCAAAGGTTTCTATAAACTAAGAGTTAAATCTCCAGGGGCTTTCAACTCCTACCCCCCATCTACCACCTTCTTGGACTTGAGCTAAACGGTCCCTATGTGTAGAGAAATGGAGAATTGAGACCTCAGTCTCTTTCAGGAAAGAGGAAAAGAAACTTCTGGGCTGAAAAAAAAAAAAAAAACTATTAAGACAAATGAAGGAGTCAGGACTTAGAAAACGGTAGAAAAAAACAAAAACCAAAAAACTGTTAATTGGGTAAAAACTGAGGAACCAGAAGAGACTTAGTGACTGGACACCTAGACTGGAGAAGTCATTATGCCAAGAAAGTAGAAACATAGACTTCTGAGCTTTCCAGGCAGAAGAACCCTGAAATAATAGAACATAATTCCTAAGGAAGTTAAAACAGGAATCTGCCTCTTCTGTGATTTAAAGAATTTTTTGGTGTAACATATGTCATAAAATTAGTAAGAATAATGCTGCCTTCTCTTTAAAATGACTTAGGAGTTTATTAAACTCTTTCACGTCTATAATCTCATCTAATGTCCTGAGCTGACATTTTCCTTCCCTGCCTTCCCCAGCCTTTCACCCCTGCTCGGCTACTGCCTCTTCCCACCCTACCCCATAGGCTTATACCGTTACTCCAGTTGCTGAGCTTAAGCAGCCTTATCCCAGTGAATGTGGTGCTCCCCTTCTCTGAGATCTGGCACCTTTGGCTCAGGAGTTGCAGTCTGGATGCCTCAGAATTTCATTACTGTCAATAAGACCCAAGTTCTGATGGTCCATTGAGGACCTGGAGCCTCTTGCATTGTCCGTCCTTACATAGTGATTCTTCTCCTACATGTCCTTTGTTTACAGGTTGATTCAGACTGGGCAGAGAATCTGTATTATTCCCTACCTAAGGCATGACAAGTTATCATGAATGACCTGCCCCTTCCAAGCCCGGAGGCCTTCCTAATGGTTCCCACCTTTAGAGGACCCTGTTGCTCAGCCTTGGTTTTCCATGTCCCCACCCTGAGTGTGACATCTTTACCTGTTGCTCAGGGTCAGCTGTCTCCAAGGAAAACTGCCCACTTACTCTTATGAAGGATGGGCCGTCTCCTGGGCTCTCTGTGTTTGGCCAGTCTACTCGGAACCTTGACAGTAAGGCTGCTTGACTCACATCGCTGTTGCCTGAAGACATGGCAACTTTACACCCATGGCATCCCCAGAGTCACTGAGGATGCTGCTGAGTCACCATTCTCCTTATCCATCTAGTCCTGGAGGGCAGATAATGTGATGGGTTTCAGCGATAGCTTCTCATTCCCGAACCATTGGCCTCAAGCCAAACATTGCTCCTCATGCCAGCTTTTCAGATCTGAGCTGGGTAATACTTCTCACATCCCTGAATTGAATATACATCTTGGACTCTAAAACTCAAGCCCTTTCTGCTCCAGTATTATATAACATCAACAACCATAGTAGCTTCTACCAAACTCATGAAGACAAGATTGAGGGAGTCATGTGCTTACAATTTACTGTGCAGAAATGTAAATTGGAGACGACTACAGGAAGGTGGAATATGTCGTTTTTCTGAATGGTATTTGCAGAATAAGAGGGATACTGATTTACCTGAAACTCCTTACATGATTTACTATTTTTGTACAAATCAGTTGTTACCAGAATCACTTCAGACCTCACTACTAAAGTAGAAGTCTCTGAGAGGTTTGAGCTGGAACCCTGAAATCCTCTACCTGGGTTTTGGTGCTGGAATCTGTTCCCATGAGGCTGCATAATCCTGGGCTTGTCACCTTCTCACTCATCTTTTAACATCCTGTCTGTAAAATGGGAAGGGTCATGGTATTATATACTGATTAAACGCAAAGTGCTTATTAGAGTGCTGCTTAACTGAAGTTATCAATTACTTCCATCTGTGGCATCAACAGAGGGAAGGAAGGCAGCACTGAAAGGGAAAATCAAGGCTGTCCGGTGGGAGGAGATACTCTGCCTAATGAGAATCTCAGTTCAGATACAGAAAAGGGGCAGTAAGCTGGACATGAGCCCTCACTCCCATATTGTCTCCAAAAGCAGAGAAGATTGGCAGAGAGGTCTCCAGCTACCGGAAGGGGCCTCTAAATTAACCCTCTGGGGCATGAGAATTGGTGTTATTTGTTCCTTTTTAAAAATTGACTGATATTCAAATATAATATCATTATATTTAAAATTTTCAAGAAAAAACATAATTTAAGTGACCAAGGTGACTTTTAAAAGTAAATAATATTTTAAAGGCAATAGATGCATTTTTTTCTGTGTCTACCTCCAGGGGCCTTAACAACCATAACTAACATTTCCAGAGCACCAGCTATTTACTGCACAACCATCTAACCCTCATCAAAAGTGGTTTTATTATGTGGTTCTATTATTAGCCCATTTTAGACCTGGGTATTGAGGCACAAAGAAGTTAGAAGCCTTTTCAAGATTATAGAACTCATGAACAGCAGGGTCAATCTTTGCAGCCAGGCTGTGTGACCCACTGGCTATACTGCCTTGGTTGGCACATCTGCTAAACCACCAGCAATGGCCTTTGGGTCCCCATTTGTCATCTCTGCCCATCCCATCTCAGGGAAACTAAGTGAATACTTTCTTTTGTAAGGATCAGCACAAAGCTGGTTCCCATGAGGTGAAGGTTAAAGATGTCCCAAATGTCGAACTTTTCCAAGCTGCTGTACCACTCTGTCATCTCTGACATCAACTACTCCCTCTCCCCTCAGTACTTCCCTCCCATCTTTGGGTTCCTTAATTAACTGCAACATCTCACAGAACTCAAGAACTGCATAAAGGAAATGGCTCATGCAGTTGTGGAGGCTGGCAAGTCCCAAATTTGTGGGTGAGGCGTGGGCTTCTCTCGACCCATGGGGTTGCAGGGGCTGACGAACCCATACTGGCAGTTCAGACCACAGGCTGCTGGCTCACAAGGCTGCAGAAGCTGGCAAAATCAGGTCACACAATAGGCCGCAGGCCCAGGAGACGGGGAAATCCAGTGAATCCCAGAATCAGCAGGTCAGACAGCAGGACTCTGGGGAGGTCAGTTGATCATGAACTGGACATGAGATTCAGATGCAGAGAGAGCGAGCCTCTCCAGGACACACACACATATCTTAGATGCAGGCCACACCCCAGGGAAGGGCGTAACTTTAGTAAGAGTGGATCTTGAGTCATGTCCTCCTACAAGGTTGTGACCCAAGACACACCTTATACCAATCCTGCCTCGTCAACATGTAGAGGTCAGGATCCACAACACAGAAAATGGAGGACAACCACACAACACTGGGAATCATGGCCCAGCCAAGTTGACATGTAACCTCAACCATCACAGGTTCCATACACCTTGTTTGCATAGTCCCACTCAATCATTGTGTATGAGTCACAAAGACCATGGCCTGAAGGGCCATATTAAGTAATTCATTGCACCACAGAAGCTCATAAGGATTGCCTTCCTTGGACACCATAAACACCCAGGCCTTTTCCCCACTCCATCGTTTCTGTGCCTGCCAACACCTACCTGTCCCATACTCAAATCTGTGTTTCTGTCGTCTTCTATTTCTTTCTCATTCATTCATGAATATAAATGATTCCAGTTGCTCCTCCAATACTACTCTCAGATTTGTTCTCCCATGAGGTTAATATATTGCCATTGTAACAAAATGCCTGTCTTCAGGAGTGGCTTTGTCTTGGACAATATTGGTTTTTTGCCCACTTGTCTACCTGAGTCAGCCTGTCGTCATCATGTTCCGGAGGAATATTTTAAAATTATTATCCTTTGTGTTGAAGTTTGCAATTTCATAGGACATTGTACATTTAAAGTGCAAGCAAATATAGTAACTCTAGAACTGCAATTTTAAGGAACCGTAGTTATGTTGACATTGAATGAGTAGCTACCGAAAGCCAGAAACTGTGTCAGACACCGTGGGAGGGCGTGGAGTTGATTCAAACATGGATCCTGAGATTCAAGGGCCAGCATTTCTCAATGGGGTGGGGGGTGCTAAGGCACACTCAGGCGGGGTGACCAGAGAGGGATACACATGAAATAATATGGAGGTTCGAAGGCACCCTTTTTTCTGGGTTAACTAGTTTTTGTCGAGTTGATTCCTACTGATGGCGACCCCAGTGTGTCAGAGTAAAACTATGCTCCACAGGGTTTTCAGTGCTGGTTTTTTGGAAAAAAGATTGCCTGGCCTTTCTTCTGAGGTGCTTCTGGGTGGACTCAAACCTCCAGCCTTTTGATTAGCAGCTGAGCATGTTAACTCTTTGAACCAGCCAGGTAAAAGGTATTGATCAAATGATTAAACTCAAGATAAAACAAATGACTATTAAGACTGGATTTGGGGGCCATTGTGTGCCTGCCATTTAAATATGCTTGTGGTTTCATGTAAATTTGTAGCCTTATTCCTCCTGGGATCGATTCCTGCTCTTGCACCTTCCCTGGAGAAATGAGGGAAGACCCAGCCTCAGGGCCCCATGCATCCACACTGCCTCCAGCCTAACTCTACTAAAGGTCATTGTGTCTCCTAATTTTTCTAAAGCACAACAGGCCATTGTAACTCTATGGTTTTAGAAAGAAACCCCTGGGGGTTTTGAGAAGCCAGTCCCAGTATTACTTCACCTTTCACCTAGGAAAATTCAGGAAGCGCGATGGAATCAGATCCCAGGTTGTTGCGACCCCTGTTACTGGAGAAGCCAGGGAGGGGACCTCGATTTAGAGAGACATTTCCCCGACTCCTTGAATGACATCAGCATTCACTTGATGGAAAGCTGTGGGTGGTGGCCAGGGCCAGAAAAGTAGCCATCAAACTCGGGCAGTCAGGAAAATGAAAAATGTTTGTTAACTTTTATACAGGTTTGGCATTTTAGATACATCTTAGGGATTATCCATTCATAATAACTAAACTGTGCCCTTTAACAGATCATTTGTTGGCATTTTGGAAATAATTTTTTTTTCCTGTGGGAGGTGCTGAAGTTTGTTTAACAGGATTTTGTTGCAGTATATTAAAGGTAGTTTTGGGTGCCAAACCCCAAAAGCACTGACATCAAGAGCTTTCTTTAATTAAAATATAATTTATTTACTTTTTACCATGACAGGACACATTTTATATCAATAAACAACACAGAATCTGTTGACTTCTAGTCTGTAAGGACATTCTGATGCACAAAGGTGGGTGGCGTTCCCCTTAGTCCATCAGCAGATGTCCCCCATTCACAGCCCATGCTTGCATTGTCTTCCCCGCGGGTCCTTCTGACAGATGCCAAGTTCTCTCAGGATGATTTCCTCAGCTCCTCACTGATGGTACAAATGGTCCTCCACCAGGCTGTCCTTGGCTGCTTGTTCTAGGATGAGTAAGCCCAAGTGGGGTGGAGGAAAATATACACAATTTTTTGTGCATTGCTTTTGTGACAGATGGAAAGAAAAAAACGGAGTCTGTACAACGCCCTTTACTGCTTTATACATCTCTGGAGGGAAAAAATATGGTTGATGTTTATCAGGGCTTACCAATTACATCTTTGCCATATTCGGTAATGCTCCACAATTTATGAGTTTGATTCTTATAGACTAATTCTGAATTTTTAGGAAATAATGAAATTTAGATGAAGAATTGCAACATGAATGCTTTTTGACCCAGTTCCATCAGCCCTATTTTGTACTCTTTTTCAACAGAATCTGCCCTTTTCCCTCTTAGAAAGTTACCCTCCCCCTATCCCTGGCTTTTCTACCTCTGTAAAAGTCCCCATCCCTCTCCCAACCACCCAGGGCTTGGTTTGGAGTCTCTGAGTTATAAACCTGGCACTCTGTGGGCCAGCCTCTTTCCTATGTACCACTTCAGAGTAGCTTTCCTAAATATTCCTTTAAATTCAGCATGAGTCCGCTTTAAAAGGACACGTGCTTAACAGTTGATTTTCCCCAGCTCGGGGTGTGTGTGTGGTTATTCCTATCTTTTAAAACCTTTTTTTGCACTATTGCACTTATTACTCATTTGACACTTTCGTCCTTTTACTTTAATGAGATTAAAAGCTCTGGAAGTCTAAAAGTGTAATAAATACTATGAAACAACCAGAAAAGGTCCTCATCTGACTATCTCAACCTAGTCTTTCCTAGGACATCACCACAGGTTTTACATTGGAGACACAATGCTTGTTGAATCCAATTATGTTGAAGAAAAGCCCTACTTACTATTCATAACAATTAGTAAATCTTAAACTAATACAGAATATTCTTTTTAATGAAATTTCAGTGTTATATACAGAGCACAGAGCATTTTGTTAGGCTGTTTTCCAAAATGCCAGCAGTTTCTTGAAGCTAACATGGCTTGCCTCTACTGATGGATTTTGGAGGGTCTGGCTTGAGATCATTATCACTATGCTCCTTTTCATGGAGATCTGGGAAACATTTCTCGGGCTACAGACTGCTAGAGATGGACTTAAGCTCAGAGGTGCCACTCCTAGTTCCAAAAGTAGAGCACAGAGGTCTGTTTGTGAGTAATTAGTTATTTACAAACCTGAAATGGGCTCATTGAAATAATTGCAGATACAAACACCCTTGTTTCCGTAGAAACAATCAGTTCATGTGGAAAGATTCGAGAGATTTGTTCATGTTCCTCCTGGACAGAAATATTCTGAAATTGTTGTTGTCCTCTCCTTAGTTGGTTACTGAGTGCTAAGGATGGGAACACTCAATGAGGAGTCCCCCCTTCCAGAGGGCTCCTTCACTCAGAGGTCTGTATCACTGCAACTCATTACTGACGTCACTCAGACCCGTGGCTGACAAGGAAACAGTCATTTTCTTTAAAGCAAAATGAGCCATTAGTATTTTGTTGAGGATTTTTGCGTCTATATTTATAAGGGATATTGGCCTGCAGTTTTCTTTTTTGTGCTGTCTTTGTCTTGTTTTGGTATCAGGGTTGTTTGCTTTACAGGATGAGTTAGGGGACATTCCTTCCTTCTCTCTTTTGGAAGAGTTTAAACAGAATTGGTGTCAATTCTCCTCTAAATATTTGGTAGAGTTCACCAATGAAGCCATGTGGTCCAGGATTTATTTAATTTTGGTTAGGAAGTTTTTCAGTATTGATTCAGTCTCTTCACTTGTTATGGGTTTGTTGAGATTTTCTATTTCTTCTTGAGTCAGTTTAAGTAGGTTGTGTGCTGTCTTAGTTATTCAGTGCTGCTATAACAGAAATACTACAAGTGGATGACTCTGACAAAGAGAATTTTATTCTTTCAGAGCTTAGGAAGCTAGAAGTCCAAATGCAGGGTGTCAGCTCTGGGGGAAGGCTTTCTGTCTCTGTTGGCTCTGGAGGAAAGTCCTTGTCATCAGTCTTCTCCTTGTCTAGGAGTTTCTTTGTGCAGGAACCCCAGGTCCAAAAGATGCACTCTGCTGCCAGTGCTTCTTTCCTGATGATATGAGGTCCCGTCTCTCTATTTGCTTCTCTCCTTTATATCACAAAAGAAATTGACTCAAGATACAATCTAATCTTGTAGTGTGAGTTCTGCCTCGTTAACATAACTGTCTCTAATCCTGCCGCATTACATCACATAGGAAAATCGTATCAGATGACAAAATGGTGGACAATCACACAATACTGGGAATCATGGCCTAGCCAAGTTGACACACATTTTTGGGGGACACAATTCAGTCCATAACATGTGCTTCTAAGAATTTGTCCATTTCATCGGGTTATCCAGTTTGTTGGCATACAGCTTTTCAGAGTATTCTGTCAGAATTCTTTTTATTTCTACTGGGTCAGTTGTAATGTTTCCATTTTGTTTCTTAATTTGGTTATTTGTATCCTCTCTGTGTCTCTTTTTCTTCATTAGTTTAGCTAAAAGTTTGTCAATATTGATCTTTTCAGAAAAATGACTTCTGGTTTTGTTGATTCTATTTTTTCTTCCTGCATTTGATTTCACTTATTTCCTTTCTTTTGATATGTTTAGGCATAGTTTACTCTTCTCTTTTTAGTTCCTCAAGTTGTAGAGTTATGGTAGTGATTTGAAATCTTTCTTCTTTTTTCATGTAGGCATTTACTGCTATAAATTTTCCTTTGAGTATTGCTTTCACTGCATCCGACAAGTTTTGGTATATTGTGTGTCAGGCTGGGTTCTCTAGAGAAGCAAAACCAGTAAAGCATATAACTATATATATAGAGAAAGAGATTTATATCAAAGAAACAGGTCATGCTGTTGTAGAGGCTGGAACGTCCCAAGTCTGTGAATTAGGATATAGGCTTCTCCTGAGTCACATAGCGCAGGGGCTGGCATACCCAAGATCGGCAGGTTGGAGAGCAGGGCTCTTGCTCACAGGCTGTGAAGATCGACAAATCCCAAGTTCAGCAGGTAAGCTGCTAGATCAAGTCCCAAGAACCAGAGGTCAGATGAACAGGGGCCAGCTGTAGGATCCAGAGCAAGCAAAAAGCCAGAACATCTGCTTATATTCGGATGTAGGCCACATGCCTAAGGAAACTCCCTTTCAACTGATTGGCTGCTTACAGCAGATCCCATCATGGGAGTGATCACATATAAACACTGAGAATCATGGCCCAGCCAAGTTGATGCACAATCTTGACCATCACATTGTGCTTTCGTTTTCATTTGACTCTCAGTAATTTGTGATTTCTCTTTGATTTCTTCCTTGACCCATTGGTGGATTAGTAATATTTTGTTTAATTTCCATATGTTTGTGTATTTTTCAGTTTTTTTTTCTTTCTGTTATTGCTTTCTAGTTTCACTCCATTGTTGTCAAAGAAATAGTTCGTATGATTTCAGTCTTTTTATATTTATGAAGATTTGCTGTGTGACCTAATATGTGGTCTATTCCAGAGAATGATCCTTATGCACTGGAGTAGAATGTATATTGTGCTCTTCTTGGATGAAGTGTTCTACATATGTCTGTTAAGTCAAGCTGGTTTATAGTGTCATTCAGGTCATCTATTCCCTGTTGATACTCTTTCTAGATGTTTTGTATTGAAATCTCCAAATATTACTGTAGTGCTGTTTCTCCCTTCAATTCTGTCAGTGTTTGCTTTATATATTTAGGTGCTCCAGTGTTGGGTGCATATGTATTTATGATTGTTAAACTTCTTGATGAGTTGACCCTTTTTTTACTATATAATGTCCCTGTTTATTTCTCCTTACAGATTTTGTCTTAAAGTCTATTTTGTCTGATATTAAGATTGCCACTCCAACTCTCTTCTGGTTATTATTTGCATGGAATATTTTTTTCCATCCTTTCACTTTAAACCTATTTGTGTCCTTAGGTCTAAGGTGTGTCTCTTGTAAACAGCATATAGTTGGGGCATTTTTTTTTTAATGCATTCTGCAATTCCCTGCCTATTGATTGGAACATTTAGTCCATTTACAGTCATTGTAATTACCAACAGAAAGGGCTTACTTCTGCCATTTTGGTTATTTGTTTTTGGTGTGTCTTAAGTCTTCTTTGTTTCCTTTAATACTGCCTGATTTTTTTTTCAAGTATGCCATTTTTGGTCCCTTCTCCTTTCCTTTTGAGTATGTTTTTTAGATATTGTCTTAGTGTTTACCGTAAATATTACATTTTATACCATACGTTTGTAACATCCGAAAGTAGGTTGATACCAACTTAACTTCAGTAACATACAATAAATTATATACCTATACCATTTACCCTCATTTTGATGTTGTTATAACCAATTACATCTTTATATTTCATGTGCCGTTTAACATAATTTTCTCCTTGTTTTTATACATTTCTCATTAAAAAGTATGAAGAACAAAACAAAAGTATCAAGCATGAATACCTTATTACTATTCCTTATATTTGCCCATGCAACTACCTTTACTGCAGATCTTACTTTTTATGTATGTCTTTGAATTACTTTCTAGTATCTTTTTTCTTCCATCTGTAGGACTCTCATTAGTATGTAGGGGTGGTCTGGTGGATATTAACTTTCTCATCTTCTGTTTGTTTGGGAATATTTTAATTTCACAGTCATTTTTAAAGCAGTTTTGCTTTTTTTCCCCCTTTTCTTTTCTTTCAGCACTTTAAGTATATCATTTCATTGCCTTCTGGTCTCCATTGTTTCTGAGGAGAAATAAGCACTTAATCTAATTGGGGATTCTTTATGTGTGACTGTTCACTTCTCTCTCGCTGCCTTTAGGATTCTCTCTTTGTCTTTACTTTTTGAGATCCTGAATATGATGTATCTCAGTGTAGATCTCTTTGGTTTATCCTGCTTTGAGTTCTTTGAGTTCTTGGATGTGTACATGTCCTTTATCAGATATGGGACTTTTTCTGTCATTATTTCTTCAAATATTCTTTCTTTCTTTTACTCTCTCTCATCTCTTTCTGAAAGTCTTATGACGGGTATATTAGGTCTCTTGATGTTGTCTCATAATTCCATTAAACTGTGCTCATCAGTCTTGAGCCTCCATTCTTGTTGCTCTTCAAAAACCAAAAAACCCAAACCCATTGGCACTGAGTTGATTCTGATTCATAGGGATCCTATAGGACAGAGTGGAACTGCCTTATAGGGTTTCCAAGGAGCAGCTGGTGGATTTGAACTGTTGACCTTTTAGTTAGCAGCCAAGCTCTTAACTACTGTGCCACCAAGGGTCCTTGTTGCTCTCCAGTCTCTGTAATTTTCAACTATTTTATCCTCTAATTCACTGATCTTTTCTTCTGCCTGATCAAATCTGTTGTTACATCCTTCCATTGTGTTTCTCATTTCAGTTATTGTCTCTTTCAGTTCCAGTATTTCTGTTTTGTTTATTTTTAGAGCATCTAGCTCTCTTTCTTTTTTTTTTTATGTGTTGTTTTCCTTATTTCTTCTAGATCTTTGTCTCTGTTTCCCCTAGTTCTTTGATGATGTTTAATATTGTTGTGTTATTTTCTTTCATTCTGTTCATAATTTCGGCTTCTGTAGATGCAATTTCACTCTTTGTCTTATTCATTGAATTGGCCATTGTTTCTCTTATTTTTGTGTGTCATATGATTTTATGGGGGGCATTGGAATTTTCAAAGTTGTTAACTTTCTCAGTTTTCACCAGTATTTGCCCACACTTCTTTCTGCAAGAAACTGTTAGTCAGGTAGAGCCTTTGGACCTTGCTTACCACTTTCTTGTTATAGCTCCTTCTTTCTTCCTGTTTTAATTAGAATTTGAAAGTCCCATATCTTGGTTTTCAACTTTCAATAGTGCCTAAACACACCAGAGAACACACAGAGATCAATATGTCCACCTGAGGGTGCAATCCTCTCTCTCTAGTTATCACTTCCTCTGCTGCCCTGTTTCTGCAACCGTATTTTCAGTTGGAAATCCCACACTCAATGATCGCCTTGTGGTGCTGGGTGTTGACCTCAGATTTTGCCTGAGGCTTCTGTCTCTGCTTTCTGGGGGCCACTGTACTGACATTCAGTGGAAGCACAGGCAGACTTTTCTCCCTATCATGAGGAGGAAGGGTTGGCACTCCCCAGACCAACCTCAGAGAGAGCTGTCTTGTTGATTTCAGGAGCAAGCCCCTGTGGCCCTGTGTTGGTTGGTGGAGCAGGCTCCACTTAAGTGACCCATCTCCTAGCTCTGTGTTAGAGGACCTTTTGTAGCAATTTGTATCAGCCCAGCAGCCAACAGTTAGCAGATGACAGACTGGTATGCTCTGAAGGAACATTTAGGGATATCTGCTTTGTTGATGTCAGAGTCCCACAGTAATATGTTGGTTGTAGATGCAGGCTCCACTCAAGCTGATTACTTTCTAGTTGACAACAACCTCAGTCAACATTTCTCAGTGCTGACTGGAAGGGAGAGCAAATGTACCCAAAATGACCCCCAGGGAAATCTGTCTTTTTGATCTCAGAGTCCTGAGCTATGGGGCATCCACTATGTGCAAGCAGGCAGAGAGCTGGTTGTGGGAGTGCACTCCATCGCAAGGGACCTTCTGTAGCAAATCACAGCAATCTGGCAGCCAACGGGTACGGGGTGAGGTGGGACTGGCATGCTCAGAATGGACCCCGAGAGAGGTTTGTGTTGTTGATTTCAGAGCCTCACTGTTAGTATGTTGGATGTGGGTGCAGGCTTCACTCAAGGTGCCCACTTCCTAGCTCACAGCAGCCTCAGTCAGCAGTTCTTAGCATAAGGGGGCAGACAGACCTGAACTGACCCCTGGGAAGATCTGTCTTGTTGATTTCCAGGGCCTGACTTATGGAGTGCACAGGCAGGCAGGCAAAGAACTGGCTTTGGGAGAGTGATGACTCCGCTGCAAGGGGCCTTCTGTAGCAATTCAAAGTAGCCTGGAAGCCCAGAGTTACCAAGTGGGAGAGGGGTTGGTATGCTCTGAATGGACCTCCAAGGAGGTCTGCCTTGTTGATTTTAGAGAAGCTGAGGGTCCTGTCTCTTCACAGGAAGAGGGTGTGGTGGTTAGGGAAGCCTTTACTGGCATCACTTTCCCAGTTCACAGCAGCCAGTGGCACACGTGGTTGGTGAGAGGGACAGGAATGGTGGGAGAAGTGATTTTTCTACCATATGCAACTCGTAGTTGACTCCTTGGTTCTTGCTCTTCTGCAGTTCCCTGCTGCTGTCCTTTGCTCCCCGATTCAGAATACCTCAAAGCCAACCACTGTTTTCTTGTATTTGTGGAGGAGTGTTGGAATGATTGGGAGCCCTGGTTGCACAGTGGTTAAATGCTTGGCTGCCAACCAAAAGTTTGAACCCACTAGCCACTCCGTGGGAGAAAGATGTGGCGGTCGGCTCCCATAAAGGTTTATAGCCTTGGAAAACATATGGGGCGGTTCTAGTCTGTCCTGTAGGGTTGCTGTGAGTCAGAATCTACACAACAGCAACGGGTTTCAATTTTTGGTTTGAACTGGAACTATGATCTGCTTGCACTGTCATCTTCCCAGAATCCTGTGTGATTTTATAGTAAAATTTTGACATTAAATTATTTATGTATTGTCTTGTATTTTATCTTATAGCTTAGACATATGATCAGTTTAACTAGTGTTACAGAATATCTATATGGTCACCTACCACTGACAACTTGCACTGTCTAAACATCTTGTGTTCCTAGAACTTATTATTAAATATAAGTAAGAATCTCTCTTTCCAATGAAAATTTTAAAAGGTAAGACAGAAAGAGTTTGCATTGTAACTACAGGACAAGTCCTAACGAATAATCCACATTTTTCAAACATCCCCTAGAGGTATCTCCTAGTCATTAGGAAGTTCAATATTGCTTTCCTCTCCTCTGGTACCAAGTATTAACACACATGTGTTTTTCTCCACAGTAAAGCCGACCGTAATTGATGTTGACATTTATGTTAACAGCATTGGGCCTGTGTCATCGATAAATATGGTAAGAAGCTATTTTATTTTCTGATCTGATGACCTTGCATCTGTTCCTGCCTCCATGCTTGTTGTGGATTTCCATCTGAGATTTACCACACTGGTCTAGAACTCACAGTTGATTTCTTAAATCTGGGGCATTTGTTGATAGTTTATATGCTGAAAATGGTAAAAACCTAGAAGTAGGATCTGTGACACTAACAGTGAAGCACAGATCTCATGATTAAGGAATAGTCCCCTCTCCTCTGTACACATATTTACAGCTCATAGTTACCTTGATGGGATTGTCTATAATTTTGCAGTCATTGGTTGTATTGGACTTCATGAATACAAGGGATGTATGTATGTGACAGCTTTTTGACTTTTAGTTCCTTTTTATCAAAATCAAGAGATCTACCTTTTAGTGTTTCTCAGGAAAAGATGAGAGATTACCCAGCTCATACTTCTGTCTTTAGTTTGAGTTCTGCAGGTACATCAGCAGTCTTTTTTTTTTACAGGAATATGTACATAGAAGGAGCCCTGGTGGCACAGTGCTTAAGTGCTCAGGTGCTAACCGAAAGGTCAGCGGTTCAAACCCACCAGCTGCTAAGCAGGAGAAAGATGTGTCAGTCTGCTTCTGTAAAGATTTACAGCCTTGGAAACCCAATGGGGCAGTTCTGCTCTGTCCTGTAGGGTTGCTATGAGTCAGAATCGACTCAATGGCAATGGGTTTGTTTTTTGTTTTTGTTTTTTAAATGTTCATAGAATCACTCATGTGATTTCACTGAGTAGGGTATTTCCACAGATATACAGTCAAAATGAGCTCAAGAAATAACTATTTTCACTATTATAAGAACTCAAGAAAAGGTTTAAACACAGAAGAAAACATTCTTTGATGGTTACGAGGGTAGGGAGGGAGAGGGAGGGTTATTTACTAACTAGATGATAGATAAGAATTATCTTACGTGAAAGAAAGGACAGCACTCACTACAGGGGAGGTCAGCACAACTGGACTAAACCAAAGCTAAGAAGTTTCCTGAATACAATCAAACACTTTGAGGGACAGAGTAACAGGGGTAGGGGTCTGGGGACCATGCTTTCAGGGGACATCTAGGTCAACTGGCATAACAAAGTTTATTAAGAAAATGTTCTGCATCCTACTTTGGTGAGTGTCGTCTGGGATCTTAAAAGCTTGCAAGCTGCCGTCTAAGATGCATCAATTTGTCCCAACCACCTGGTGTAAAGGAGAATGAAGAACACCAAAGACACAAGGAAAGTATTAGCACAAGAGACAGAAGGGACCACATAAACCAGACACTTCATCAGCCTGAGACCAGAAGAACTAGATGGTGCCCACCTACCACCAATGACCGCCCTGACAGGGAACACAACAGAGAGTCCCGGATGGAGCAGGAGAAAGGTGGGGTGCAGAACTCAAATTCTAGTAAGACGACCAGACTTAATGTTCTACTGAGACTGGAGGAACCCTGGAAAGCATGGCCCCCAGATTCTCTATCAGCCAAGAACTAAAACAATTTTGAAGGCCAACTCTTCAGACAGGGATTGGACTGGCCTGTGGGACATAAAAAGCGATACTCGTGAGGAGTGTGCCTCTTAGCTCAAGTAGATACAAGAGGCTAAACGGGCAGCTTCCGTCCAGAGGTGAGATGGGAAGGCAGAGAGGGTTAGGAGCTGGTTGAATGGACTTGGGGAATCGGGTGGAAAGGAGAAGTGTGCTGTCACAGTATGGGGAGAGCAATTAGAGTCACATAACTGTGTATGCATAAATTTTTGTATGGGAAAAAATAAAAAAATAAAAAGAAATAACTATTTTCAATGTTCCCTGTAAGTAGTACTTAGCTATTACACATGTCTCTGTATGTGAAAGTTTTGTGCCATGCCTCCCTGCGTGGAGTAGGGAAGAATTCTAGGAGCACACAAAGGCACTGGAAAACCCAAGGGACGTCGAAATTCCTGTCCACTAGGTGTCTTCTGGAAACCCTGGTGGCATAGTGGTTAAGTTCTACAACTGCTAACTGAAAGGCTGGGAGTTTGAATCCACCAGGCTCTCCTTGGTAACTCTGTGGGGCAGTTCTACTCTGTCCTATAGGGTTTCTATGAGTCGGAATCAACTCAATGGCAATGGGTTTGTTTTTTTGCGGGGGGAGGAGCTGTCTTCTCTGTGTTCATAACTGCACATTTGCTGCTGGGTTTGTGGGATGTGTGAGGCTGGGAACAGGGAATTGTCAGAATCCCTCTTTATCATTACAGTGTTCTGCGGGTGGAAATGACCCCTCCAAAATTAGTAGGAAAATAATTTCTTTTCATTGACAGGTTTTAAAAATGTTCATCTTTACTCTGATAATACGAAGTTTACATGTAGGAGTAAAATTATAATTTACACATCATTCACTTGAAAAAATCCTCATGTCGTTCATAACCTGGTGAAAAATGGACAAAATGGCAAAAAAGCAAAATGAATATGACTATTTGCTTTACACAATCGATGGGCTGTAGAATGGCTGTATCTTAAAAGCAAATTGTAAACGTAATATTTACTTTTCCCTAGCATTTGATCAGTTGACTTCATAAAGAGAGTAATCTCTTATTAATGTAATTTTTATTTTATTTTCTGGAGTTTTGTTTTCTTACATTTGTTGCATATCACTTTATCCAGCACCTTTAGATCTAATACTAATTTATTTCTAACACTAAAAAAAAGCCTTTGTAGAAGTATAGTTAAAAAATTATTTTGGGAAAAGTCATGTTTGCATGTATAGGGATTTTTGTGAACTTCTGTATCTGTGAGATTACTTTGTGCCCAGTATTCAGTTTTGCCCTTAGAATTGATGGACCAGTTTCCTCATGGGAATTGTAGGCTGCAGAGGAGAGGGAGATGTCAACTGATAACCACTGCCGGTGAGAAGGACTTGCTAAGGCAGGCGTTCCCCTTGGAGAGTTGCCGGGAACTGGAATAGACTTCTCTGATGAGGTGATCTCACCCTGAAGCTTGACCGGTAGGCAAGAAATTTGAATTAGAATTATTACTAGTCCTTATACTTGTCCATGGTGACGAGATCCTTGGTGAGGAGAGGTAGGACAACAGGGTGCATGAACACATTGGGGGATGAGACCTGTGCACCCCATCCCTGTTCCATTCCACTCTTGGCTGAAGTTTTGAGGTGTGACGTTTGGAGGTGTCCTGGTTAAGTCATGTAGAGTCAACAAAAGATAGCAAGGAGGGAGGGAAATTCTATTCCATAAAAGTTATTATTACTGGAGGATGGTTTGTTGCCTCATGAAAAATTTCTGAGGGTATCTAAGCTCAAGAATGTTCGTTTTTCCAAAAGAAGTCAAGAGCGCAGCACCACAGCGCCACTTTGCTTTGGTTTTTTTCTCTACATTTATCTGCTTGAGATTTATAGCAAATTTCTCATCTGCAGTTTTGTACCTGTCTTACTTATCTGTGCTGCTATAACAGAAATACCATAAGTGGAGGGCTGTCATTCATTGAATTGTGTCCCACAAAAATATGTGTCAACTTGGCTAGGATCCTCTATTTTGTGATCTGATGTAATTATCCTATAATCTTCCATTTTGTGTGTTGTAAATCCTGACCTCTATGTATTAAAGAGGCAGGATTAGTGTGGGATGTATCTTGAGTCACCATCCTTCACCACCCTTACTCAAGCCACACCTTTGCTTGAGTCACATCTTTTATCTTACAAGAGATAAAGGGAGAGAGAAGCAAGCAGAGATAAAGATCTCGGTACCACCAAGAAGAAGAGATGGGACTAGAGCACATACTTTGGACCTAGGGTCCCTGCACTGAGAACCTCCTAGAACCAGGACACATAGAGAGTTGTAACGCTAGAGACAACATAAGATGGCAAGAAGCAGAAGCAGAGAAACGGTGGCAGGAAACCAGGAGACCTTTGTGAGGCAGTGCATAAACCAGCCGATGGAATGACAGAGAGATGAGTGCTGTCCTGTAGGAGGCTTCCTGGTGGAGTGGGGTGCCTCTGGACACTTACTGGCTGAGCTAAAGAACTTTGTAACACTTGCCTGAGCAGGGCAGAGGTTGGGTAGAGCGGCTGAGGACGAGTGAGATCTGCCTGCAGACACGACACAGCTGAGAAGAGGCTGCCCTGGTTGACATGGACCTTTCTCCAGAGCTGATAGAGAAAGACTTCCCCTTGAGCCGACCCCCTGAATTCAGACTTCTAGCTTCCTAAACTGTGAGAAAATAAATTTCTGTTTCTTAAAGCCATCCACTTGTGGTATTTCTGTTATTGTGGCACTAGATAACTAGAACAATGGCTTTAACAAACAGAAACTAATTTTCTCACAGTTTAGGAGGGTACAAGTCCAAATTCAGAGCACGATCACTCTCTGGTGGCTCTGGGGGAAGGTCCTTGTCTCTTTTCAGCTTCTGTTCCTCTGTTCCTTGGTGATCTTCACGTGGACTGGCATCTGTCTTCCCCCATCTCTGCTTGCTTTTCTGTGCCTAATCTACTCTTTTTATATCTTGAAGGTGATTGGCTTAACACACACCCTACACTGATATGACCTCATTAACACAATAAAGAAAGCCCTGTTCCCAAATGTAATTACATCCACAAGTACAGTGGTTAGGATTTACAACACATCTTTTGGGGGTTACAATTCAATCCATAACAATACCCTTCATCAGTTTTTGAAAAATGTTGACTACTACTTATTTAAATGTTGCTTCTGCATCTGCCTCTCTCTTCACAGTCTAGGATTCCAGTCATATGAATGTTAAACATTTCTACCTTCTCCCATTTGTTTCTTATGCTTGTTTTGTTCTCTCATCCTTCTGCTGTTCATGCTTCAGTCAGTGGAGACTCTTCTGACCTGTCTTCTAGCATGCTGAGCCACTCCTCATCTGTGTCCAATTATCTGTTAAAGACGTCTACTGAGTTCTTAATTTCAGTTACAGTATTTTTCAGTTCCAACGTTTTAATTTGATATTTTCTAACAGAATTCAGTTCTCTAGTGAAATTCTCCATCTTGCTATCTATTTTCTTGACATACTAATCATTAAAATCCATGGTTGATAAAGGCAATATCTTGATCATTTGTGGTACTGTTTCTATTGTCTGTTTTTATTTATTTATTTTTATTGTTGTCTTTAAGTGAAAGTTTACAATTCAAGTTAGTCTCTCATACAAAAATTTATACATACATTGTTATGTGACCCTAATTGCTCTCCCTATACTGTGACA
>NW_004443955.1:2767318-2770496 GCF_000243295.1 Trichechus manatus latirostris | reverse complement strand
AAACCAAACACCAGTTTAGGTTAACTAGTTAAGAATTTCTCTCTTGAGCTTTGTGCTCTTTTTTTTTTTTTAATTGTTGTAGTTTAAGTGAAAGTTTACACTTCAAGTTAGTCTCTCATACAAAAATTTATACATACATTGTTATGTGACCCTAATTGCTCTCCCTATACTGTGACAGCACACTCCTCCTTTCCAGCCCAGATGTCCTGTGTCAGTTCAACCAGCTCCTGACCTTCTCTGCCTTCTCATCTTGCCTCTGGACAGGAGTTACCCCTTTAGTATCATGTATCTACTTGAGCTAAGAAGCACACTTTTCTCGAGTATCATTTTATGTCCCGTAGTCTAGTCTAATCTTTGTCTGAAGAGTTGGCCTCTGGAAGGGTTTTAGTTTTGGGCTAACAGAGAGTCTGTCGGCTACGTCTTCCCGGGTCCCTCCAGTCTCAATCAAACCATTAAGTCTGGTCTTTTTACTAGAACTTTAGTTCCACACCCCACTTTTCTCCTGCTCCGTCAGGGACTTTCTGTTGTGTTCCCTGTCAGGGCGGTCATTGGTGGTAGGTGGGCACCATCTAGTTCTTCTGGTCTCAGCCTGATGAAATCTCTGGTTTATGTGGCCCTTTCTGTCTCTTAGGCTTATACTTTCCTTGTGTCTTTGGTGTTATATGTTCTCCTTTGCTCTAGGTGGGTTGGGACAAATTGATACATCTTAGATGGCCGCTTGCAAGCTTTTAAGACCCCAGATGCCACTCACTAAAGTAGGATGCAGAACATTTTCTTAATAAACTTTGTTATGCCAGTTGACCTAGATGTCCTCTGAAAGCATGGTCCCGAGACCCCTGCCCCTGCTACTGTGTCCCTTGAAGTGTTTGGTTATATTCAGGAAACTTCTTAGGTTTGGTTTAGTCCAGTTGTACTGACTTCCCCTGTAGTGTGCATTGTCCTTCCCTTCACGTAAGATAATTCTTGTCTACTATTTAGCTAGTGAATACCCCTTTCCCTCCCTCTCCACCCTTGTAACCATCAAAGAATGTTTTCTTCTATGTTTAAACCTTTTCTTGAGTTCTTAAATAGTGGTCTTATACAATATTTGTCATTTTGTGACTGACTTAATTCACTCAGCATAATACCTTCCAGATTCCTCCATGTTATAAGATGTTTCATGGCTTCATCGTTGTTCTTTATCATTGCATTGTATTCCATTATGTGAATATACCATAATTTGTTTGTCTATTTGTCCATTGATGGACACCTAGGTTGTTTCCGTCTTTATGCTATTGTGAACAAAGCTGCAACATACATAGGTGTGCATATATCATCTGTTTTATTGCTTGGATCCCTTTCTTCCTATGTTTGGTAATTTTGATTTTGTATAAAAAATATAGAGGCTCTGGGTGATGTTTTCTCCTGTCTCTGGAGGTCTGAGTTGACTTGAGCTGATTCTCCTCCACTGCTAGGATATATCTCCGAAGAAGTCCCAAGTGAGAGTCTGGGGTGCATCCCAGGGTCATTCTATGAAGGTCCTAAACTCTGATTTTTAAATTTCCAGTGTCAGATAATGGCTGAAAATTTTGCTCTTTTTTTAGCTGTTTTCTGATTGCTTTTTAACCTCTTATTCTGTGTGGCTTAGCAGCAAATGTTTTGAGAGAACAACCAGTATTGAATGTTTGGCTCACCATTATTGTGTTCTCTGGGTTCTTGGCTCCTCTTATTTTGACTGCCTTGGCTGCTTCAAACTCCAGTTTTTCTCTCAGCCCCTACCGGTTTCTATAATTTCTAGCAGGCGCTCTTTGCCCAGTTCTCAACATCACGTACCCTGCCAGTAGGAGACAAGTTCTAGGGAGTGACATACAGGGGATTTGATTTACCACAGTGAGCCCAGCTTCTCTGCATCAGACTTCTTCAAAGAATTTTTGAATTTGTATTTTACCCGACTTTTCTGTTTGTTCTAGTAAGAGCATTGGTCTACTACAAGCTATCCCATTGTAGCCAGACACCCTTGTTTTGAAAATTTAAGTTCAGATGGAATAAGTTTAATTTCTAATAAATAAGAAAGAATAAATTGGAACAAAGAGTTAAGGCCTAAAGGAACTTTCTTTCTTGCTTCAGTAGCCTCCAAAATGCCTTCAGGGTCATGAAGAAGAGAGTATATTCTAGGATCAATGTTTCAAGGTTTTCCTTAAAATAATGAATGTTTGAAGGAAACTAAAGAAGGTTGATTATGTATTTCTCTCATGATCAGTCGTTTAAGAGGATAGTCTTAAATGTAGTTCCAATATTCTTTTAAGACATGAAAAGCAATGCTTTTTAAAAAAAAATTTTTAATTGTACTTTAGATGAAGGTTTACAGAACAAATAGTTTCTTATTAAACAGTCAGTACACATATTGTTTTATGACATTGGTTAACAACCCTATGACATGTCAACACTCTCCCTTCTCGACCTCGGAGGACCTTTCTTTTGGTGAAAATACATATAGCCAAAGTTACACCATTTCGAAAGTTTCTACATGTACAATTCAGTGACATTGATTACATTCTTCCAGTTGTGCTGCTATTCTCAATATCCATTTCCAAATTATTCCATCACCATTATCTTCAACTCACTGCCCCCTCGGCTTCCCATCAAACCTTTTGAGTTGCTGTTGTCCATTTGATCTCACATAGATAATTCTTTTTTTTTTTTTTTTAACCTTAGATGAAGGTTTGCAGAACAAATAGTTTCTCATTAGACGGTTAGTACACATATTGCCTTATGACAATGGTTAACAACCCCATGACATGTCAACACTGTCCCTTCTCAACCTTGGGTTCCCTATCATTAGCTTTCCTGTCCCCTCCTGCCTTCAAGTCCTTGTCCCTGGACTCCTGTGCCTCATTAGTCCTGTTTTGTGTTACGAGGCTGTCCAATCCCCAGCTGAATGGTGAACTTTGGGAGTGACTTCACCACTGAGCTAAAAGGGTGTCCGGGGATCGTACTCTTGGGGTTTCTCCAGTCTGTCAGGACAGTAAATCTGGTCTTTTTTTTTTTTTGGTGAGTCAGAATTTTGTTCTACATCCTTTTCCAGCTCTGTCCAGGACCGTTTATAGTGATCCCGGTCAGAGCAGTCAGTGGTGGTAGCTGGGCACCATCTAGCTGTACTGGACTTAGTCTGGTGGAGGCCTTGGTAGCTGTGGTCCAT
>NW_004443955.1:2732811-2766120 GCF_000243295.1 Trichechus manatus latirostris | reverse complement strand
GGTTTTTACATAGTCCCTTAATTTCTGTTTATCTGGAAATGATCTAATTTCACCATCATATTTGAATGAGAATTTTGCAGGATATATTATTCTAGGCTGGCAATTTTTCCCCCAGGGTTTTGTGGATGTCGTCCCATTGCCTTCTTGGCTACGTGGTTTCTGCCGAATAATCTGAGCTTAGTCTTATTGTTTCTCCTCCGTGTGTGACTTTTTGTTTTTCTCAAGCTGCTCTCAGGATTCTTTGTTTGTCTTTGTTTTAGTGAGTGTGATTATGATATGCCTTGGTGATTTTCTCTTGGGGTTTATCCCATATGGGGTTCATTGAGCTTCTTGGATGGCCAGCTTTTCATCTTTCATGATATTGAGGAAGTTTTCTGTCAGCAATTCTTCAATAATCCTCCCTGTGTTTTCTGTTTTCTCCACTGTTCTGGAACTGCAATTGCTTGTAGATTTTTGCTTTTGATTGTACCTCACATAATTCTCAGGGTTTCTTCATTTTTCTTCATTCTTTTTTTTCTGATTTTTTCCTCAAACAGAGTTGTATCCAAGTGTTTGTCTTCAATTCCACTGATCCTATCTTCCATTGTTTCAAACTTGCTCCTCAGTCCTTCTATTGACACTGTCCATTTCTGAAATCTTGTTGTTTATCTTTTGGATTTCTAATTGTTGTTTTTGTATGATTTCTAGTTGTGAATTTATCTTAGCATTTTGTTCTTGTATTGTTTTCTTGAATTCTTCCATTTTTTTGTCTGTATTTTCCATTAATTTGTCTATTTTTTCCTCATTTTTGTCCACTTTTTGCTTCAACTCTTGGATAATTCTGAATATTAGAGATTTGAATTCCCAGCCAGTTAGGTTTAGTGCCTTTTCTTCTACTGGAAATTCATCTGGTATTTGGATTCCTACTGGAACCATCCTATCGTGTTTTAGTAAATGTTTTGATATTGTCTGCTGTCTTCGGGGCATTTAGTTGTTATTTTCCTCATTTATTGATTGTAGATTTGTTCGTTTCATCTTGCTTTTTTTGTTTTATTTGGTTATGTCTGAGCAAGTTGGCTGTGTGTTCTTTTTTGTTTGTTTTTCTGTGGGCACGATACTTGTCACCTCCTTCTCCAATGGACAGGGTCAGTCACTCAGGTATGATACAACAGGGCAGGTCCAGCTGAAGGGGAGTTGCTCGGATGGGTTGTTTGTGGCATGTACCAGAGTTGACAGTGTGGACCAGGAATCAGTGTAGGGAAGATTCCAGTAGGCCGTGCCTGTGCTGCTTGGCAGTGTGATGTTTAGTGCACGGTACAGGTAGGCAGGAAGGAGGGAGTAGATTGTGCTGTGTGGAGCTAAGATGGGTATGGGAAAGATGAGAGAGAAGAGAGAGGAACAGGAGCCAAAAACATACACACAAACAAAAAAGAGTGCTAAGAGAGCTTGCTATTGGAGTGGACAGATGAGATACTGAGAAATGGAGAAAAACAAAAATGAAAAAAAAAGGAAAAGGGTAAAAGAAAAAATGAATAAACTGAGAGACTGGAAATGAAGAATGACAAAAAGGAATAAGAGAGAGAATAAAACAAAACAAACAAACAAAAAAACCAAAACAAAGGAAAAAAAAAAAAAACAAGAAAAAAGAAATACCTCCAGTGATGTCCCGGTGCGTCTGTGCAGAGTAAGGGAGTAGCTTCCAAGCTGTGAAATACTGCCTGGCTAGAAGGAGCTCCCAAGCTGAGAAAAGAAAAAGAAAACAAACAAATAAATCAAAACAGAACAAATCAGAGCAAACAAACAAAGAAGCCCTGGGGGTCCAACCAGCGTGGTGGCACGGGCTGGAAAGTAGTTTCACAGTCCAGCAGTGTTTTGAAGCCTTTCAGGAAGAAGCAAAGATGGTGCACGGAGCCACGTATTTGAGAGACAGGACAGTGAGTTTGTGAGAGGTAAGGAAGAACTCTAAAGAAGTGGAAAAAAGCAACACCAGCAGCCAACAAAAGGCACTCAGGGAGCCAGCCAGTGCAGGCAGGTGGAATCCAAGTGACACTGGCGTAAAACTTGTGCTTCTCAGCCAAGAGACTGTGGCTGCAGGAAGCAGAGGAGGCTGAGTGGGGGTGAAGAAGGGTGGGGGATGGGAAAGCATATATCGCTGGTTACTGGTTGTTCTGTCTTCTGCTGGAAGCTCAGTGAAGCTGTTTTCTTGTACTCCCTATTCGCTGATCTTTGATAGGAGTCCAAGATTGCAGATCTGTGCTACAGTAGCTGATAGTGGACCTCTGCATGTCTCTCTCCTTGCTCTCTGTTCTCTATCAGTTTCTTATTCCATTCAGTGCTTGGCTGAGTTCTTTATCTCTTCATTTGATGCTTAGGGTTTCAGGATTGATGTTTGACTCTGTTTGACTTAGTTTTTCTGATCTTTGCTCTGGAGGGATGGCGTGGTGATTCTGACTATAGCACTGTGTTGCCCGGAACAGGAAAAGAAATGCTTTTACACATAAAGTTTGTGTATTCCGGATTTAATTCATGTCTGGAAGGAAAGCTTTTGCCAGGTTAGGGGAGTTTTCAATATAAATAATAATATTTCAAATATAGCATATATAATATAAATCAATAGGCTCTACTGGAGAAGCCACACAATTTAAATGGAAATGATTTCTAGAGCTTTAAAAAAAATCCAAGAACCAGAAGGAAGGTGGCATTTAAAGGCCTTTCTACATCTGAGGTTCAGTGAATCTCAGTCTGTAGTAGGTATGCATGCACCTGTGAGGCTCTGGAGCCCCATGCCCAGGTCTCTTTTTTGCTCACTCTCCTACCCCTAGCCTCCAGCCCAGAGGCCCCAATAAATTTTTGTCAAATTAACAAATGAGTGAAAACCTGTCTTCACCCTCCGCCTTTCAATATGCGTACAAGTCAGTATATCTTATGTATAAATACGTACATGTTTTGTACTCTTGTAAACTTTGCCATGTCTGTAGGTCACAGTTTCATTAGTTAGTTGGTTCACTTCTCTTGCTCTAACAATATTAAACCAAACCAAACTTGTTGCTGTCAAGTCAATTCTGACGCATGGTGACTCCATGTATTATAAGGAAGAACTGCTTCATAGGGTTTTCTTGGCTGTAATCTTAATGTAAGCAGATTGTCAGGACTTTTCTTCTGTGGTACCACTGGGTTGATTTGAACCGCCAACCTTTAGGTTAGTAACTGAGCAAAAATCGTTTGTGCCACTTAGGGACCTTCTAACAGTATTGTTGTTAGGTGCCGTCAGGTTGGTTCTGACTCATAGTAACCCTATGCAGCATAGAACGAAACACTGCCTGGTCCTGTGCCATGCTCACAATTTTTGTTATACTTGGGCCCATTGTTGCAGCCACTGTGTCAGTCCATCTCATTGAGGGTCTTCCTGTCTTCTGCTGACCCTGTACTTTACCAAGCATAAGGTCCTTCTCCAGGGACTGATCCCTCCTGACAACATGTCCAAAGTATGTAAGACATAGTCTCACCATCCTTGCTTCTAAAGAGCATCCTGGCCGCACTTCTTCCAAGACAGATTTGTTCACTCTTTTGGCAGTCCATGGTATATTTAATATTCTTCACCAACACCACAATTCAAAAATGTCAATTCTTCTTTGGTCTTCCTTATTCATCGTCCAGCTTTTGCATGCATATGAGACGATTGAAAACACCATGGCTTGGGCCAGGCGCACCTTAGTCTTCAAGGTGACATCTTTGCTTTTCAGCGCAGAAGCGGTTTTTTGCAGCAGATTTGCCCAATGCAGTGTGTCTTTTGATTTCTTGACTGCTGCTTCCATGGGTATAGATTGTGGATCCAAGCGAAAGGAAATCCTTGACAACTTCGGTCTTTTCTCTGTTTATCATGATGTTGCTTATTGGTCCAGTTAGGAGGATTTTTATTTTTGTTTTTTTTATGTTGAGGTGCAATCCATACTGAAGGCTGTAGTCTTTGATCTTCATGAGTAAGTGCTTCAAGTCCTCTTCACTTTCAGCAAACAATGTTGTGTTATCTGCATAATGCAGATTGTTAATGTGTCTTCCTCCAATCCTGATGCTCCGTTCTTCTTCATATAATCCAGCTTTTTGGATTATTTGCTCAGCATATAGATTGAATAAGTATGGTGAAAAGATACAACCCTGATGTACACCTTTCCTGACTTTAAACCACCCAGTATACCCTTGTTCTGTCCAAACCACTACCTCTTGATCTATGTACAGGTTCCTCATGAGCACAATTAAGTATTCTGGAATTCCCATTCTTCTAACAGTATTAGTTAAGGATGCTTTCATTGTTTCAAGAATTTAATCCCGACAATAAACCTACGAGGCTAGTGATATCATCACCCAAGCTTTATGCTAATGGAGCTAAGGATTAGGAAGCTCATGTCCTATTCCCAAGATCATCTGCTTGGAAGTTGAGAGAACTACCATTCACACTATGCAAAACTAAAATAAAAAGGGAATCAGTGTGAGCTATGCTGAATGACATGTCTGATACATAAAACCAATAAATTTTAAACCAATGTTGTATTTCCTTTTCTCAGTGTCTTCCTTTGTTGTGGGACTTCTCACCATTTTATTCAAAATGCCATTAAAGGTGCTATTTATGTCTATTTTGTGGCTGAGTATGGACTTTAAAGGTGCTATTTGTGTCTATTTTGTGGCTGAGTATGGACTTCTCAGCAACTTAAGGACACTGGGCTGTCTGTAATAATAATAAAACATCTGTCCTTTGTTAACAGGGATCTGGCACACTAACCCTTCAAATGGATGAATAGCTTATTTTTCTTTTCATTTTGGACTTTTCCATTTCTGTTGGCTATTTCAGAATTGATTTTCCTCATTCGTCACAATGTGGGCTACCTTATGTATCTGTAAAGAGAACCTTCTTTATGTCACATATAAAAGACTCTATCTGAAAGTGATGACCTTGGACTGGCACTCCCTGTTAAAGGGTCTCACTCTGCCCTGCCTTGGCGAGTTTCCCACAGGCCCAAGTGTTGGCACAGGCCCAGCTTGTCCAATGGCAGGGACCCTGGTGCAGTTTGAGAGTGTGGGAGCGCTGCCAGCAGTGGGGTCAGGCACGGTGGCACTGTGATGGGGAGAGCCATCACTGTGGTCAGGTAGTTGGTCACAGACCTCTTTCGGAAGATCCCTCTGGTGGTGCCGTGAGGGATGGGCATGCTGTGGGTGATGAGCATAAGGGCAGACCAGACTGAATTAGGAGACACGTTCGGATTTAGTTGTGGAAGTCCAGAGTGAGAATGGCCTGGATATGAGAAGTATAACTTAAGGAGGTGGGTGACTGCCTGTAGGCATTAAGAAGTGGAAGAAGTCAAGGTGATTCACATGCTAACAGCTTTCACCAATCCGGTAACTATTCCTGAACACTTGGTCAGATTCCAGTGCTGAGCTAGGTGATTGGGGCACTAGAGTCAGGTGATGGGAGCATCAGAGCCAGTTAATGGAAGTACCAGGTCCAGGTAATGAAACACCAGGGTGAAGAGAACAAATAGATCACAGTGTTTATGGACTCACATTCCTGTGGGATAAGACATTGGACAAGCAAACACAAACTCTTGTCTTCCAGGTGTGAACAGTTCCATGAAGAAATTTAACACATGAATGGGGCTAATCTATGAGGTTTCCTTAGATAGGGCTTGGGAAGAGAGGAAAGTAGAGGGAGCTTAGGTAGGAGAGCTTAGTGGATGCCTGATCACAAGGGACTTTCTACACCATGATGTGGATCTTGGATTTTATTCTGATTTCAGTAGAAAACCTATAAGTGGTATTAAACAGGTAAATTATGTGATATGGTGTACCTTTTAAAAACAATGCTGTGCCCTGGCTATGCAAAAGGCTGGAGGGCAGCTGTCTTAGTTATCTACTGCTGCTATAACAGAAACAGAACAAGTGGGCGGCTTTAACAAAATTTATTTTCTCACAATTTAGGCGGCTAGAAGTCCAAATTCAGGGTGCCTGTTCTAGGAAAGGCTTTCCCTCTCTGTTGGCTCTGGGGGAAGGTCTTTGTCACTTTTCAGCTTCTGTTCCTGGGTTCCTTGGTGATCTTCGTGTGTTATGGTATCTATCTTCCCTCATCTGTGCTTCTTTGCTTTTGAGTCTAATCTGCTCCTTTTAATTCTCAAAAGTGATTGGCTTAAAACACACCCTACACTGATGTGACCTCATTAACATAACAAAGAAAACCCTATTCCCAAATGGGATTACATCCACAGGTATGAAACCAGACTCACTGCAGTCAAGTGGATAGCAACACTACAGGACAGAGTAGAACTGCCTAATAGGGTTTCCAAGGTTGTAAATCTTTATGGAAACAGGCTACTGCCACATCTTTCTCCCACAGAGTGTCTGGTGGATTCAGACAGCCGAGCTTTCAGTTAGCAGCTGAGCACTTTAACCACTGCACCACTAGGGCTCTGCCTCCAAAGGTATAGAGATTAGGGTTTACAACACATATTGGGGCAGGGGGACACAATTTAATCCATAACAGCTGCCTTGCCTCCCATTCCCAGGACAGTGATTGCATTTATGAATATTTTGCAGTTTTGCTCTTTTATAAGGGTTTGTCACTGTCCACGTGTCCTTGGCTTGCTACTGGCCACTAAACTGAAGCCTCAACTCCTTTCTCGTGGGTTGGGCAAGACTCAGGGTCCATGCAGGGCTCTGACTGTCCCCCAGGAGTACCCAGGTTCTCTCTATGTACAGCTGCCTGGTTCTGTCAACATGATTACCGCTGCCACCCACTGAGAGCTCTCCCCAGTTAGGTTCTGCTTCATACTCTATCACCAGTCTCAGAATACTCTGCAAGCTAGGGATTATAGTTCCCATTTAGTAATCAAGAACATGGGAGCCTGCCCGAAGGGAGTAAGCAGAGCAGGACTTGAATCTGAAGTCTCAGGGATCTGAGTCCTGTTCTGAGACGTGAGGCTGCTCACCAGCATCAAGGGAGCTGTAGCTGGAGTGCAACCAACTGGGCTACCTTTCTTACGCTTCTGGGGTGGGGGTGTCTCTCAGGGTAGGAAGCTGGACACACCCCAAGGCTGAGAGAGACTTACAGAGATGCGAGCAGCTGTGCCTCCCAGTATGCCACATACTCCCACTGGTGGCACCTGTCACAATGTCAACCCCTGCTGGCCGTTGCACCCATTTAAGGCCTTGAGTGAGCTCTTCAGGGTCTGTGAGTTTGAAAGTCAATATGAACACCAAGCATAATGGCACCCTCATAGCCACTGTGCAAGGGTGGCCAAGATACCCCACATAGGTGATCATCACTGGGTTCACACCTGGCATGGACAGGTGAAGGGAGGGGTGGAGCCATCAGGGGCTGGGATGCTCTGCGTAGCAGCTGCATAGAATGGGGGAGGGGTAACATTTGGGGATGTCTGGTCTGGGGGCAGGGCCTTTAGCGTTCTTGTTCTTGAACACATTCTAATGCCTGAACTATGCTAGGCACAGAACACTAAATAAATGTGTGCAATGGATGCGCACACCACTGTCCTTCGAATTTAGATTTGAAGGCTGCAGTCCTAAGGCTGCTTTCTAATACTAACTACTAGTTTCATATTAGGCACGTGTCTGTGGTAGGTGTGTATATACATATATGTGCATACATATATATATGGATGATATGATGTATAGGTGTGTGTGTGTATATATATGTATATATATAATTTTATATAATAAAGAGTTTTCCATTTTAACTATTTTTAAGTATACAATTCAGTGGCATTCAATTATGTTCATCCTGTTTTGCAAGCATCACCACTATCCATTTCCAAATGTTTTTCATCCCCCTAAACAGAAACTAGGAGCCTTTGTGGCATAGTGGTTAAAAGACCGGAAGTTCGAATCCACCAGCCACTCCTTGGAAACCCTATGGGGCAGCTCTACTCTGTCCTGTAAGGTCGCTAAGAGTTGGAATTAACTCAATGGCAATGAGTTTGGTTTTTGTTTTGAAACAGAAGCTTAGGAACCCTGTAGCACAATTAAGCACTTAGCTGCTAACCAAAAGGTCAGTGGTTCAAACCTACCAGCACTTCTGTGGGAGAAAAGACCTGGCAATCTACTCTCATAAATGTTACAGCCTAGCCCTTTCATGATTGAATTTCTTTGTGTTGTGATTTTTTTGTTGATGGCATGTGTTTTCAGTAGTGGAATGCATGCGGATTAATGGAGTGTGTTTAAAATTTTGGTTGGTAATATGGATTTTGAGAGATATTATGTGGGAATACAAGTTCCCACCGGTCCCTGGCAGCACTCTGGTGCCATGATTTGTGGGACAATCTGTCCCAGTGATCCCAGGAGGCATGATTAATTGTGAACACCTTCCCTTTTGTTACATTGGGCACCTCTGGTTTTCTAAATATGACATAAAAAAATAAAAACAAAACCTGTCAGGGCTCCCTAACTATCACACAGAAAACCATAAATATGCTTACAAGGCTTATCCAGCTGTAAAAAAACCAAAAGAGACAAAAGTTTGACCCAATCACACTACCTCGATGGCACTGCCTAATACTTAAGCCCTCTACTCCAGCTGTTTTGCGCCAACAAACATTTCCTTCATTTTTCACTGTTACACATGTTCCCACTGGAGGCTGCAAATACTTTTCATGGGAAAAGTAGCCTCTCAAGAAACATGACAGGTGGAAAATGTGTATAGGCAACTGTATATCCCAAGGATGATGAAAGGGCTAGGAAACCCTATTGGGCAGTTCTACTCTGTTATATAGGGTCACTATGAGTCAGAATCAACTTGATGGCACAACAGAAACTCAGTGCCCCTTAACTAATAACTCCCCATTTCATCCCTCCCTCCTGCTCTTGTTAACCACTAATAAACTTTGGTGTCTATGGATTTGCCTATTCTAGATATTTCGTGTAAGTGGAATTATACAATATTTGTTCTCTTGTGATTGACTTACCTCACTCAGCATGATGTTTTCAAGATTCATTCATGTTGTGGCATGTATTAGGACTTCATTTATCTTTATGGATGAATAATATTCCATTGTATGGATATACCACATTTGTTTCTCATTCATCTGCTGATGGATTCTTGGATTGTTTCCACCTTTTGGCAATAGTGAATAATGCTTCAAATGGACATTGGTGTACAAGTATCTGTTGGAGTCTCTGCTTTCAAGTCTTTTGGGCGTATACCTATGAGTGGAATTCCTGGATCATATGGTAATTCTATGTATAACCTTTTGAGGAACTGCCAGATTTTTCCACAGCAGCTGCATCATTTTATATTCCCACCAGCAATGGATGCTATGGTATGTATTTTTAACCAGAGAGGTATTTTGGGTGCCTTGTCTCACTGAGCAAGTTGGATGGGGAGAATCAGCAACATATCTAATAAAGAAGAAAATTAAACACAATGCATGCTTCTGTGATTCTGTCCAGATTCCTTCCAGGCAGTTCAAACGGCTAGTATGATTTAGGTTTTTGCAAAAGATACTGCAATTCAAAAGCATGTAAGTTTAATTTCATTTCCCAGAGCAGCAATGTTATGACTGAGACTATTTCCCTAACCAAGGGTCTGGTCTTCTGAGAAATTTTTAATAAAAATAACCACAAATATAATTTAAAATAAACTACAATGGAAGTAACTTACACTATGAAGTTAGGAACTTTCTCAGGTATACAGAGAAACCACCAGGCATAACATCAACATCAGTGTCAGTCATTTATTTTGGAAAGAAAATGCTTGGAACAGGATGTTGACACTAGGCAACGGTACTTGACTGCTACAGAAGGGTTGAGATTCTCATGTTCATAAGCAGGGATGTTAATGAAAGGCAGACTTACCCTCACCTTAGATATCCCAACAGTGGGAGCCAGCCACTCCCTTGTTGGCTAGAGCCCGAGGCTCCCAGGTCACTCACTGCTTGGAGACTTAGTAAAAGAAGTTTATGTACAGGCAGGAAGCTGGAACCAGAGACCTCCAGTTCCATAAAGTGAAGATGTTATGAAGACATCAGAAAGAAACTTCCACAGCACTGAGTTTGAATCTTAAATCCCAAATCAACTTTTCAACTTGATTCTGAGTGAGACTCCTGTTTAATAACAGTGTGTTAAAACTGTCAGGAAAGCACTGAGTTTTCTTTTGTCAGTGTTGTGTAGTCTTTTAAGAGGCAGAACTATAGTCCTGAGGCCTGTTTTAAAAGAAAGATCAGACCCTGTGGGCGGGAAGGAGTGCTGACTTTCATATTTGTCTCCTTGGAGGCTGGCATTGATGGTTCTTCATGGTCCAGTTATGCTTCTGGGGCTGAGAACCACCCCTGAAAGCATAGTGAGGGTGAGACTCTGTCCCTGTGGAGCAGAGCCGTGAGTCGTGTGTGGACACGAGCAGCCCTACTTCCAGTCACTGGGGAAAAGGAACATTTGCCTGCAGCAGCCTTTCTAGTCTCTTAGAAAGCTAATGCCCTATGATTTTATGAGTCTGACACAAAAAGGAGATTTGATTTTCTAATGCTGAAGAAACTCTTTTAAAAATTAATTTTGCCAATGATTTGCAATCAGTCACCTTTTGTTTCTGTGCTCTCTAATCTGCCCGATCTGCTCTTTCATGAAATGCATGCTAAAGATAGACTTGTCCTTGGAACTTTAGAAGGAAATGAAAATGAATTGGAGTTATCCAAGAAAGCAGTAAAACACTATTTTGTTTTATTTCTTCTTCTTCTTTTTTTGTCTGAAAAGTTATAACTTAGAGATTTTTCGAAACACTTAAATGAAGACAGCAATTAAAGTTTAGGCATTTGAAAGCAATTAATATGAAATTTAAAAAATGACCGTGTGACATTAGCTTCCTTTATTCTCCTTCTGTAATTGCTCAGCCTTAGAGTAGCTCTGTGGTCCTGATGGGATTGTCCAGTATGAGCAAGGACTCCACTGGCCTTGTCTCTACATGGAGTTGGGCACTGGCTGTTGACCTCTCAGACCATGATAAAACCCTTCCATATTTAAGCATCATTTGTAGACTGCATTTGCTGAGATATTCCCTCCCTTTCTGTCAGAGTTTGAAGAGGGAGAATTTTAGAGGCTATACCATTATAAATTCTCCTTCTTGCATAGAAATGTCTGTAATTTTATAAATATTGTGAGTTTTGTTTTTTTAACCTAAGCTCTGGACATGATTTCTAACTTTTTTCCAGAACATCATCTAGTTACCCAGTAAATATCTCTCATTTAATAAGTTATTCATGGAACATCTTAATGTATCCTCTAAATAAATTTCCCCTCCTTGGAATCCATATCATTAGCAGCATGTTCGTTTACTATGTAGGTCAGCCCAGCAAACAAGCAGACAATCAAATTTGGGAGCATCTTTGACCTTATGTCTTTTACTTCTCGTTTCTATCTTGTCACCAGGTATGCTGGCCATGTGATTCTACCCTCATGAAGTTTGAACTCTAGCCTGTCTCAAAATCTACAGGACAGCATAGCAGTGGGGAGGTGGAGTTAAGCCCACAACTTGAGTCTGCAGGGAGAAGTCATTGCAGACCTCTCTGATAAAGGTTCAAGAACTCTTCTGATAGATCTTCATATGGCTGTAGGAAGGACAACGTCCTTCAAAACACCCCTGTTCTCCATACAGTGCAAGTCTTTTTCTTGGTCTTGTTTTAGTGTGTTTGATTTCTTCAGAGGACGCAAAGGCATAGAGCCAAAGCTGACCTTAGCGAATGTGGTTCTTGAGTGGCCGGACCCGTGTGTGAGGACAAGGCACACTATGGCCTAGCTGGATGCAGAGGTCTTCTCAGGGGCATGCACCTCTAGTCCCCACTCGCATCTGCTGATGGGACATCATTATTTTTCACCTGGACCAGATACCTTAAAACCTTGCACAGAACCCAAGTAGGTAAAACAGATGGAAGTTGGAGTGTCTCTGATGTGTGTAGGAGAAAGGTACTGGGCCGTACCCACCCAGCCTTCTCAAGTTACCTCAAGGAGCATACACCTCCCAGGGGATATGAAGCCCAGTCTGAAAGCCCCTGGCCTCAAACACTACAGACCCTCTGATAGGCCCTTCTTCATCCCTCCACTGCATGGCTGCCAAGGCATCTTCCAAAATGGGCAAGTGGGCCAGCCCTCTGCTAAAAACCATTTTTTTTCTTTTTATTGTTGTGCTTTAAGTGGAAGTTTACAATTCAAGTGAGTCTCTCATACAAAAATTTATCTATACATTGTTTTGTGACCCTATACTGTGACAGCACACGCTTCTTTTCCACCCCGGATTTCCCGTGTCCGTTCAACCAGCTCCTGACCCTCTCTGCCTTCTCATCTCGCCTCCAGACAAGAGCTGCTCATTTAATCTCAATTTAATCTCATGTGTCAACTTGAGCTAAGAAGCACACTCTTCACGAGTATCATTTTATGTCCCATAGTCCAGTCTAATCTTTGTCTGAAGAGTTGGCCTCGGGAATGGTTTTAGTTTTGGGCTACCAGAAAGCCCAGGGGCCATGTCTTCCAGGGTCCCTCCAGTCTCAATCAAACCATTAAATCTGGTCTTTTTTCTAGAATTTGAGTTCTTTACCCCACTTTTCTCCTGTTCTGTCAGGAACTCTCTGCTGTGTTCCCTGTCAGGGCGGTCATTGTGGTAGCCAGGCACCATCTAGTTCTTCTGGTCTCAGGCTGATGAAGTGTCTGGTTTATGTGGCCCTTTCTGTCTCTTGGGCTAATACTTTCCTTGTGACTTTGGTGTTCTTCATTCTTCTTTACTCCAGGTGGGTTGGGACCAATTGATACATCTTAGATGGCCACTGGCTAGCTTTTAAGACCCCAGATGCCACTCACCAAAGTGGGATGCAGAACATTTTCTTAAAAAACTTTGTTATGCCAGTTGACCTAGATGTCCCCTGAAAGCATGGTCCTTAGACCCCCACCCCTGTTACTCTGTTCATCAAAGTGTTTGGTAGTGTTCAGGAAATTTCCTAGCTTTGGTTTAGTCCAGTTGTGCTGACTTCCCCTGTAGTGCGCTGTCCTTCCCTTCACCTAAGATAATTCTTGTCTACTTTCTAGTTAGTGAATAACCCTCTCCCTCCCTCCCCACCCTTGAACCATCAAAGAATGTTTTTTTCTGTGTTTAAACCTTTTCTTGGGTTTTTATAATAGTGGTCTTATACAATATTTGTCCTTTTGCAACTGACTAAGTTCACTCAGCATAGTACCTTCCAGATTCCTCTATGTTTTGTTTCCCGGCTTCATTGTTGTTCTTTATCATTGCGTAGTATTCCATTGTGTGAATATACCATAATTTATTTATCCATTCATCCCTTGATGGGCACATAGATTCTTTCCATCTTTTTGCTATCGTGAACAATGCTGCAATGAACATGGGTGTGCATATATCTTATTTGTGTGACGGCTCTTAATTCTCTAGGATATATTGCAAGGAGCAGGATTCCTGGATCGTATGGTACTTTTATTTCTAGCTTTTTAAGTAAGCACCAAATCAATTTCCATAGTGGTTTACCATTTTACATTCCCACCAACAGTGTATAAGTGTTCCAGTCTTTCCACAACCTCTCTAACATTTATTATTTTGTGTTGCTAAAAACCTTTTGAGGATGCCTGGTGATCATTTCATGTCCCAGCTGACTCACCTTCCCTGGGTGACATCCTTGGTTTCTCTCCTCCCCTCCCGCCGTGTCCAGTATATCACCAAATCTTGCCGGTGTAGCTGCTGCAAGAGCCTTCCCATAGCTCTTGCTTTCCTCTCCCTGGGTATAAATGAGCTTCTGAGACATGGGCTAACTGCAGTGCCTCCTGCCCAAATCCTCTCAAAGGCCCCCACTGCTGCCAATATGAGCTCCAAACTCTTTGGGGGCTCTTACTGTCTTTCCAGCCCCAAGTCAGTGTTACCTCTCCCGAGAAGACCATCGTGATCACTCCAGGTGGGACCGTGCCTCTCTTCGGTATGGCCACAACACCCTGTTCTCATGTGCGGCAACTCACTTACTTCTTATCATTGTAAACTTTTTCTCTGTGGGTTTGTGTGTTCAGTGAGTCATAAGATGTCAAGGCAGATGCCCCGTATTTGATCTCCAGCCACTGGCATAATGACCGACCCTTTGTGGGTGCTTAATAAAGTGCTCAATAACTGCCTTTTTTTCTTTTTCTTTTTTTTAGCTGAACTGAACTATCCTGCTCATGCTCCTTCCTCTGGAAGTTCTTTCCTGCCTGTGAAATTATTCCCATCTTTCCATCCCAACTCTAATCCCTAGCAAGTCATTAGTAAAGCTTTCCTTAGTAAAGTCCAGTAGAATTGTTAATTGAATTGAGTTCGGCAGGGCACAATTCAGGACAACATAACATTTTTTCATTTTTTCTTGTTGGTTTATGTAAGTAAGAATTTCCCAATCAGTGTGTAATTAGATATGTATTAGTTGCCTATTGCTGTGTAACAAATTACCTCGAAACTTAGTGACTTAAAACAACACATTTATTATTTCACAGTCATTTCCTCCTGGGCTGTTAGATTAGAGTCTGGGTTGCTCACAGGCCTTTTCCTTATGTGAACCTGTCCATGGGCAGCTTACCACCTGGCAGCTAGCTTTATCAGAGAGAGTTCTATGAGGGAATGATGGAGAGAGAGGGAGAGAGAGAAAGAAGGCTTGAGACAGAGAGAAATGCATTTTTTATCATCTAATAGCAGAAGTGACATCCCATCACCTTGCCATATTCTGTGCCTTAGAATCCATCACTAGGTCTGCCCCATGCACACGGGGAGGAGGTTACACAAGGGGTAGAATGCTAGTAGGTGGGGTTTGGGGAGCCTGTTTAGAAGCTGACCACGACACACCTGCTTGCACTAGTCACTGTGCTAAGAACAAAAATAGACGTGATCTCTAAAGTGAAGGTGATTAAGGCTAGAATGTGGAGCAGTCATGAATTCACATAATCACTAAAATAGATTATTATGTATATTGAGGTGAAGTACTTGAAAAAATGGAATCAGAAGCTTTGAAGGGATGTTATGGAGGAGTTTGACCGAGATCAGGGATTGCAAAAGGCCTTGTGAGGAGCTGTTGTGTTGTTGTTAGGTGCTGTCTAGTTGATTCAGACTTATAGTGACCCTATGTACAGCAGAACAAAACACTACCTGGTCCTGCACCATCCTTACAATCATTACTATGTTTCAGCCCATTGTTGAATCCACTGTGTCAATACATCTCAGTGAGTGTCTTCCTCTTTTTCGATGACCTTCTACTTTACCAAGCATAAAGTCCTTCTCCAGGGACTGGTCTCTCCTGATAACATGTCCAAAGTACTTGAGATGCAGTCTCACCATCCTTGCTTCTAAGGAGCATCTGGCTGTACTTCCTCCACGACATATTTATTCATTCTTCTTACAGTCCATGGTATATTCAGTATTCTTTGCTAGCAACATAATTCAAAGGTGTTAATTCTTCAGTCTTCATTATTCATTGTCCAGCTTTTGCATGCATATGAGGAGATTGATAATAGTATGGCTTGGGTCAGGTGCACGTTAGTCCTTAAAGCACCATGTTTGCTTTTTAACACTTTAAAGAGGTCTTTTGCATTACGTTTACCCAATGCAATACATCTTTTCATTTCTTGACTGCTGCTTCCACGAGCATTGATTGTGGGTCCAAGTAAAATGAAATCCTTGACAACTTCAGTCTTTTCTCCATTTATCATGATGTTGCTTACTGGTCCAGTTGTGAGGATTTTTGTTATCTTTATGTTGAGGTGAAATCCATACTGAAGGCTGTAGTCTTTGATCTTCATCAATAAGTGCTTCAAGTCCTCTTCACTTTCAGCAAGCAAGGTTGTGTCATCTCTGTATCACAGGCTGTTAATGAGTCTTCCTCCAATGCTGATGCTGAGTTCTTCATATAGTCCAGCGTTTTGAATTATTTGCTCAGACACAGATTGAATTTAAGTATGGTGAAAGAGTACAACCCTGATGCACACCTTTCCTGATTTTAAACAATTCAGTATCCCCTTGTTCTGTTTGAACAACTGCCTCTTGGTCTATGTGCAGGTTCCTCATGAGCACAATTAAGTAAGTGTTCTGGAATTCCCATTCTTCACAGTGTTATCCATAATTGGTTGTGATCCACACAGTTGAACACCTTTGCATAGTCAATAAAACACAGGTAAACATCTTTCTGGTATTCTCTGCTTTCAGCCAAGATCCATCTGACATCAGCAATGATATCCTTTGTTCCATGTCTTCTTCTGAATCCTACTTGAATTTCTGGCAGTTCCCTGTCGATGTACTGCTACAACCACTTTTGAATGATCTTCAGCGAAATTTTACTTGTATGCGATATTAATGATATTGTTGGTTGCCTTTCTTTGGAATGGGCACAAATATGGACCTCTTCCAGTCAGTTGACCAGGTAGCTGTCTTCCAAATTTCTTGGCATAGATGAGTGAGCAACTCCAGAGCTGCCTTTGTTTGTTGAAACATCCCAATTTGGTATCCCGTGAATTCCTGGAGCCTTGTTTTTTGCCAGTGCCTTCAGTGGAGCTTGTACTTCTTCCTTCAGTACCATCAGTTCTTGATCATATGCTACCTCTTGAAATGACTGAATGTTGAACAATTCTTTTTGGTACAGTGACTCCTTGTATTCCTTCCGTCTTCTTTTGGTGCTTCCTGGGTCATTCAATATTTTGCCCATAAAATTCTTCAGTATTGCAACTTGAGGCTTCAATTATTTTTTAAGTTCTTTCAGCTTGAGAAATGCTGAGCATGTTCTTCCCTTTTGGTTTTCTAACTCCAGGTGTTTGCGCATTTCATTATAATGCTTTACTTTGTCTTCTCGAGCTGCCCTTTGAAATCTTCTGTTTAGCTCTTTTACTTCATCATTTTTCCATTTGCTTTAGCTACTCTGCCTTCAAGAGCGATTTTAAGAGTCTCTTCTGACGTCCATTTTCATCTTCTCTTTCTTTCCTGTCTTTTTAATGACATCTTGCTTTCTTCATGTATGATATCCTTGATGTCATTCCACAACTTGCCTGGTCTTTGGTCATTAGTATTCAATGCATCAAAGCTATTCTTGAGATAGTCTTTACATTCGATTCGGATATACTTGAGTTCACATTTTAGCTCTCGTGGACATGCTCTAGTTTTTTACATCTTCAACTTGAACTTGCATATGAGTTGCTGGTGAGGGCTAAAGGACGAGTAGATGTTAGGCAGGTGAAGGGGTGGTGTCAGAGCAGAGCAGCAGGTGCCAGAGCCTTATGTGGGATGAGATCATGGCACAACCCAGAAACTCAAAGAAGGGTAAAACATCCACCAACTCCAATCAGGGGGCCAGATGCTAGAAATCCAGTTATTGGTGCCCCGTCCTTACTGGTCCGTACATGACCTAGCAGTCTCTATCCATTTCTCTTTCTGGAGTGTACCTTGTATCTACTGCAAGATGAATGCTCTAGAAAGGATGAAATGGTACATGCTTTGGCAGCAATCAATTGAAGCAGCTTTGAGCTAGAGCACAAAACTACAAATCTGGTGAAATTACGATGTATCAAGGGTGTCAGGAAGTGCACTATTTTGCTTTATCAAAGCAGATGGGTGTTCAGTGAGGGGAAAGAGAGGTGAACTTGCATCTATTCAGTTTGCAATGTGTGCCAAGCAACTTAGATGTATTATCTCATTTAGTCCTCACAAAGCCCCATGAAATCAGTGTTTCCAGTATCTTTTCAGAGACAGGGCACTTACTGTAGCTAGATGATGGGCCCAAAGACTCAAGTCTCTCAACACCAAAGGCACTGGGTGCCTCTGCAGGCTGAGTGCTTTTCACATTGTAGCAAAACTGAGTACCCACCAATGGCTTGATTAATTCTAAGTGCACAGAGAGATACTGGCTACCTCTGGAGCAGCCTCACTTTCTCCATCTTCAAGTGGCCATGCTGGGAATAAATGTTTTCTGTGTCCAAGGAGGTCCTGAATGTGAACTCAGCTTGAGCAGTACACACAGAGCTTGGAGTATGGGAAGCATTATGAAGGTGGTGGTGAGGATAGAAAGTGATGAATTTAAGTTCCTATAGTCTTTTTAAATAAGGCATTGGTGGTTCTGTGGTAGAATTCTTTCCTTCCATGCAGAATTCTTGGGTTCCATTCCTGACCAATGCACCTAATGTGCAGCCACCACCTGTCTGTCAGTGGATGCTTGTGTGTTGCTATAATACTGAACAGGTTTCAGCAGAGCTTTCAGACTAAGATGGACTAGGCAGTAAGCCCTGGCAATCTACTTCCAAAAATCAGCCAGTGAAAACCCTGTGGATCACAACTGATCATGAGGATGGTGAGATCTGCAGCTGATCATGGGGACGATGCAGGACAGGGCAGTGTTTCGTTTCCTTGTTCATGGGGTCACCATAAGCTGGGGCTGACTGATGGAAGCTAACAGCCACAACTCTTCTTGAAATTATTTCTGTAGTATTTCTTCGGCTCCTCCCTTTGTTCTCAAGCAATTTGAAAACACTCATGGATGTTCCTTTTCTTGTGTCTTGAATTGCTGTGTGTGTGGTGGGTCAGTTTCCTAGTGCATCTTTAGGCATGCTCGATTTGCTGTTCAATCTTTGACTCACAGCCCTGTGATACAGGAGAAAGCCGATCCTTTGCATTTCTTTCGCTCTTTAATATATTGATAGGAAATTCTTTGTACTTCAATTTCAAAGTCACCACATGCTCATATTAAATTGCTCTTGAATAAGTGAGGTATGGTTTTCGGAAGTCTGAAAATAGGCACATGCTTTTTAAAATATATTTCTAGTCTTGGAGTAGAAAAGAACATCATTACACTTTTGTCTTCAAGTTTTCTCCTTTTTGAGGTAGAACATAATCAAACACATCTGCAGCTCACAATGACTTAGAATAATTTGATGTTTTCATGTGAAACTGTGTCAAAATGAAAGTGCTGTTGTGGCTATAATTCTTTCTTGTTTTATATATTTTGTTACTTATTTAAAATCTATCTTTAGTTACAAATTTTTAACACTCTGAGATGTGAAAAATGATATAAGATAATGCTGCAGTGTGACCATATGATGTCGGCTGCTTACTCAGCTTGTTGTTGCATAATTTTTCACTCTCCTTTCCATTCCAGAGATAAACCACCACACGTTGATTTAAAATCCAACATACTGGGTATCTTCAGGCTGCTGCTTTCTGAAGGAACATTCTGGTTGTGTTCTTATATTCAGGGTGACTTTCAAGTCTTGTGGTTGTGACATTACTTGCCATTATGGATAAATAAAAAGTCCAGCTGTGCAACTTAGGCCTAATGTGGTGAAGGATACTCTCACCCTCACAGGATATAAAGATTATCTGTAGAATCACCTTCATTGCTGGCACTGAGTATCCTTTGGTTAACAAGATGCATGGAGGGTGCCCTACGGCCATGTTACAATCAATTACACAACCTATTCTGTGGACATGGAGCCCCTGCTGCATGTGAATGAAGTTCCACCTCTTAGGATAGTGCCCTTTGTATTAATTGTTTATGGAATAAAGAAAAGGAGATTTCACCATGTGAGAATTATTTGGCAATGCACAGATTTAAGTTTTCACAGTTATATTTTGCAAATATCCTTGATAAAATGTGCATTTGATGTTTTGCTGCCTCGCGAGAGTAACGGTCAGGCTGTGCTTTAAGAGAAACAGGCTGAAACAGAATTGTGTCTGCTCTCTGGCTCTGGGAAGAGGTGCTATGAGTCTGCTTCTGAGATAAAAAAAGAATGAAGATGGGTCACCTTAGTCTAGCAAACATTTAATTGAACATTTTATCTGTATTTGAGTCAATTATGTTTTAATTGGAGGTCATTTTGCTGAATATTTTGAGCCCTGGTAAGAATTTAATTTGTGAAACAACCAAATTTCAGAAAATGAGAAAATCAAATGAACAGGAGTCTGAGAAAATGAATGAAGGATAGTTTGTCAACACTTAGTACAATTAAAATACAGTGTCTGAGGGAAAGAAAGGGACAGAAGGAGGGGAAGCCTCTTGGGGAGAAGGAGAATGTCCTGTGAGGAAGGGGCAGAAGGCACCGAGAGCCACCTGCTCAGCCACCCTAGGGGCTGCATCCCACTGCCCCTGGAAGTAGGGTTTGTCATCACCAACAGTGCCAGTATGCCTCATTCTCCTGAGCATGTTACAGGTGAGAACATGGAGGCAGAGTATTCCTCCTCTAAGATGTCATGGTCAGGGTCTGTGGGTCAGCATACTCTATCATCCAGGCCTGATGGCTTGGATCAGGTGGGTTTCAAATCTCCAGGGAAATCCTTTTAACTCCGGATGCTAGGCCTGAGCCCCACACACCTATTAAGTCAGGCGCCTGGACATCTAGATGAAAGTAGCCTTCAGTCTTGTGTAGTGAATGGAATAAGAAAATCTGTTCAAACTCTTATTTCTAGTCATCACGAATATTACAAGTCTCATTTTTCATATTTGAAAAGTGGGAGCAATAAAATCTCTTTCAGAGGTATTTGAGAATCACATTAAATATTATATGTTAAACATTTAATTGGATGACTAATAGTTAAAATACTCTGTGAAAGAACAGTAAGTGAAAAGGATGAATGAAATTTATAAATTGCTAGAGCAGAAAGAAGCATAGGTACACAGACTTCCTTGGGTGAATGAGGGGTGGGGAGCAGAGCAGTAAGATAGGCTGGAAGGCATGAGCCCAGCCCTGGGAATCTAGGACACTTCGATAACCAAGTCTAGCTTAATTTTTCAGTTAACTAAGCCCTGTTATAGAAGGTTGATTTTGGGTTCATGAGATAATTACGTCAAGTGTCTGGTGTTTTCATATGTTGAGTAAGATGTGTAATAACTGCATTTCTCTCCTCACTTCTGAGATGGGCCTTTCCAAAAGAAGAGATGAAGCGAGAGTCTTTTTTGGCAGGGGAAGAAGATTTTAATTTATTGCATATCACATGCAGATTCTAAAATGAGATTTAGTCTCTATAGTTGTAATTTACAAAGGCCATGTACCCAATGATATCCACTGAGTACATATTAAGGAGATTAGTTTTAGGAAAAAATCAACAAGATTTTCTTTTATTTACTTTGTATGAAAGAATAAATTTGCATTGGGCCATCGGACCATTTCCTCTTCTTATTTTGGTAAGCACGCCTTGGATCAGAAGGGTTGAGTCCACACCTCCTTTCCTTCTGTATCTGTTGTGCTGTTTCTCCTTTTATCTTAGGCTGGGTTCTCTAGAGAAGCAAAACCAGCAAAGGGTATAAATATATATAGAGAGATTTATATTAAGAAAATGATTCACTTGGTTGTAGAGGCTGGAACGTCCCAAGTCCAAGGGTCAGGCTGGAGGCTTCTCTTGATTCATGTAGCTGCAAGGGCTAGCAAACTCAAGATCAGCAAGTTAGACAGCAGGGCTCTGGCTCACAGGCTTCAAAGACTGATGAATCCCCAGATTGGCAGGCAAGACAGCAGGTAAACTGCTAGCTCAAGTCCCAAGAACCGGAGGTCAGATGAACAGGAGCCAGATGCAGGATTCAGTGCAAGCAAAAACCCCAGAACCTTACCAGAAAGTCCACTTATATTGGATGCAGGCCATACCCCCAAGGAAACTCCCTTTCAACTGACTGGCTACTCACAGTAAATCCCATCATGGAGGTGATTACATTATATCAAATCTCATCATGGAGGTGATCACATTATTACATGACTGCCAAATGACATTATAACTACCAAACCACTGAGAATCTTGGCCTGGGCAATTTGACACACAAAGGTAATCATCACACCTTTTAAGGGTGGTTTGAGGGGACTCTGTCAGGCATGAGGTCACTGAGGAGGTGTGAGGGAACTCCATCAATGGTGAGTTCACTGAGGGTGTATGAGAGGATTCCATCAGGGTTCAGGTCACTGGGGAAAGTGTGAGATGACTCTGTTAGTGCTGAGGTCACTGAGGGTGTGTGAGAGGACTCCATCAGGGATGAGGTCACTGGGGGAAGTGTGAGGGGACTCTGTCAGGGGTGAGGTCACTGAGGGTGTGTGAGGGGACTCTATCAATGGTGAGTTCACTAAGGTGTGTGAGAGGACTCCATCAGGGGTGAGGTCACTGGGGGAAGTGTGAGAGGACTCTGTCGGGGTGAGGTCACTATGGTTGATATGAGGACACTTTGTCAAAAGTAAAGTCATTGTCAGTGGTGTGAAGGACTCCATCAGGGCTGTGGTCATTATGGGTGGTGTGAAGGATTTCCATCTGGGGGCTGAGGTATCAAAGGGCTGTGGGAGGAGACTTCTTCAGTGGCACGGTGTAAGGGGGTGTGAGGGAACTGCAGCAAGGTCAAAGATATCATTGGTCCTACTCAGGAACAGGGACGACTGTTCACAGAGCTTTGATCACCCATTTTCATGCTGTTTCATGGCCCCATAGCACAGCTTCCTTCATGCCATCATAGTGGACTAACCACTTTATCCCACTTCTAGTAATCTTAGGATAAAGCTCCATCCTAGCATGTGGAAGCATCCATGGAACATCAACAGTAAAACCAGTACTCACCCCTGGTAGCAAGGTTTTCTCATATAAGCAACAAAATTATGTAGCTTCCTGGTGGCACAGTGGTTAAGAGCTTGGCTGGTAACCAAAAGGTCTGCAGTTCAAATCTACCAGCCACTCCTTGGAAACCCTATGGGGCAGTTTACTGTCCTATAAGGTCACTACAAGTTGGAATCGACTCGACGACAACAGGTTACTGAGTCAAAACTCTAAGTTTCAGACTTCCTAAGTTGTTATTTTCATACTTATATATTTTACTTTGCACTACCAATGACCTATTCCTTGTAAATACCTTTTTTCAACAACATAAATGGCAACTATACATGTGGACCTTGCCAGATGGAATACACCGGAATCAAATCAACTACATCTGTGGAAAGAGACAATGGCGAAGCTCAATATCATCAGTCAGAACAAGGTCAGGGCTGACTGCAGAACAGACCATCAATTGCTCAAATGTAAGTTCAAGTTGAAGCTAAAAAAAATGAAAACAAACCCACAAAAGCCAAAGTATGATCTTGAATATATCCCAACTGAATTTAGAGACCATCTCAAGAATAGATTTGATGCATTGAATGCTAACGACCAAAGACCAGATGAGTTGTGGGATGACATTAAGGATATAATACATGAAGAAAGCAAGACATCATTAAAAAGACAAGAAAGAAAGAAAAGACCAAAATGAATCTTAGGAAAGACTCTGAAACTTGATCTTGAACGTCGAGTAGCTAAAGCAAATGGAAGAAATGATGAAGTAAAAGAGCTGAACAGAAGATTTCAAAAGGCAGCTCGAGAAGACAAAGTAAAGAATTATAATGAAATGTGAAGATTGGGAGTTACAAAATCAAAAGGGAAGAACACACTCGACATATTCTTCAAGCCTAGAGTTGCAATGTCGAAAGATTCTATGGGCATCGCTATGAGTCAGGACAGACTCGACTGACAGCATCTAACAACACAACAGGGGCAAAATATTGAAGGATGCAGGAAACATCAAAAAAAGATGGAAGGAATACACAGTCACTGTACCAAAAAGAATTGGTTGATGTCCAGCCATTTCAGGAGGTGGCATAAGACAAAGAATCGATGGTATTGAAGGAAGAAGTCTAAACTGCACAGAAAGCACTGGTGAGAAACAAGGCTCCAGGAACTGATGGAATACCAATTGAGATGTTTCAACAAATGAACTCAAGGCTGGAAGCACTCACTTGTCTATGTCAAGGAATTTGGAAGACAGCTACCTGGCCAACCAACTGGAAGAGATCCATGTCTGTGCCCATTCCAAAGAAAGGTGATCCATCAGAATGTGGAAACTATCTAATATCATTAATGCCACACACAAGTAAAATTTTGCTGAAGATAATTCAAAATTGATTGCAGTAGTACATTGATAAGGAGCTGCCAGAAATTCAAGCTAGATTCAGAAGAGGATGTGGAATGAAGGATATCATTGCAAATGTCCCATGGATCTTGGCTGAAAGCAGAGGATACCAGAAATATGTTTACCTGTGTTTTATTGACTATGCAAAGGCATTCGACTGTGTGGATCATAACAAATTATGGATAACATTGCAAAGAATGAGAATTCCAGAACGCTTAATTGTGCTCATGGGAAACCTGTACATAGACCAAGAGGCAGTCATTCAGACAGAACAAGGGGATACTGCTTGGTTTAAAATCAGAAAATGTGTGCATTTCACCATACTTTCACCATACTTATTCAATCAATATGCTGATTGTATCCTTTCACTATAGTTATTCAATCCATATGCTGAACAAATAACCTGAGAAGCTGGACTATATGAAGAACAAAGCCGTATCAGGATTGGAAGAAGCCTCATTAACAACCTTGCTTGCTGAAAGTAAAGAGAACTTGAAGCACTTACTAATGAAGATCAAAGACTACAGTCTTCAGTCTGGATTTCGCCTCAACTTAAAACAAAAATCTTCACAACTGGACAATAAGCAACATCATCATAAATGGAGAAAAGATTGAAGTAGTCAAGGATGTCATTTTACTTGGATCCACAATCAACACCCATGGAAGCAGCAGTCAAGAGATCAAAGGATGTATTGCCTCGGGCAAATCTGCTGAAAAGACCTCTTTAAAGTGTTAAAAAAAAAAATGCTACTTTGGAACTAAGGTGCACCTGACCCAAGCCGTGGTGTTTTCAGTTACCTCATATACATGTGAAAGCTTGACAGTGTATAAGGAAAACCAAAGAAGAATTGATGCCTTTGAATTATGTTGCTAGCGAAGAATATTGACTATACCATGGCCTTCCAGAAGAACAAACAAGTCTGTCTTGGATGAAGTACAGCCAGAATGCTCCTTAGAAGCAAGGATGGTGAGACTTCAGCTCTCATAATTTGGACATGTTATCAGGAGGGACCAGTCCCTGGAAGAAGGACAGCATGCTTGGTAAAGTACAGTGTCGGCAAAAAAGAGGAAGACCGTCAATGAGATATATTGACACAGTGGCTGCAACAATGGGCTGAAACATAGCAATAATTGTAAGGACGATGCAGGACCAAGCAGTGTTTCTTTGTGTTGTACATAGGGTTGCTATGAGTCAGAATAGACTTGACAGCCCCTAACAACAACAACAATAACAACAACACAACAATGTTTTATTTCCAGATTGATGTCAATGCATTACCTTTGTGAGATTTTTCTATTTAACAATAATACTTTATTAACTATTTATTATCAACAAATCATAAACTGGTAATTTATAATTATAATGGGATTACTAATAACTCCTAAGAGTTATAAAATATTACTATTAATTCCTCTATATTAGTATTTTTTCAATTTTTACTGATACTTTACATAATTAGTTTGCTTACTATATGTTTAATATTAGTGGTCTACATTTGGTAGTTTCTTAACTAAGGGATGGGTCCGCTGCGCGTAGTAAGAGGAAAGTTATTCAGTTGTGGTCAGATTTTTATTTCCAGTTGTGAGCATTTCTAGCAGATATATGCTACACAAAGCTTATGTAATCACATGCATGTGGGAGTGGGACACAGCCCACGGATATTGTAAATGTATGATGTGTCGATAGCCCATGGATGTTGTACATGTACAATGTGTCCGTAGCCCATGGATATTGTACATGTACAATGTGTCCATAGCCCATGGATATTGTACATGTACAATGTGTCCATAGCCCATGGATGTTGTACATGTACAATGTGTCCGTAGCCCATGGATGTTGTACATGTACAGTGTGTCCACAGCCCATGGATGCTGTACATGTACAGTGTGTCCACAGCCCATGGATGTTGTACATGTACAATGTGTCCGTAGCCCATGGATGTTGTACATGTACAATGTGTCCGTAGCCCATGGATGTTGTACATGTACGATATGTCCGTAGCCCATGGTTGTTGCACATGTATGAAGTGTCGTTAGTGCCGTTGTTTTCTCCCTTTCCCCTCAGTGCATGGACTTGTACCTGAAAGCCTAGAAATCTAGAGACAAGCTTCATTTGTTCAAAGGGAGATCCTCCTGACTTTAATCATTTTCGGTCATGATTAGACCTGTAATCTTCATTTCTACAATTATTTGTGGCTTGGAACTTCAGAAGAAATGTACTTTATTGTTTTTTTATTGTTTGTTTTGTTTTTTGTGGCCAAGGCATCCAAAAGTACATCCATCAACTTCTATCACGAGTACAAATTCTAGTGAATTTGCCATTTTTTAGGAAAATGCTGTTCTCTTGCATAGTGTCTGTCATGTAATCTTACTCCCCTTGCTGACAGAAATGAAGGCATGAAAAACAGCAGGTCTGGTGGGGATGACAGTTTATTTTGTTCTACTGGCATAGGTTTAGCACCACAGACAGCACAGGCCCTTCCTGCTCTTCTGTGACTACAGGCAAGGAGCCCAGCCTGCTGCAGCCACACATGAAGCCCTGAGCCTGGTTTTTCATGCAAAACCCGAGTGCATGACAAGAAGTTCCTACTGGAACTCCTTCATATTGCATTGCAATACATATGACATCTCCATGATGGCTAATGACCTCCTTGTTACTGCTTCTAGAAGATAAAAAAATCTAATGTAAAAGCAAGCAAAAAGTAATGGGCAAGAAGATTTAATGACAAATTAAAAGATCTAATTACAAGATTTAATGTACAGCTATGCTAATAGTTCGGAGTCCCTGGGTGGTGCAAACAGTTAATATGTTCCACCGCTAACCAAAATATAGGAGATTCCAGTCCACCAGAGGTGCCTCGGAAGAAAGACTTAGTGATCTACTTATGAAAAATCAGCCATTGAAACCATATGGAGACTAGTTCTACTCTGACACGCATGGGGTAGCCTGAGTCAGAGTTGATCCCACAGCAACTTGTGGTTATGTTAATATTTTTTATAATCTAGATAAATAGACAATTTTAGGGGAAATATAAATTGTAAAACATAGGTCAAGAAAACGGTAACAAATAACATTGGAAAAACTGTAGAAGTTATCAAAGAATTTCCCCCATAAAACTTTCCAAAGACAAAATCAAGGTTTTCAATTTTTCTCTGAATCAATATTCCCAAAGCTATATATCCCGACCGAACACTAAAGGGAGGGTTTAGTTCAGGACATTTGGATTTAATCTAAACATGGAAAAGCCAGCTTTCCTTGCCTAAAAGAAGTCCCAGTGGTGAAGAAATACGTTTCCAGATTATGTCATAATGAAAGCCTATATGCCCAGCTTCCAGTACAACGCCAGAAGAATTTCTGCTCTGATCTGCCCAGCCAGGCTCATTGTGTGACGAAAGCTGTGTATTTATGCTCACAGTGAATTTAAGGGGTATTTTCCAAAGCGAAAGAAGCATTCAGCTTTTTGCACAGTTGTACTGCCGGTTGAGGGCTAGGCCAGATACTCATACTGAAGAATATTCTAAACTGTTCCATTTTCAAAGCCTTTGAATTAAAGTCATATCTTGTTGGATTCCCACGTCTCACAATGACAAGACACCCAACCACACTAGTCTTGAATAAACTGGAATCAAACGAGGAATGTTGATTTCTTCACAGAAGTTCCAGCATTCAGGTTTACCCTGCATGTGAGGATGGAGATGATGGCAGCTGGAGTCCCCACTGAACTCTCTGCAGAATGGCACTGAGCGCAGAGTAATTACAGAGACAGGGTCTTCTGTAGCAGCTGTGGAGGAAGGTAAAGATTTTGAGTATGCCTTACACTTTCAGCAGAGGTCTGAAATGTCTCATTTCTCAGTTTGACTAAGTTTTGAGAAACCTATTGGACAGGAAGTGAGCTATGTTATACTCACCCGGGAGTCAGAGTATGTCTGGAATTTGGGGAATTGATTTTTAATCCCTAAGTGTCTGGCTACATGTCTGGGTCAATGTTTGGATCTACTGTGACCTGTGAAAGTACTTGAAAAAAAAATTAAATTGCCATATCAGAAACTAAGAACCACCATTTTATAAAAAGTTAGAGTAATTGTAGAGATGTGCTGTCTGAATGCATGCCTGTAATCTCAAGACTAATTTAGTCTATCAGATTCCATTATGTTCAATGACTTGATCAAAATGAATATAGCTATGCCATTTTGTAAAAATAAATGGCTTTAAAACCTCTTGTATTGCTACAATATGCATTTTCTTAAAAGCTCTTAGGCTAAACGCAACCATTGTCACCAATAAAAACATCTGTGAAGGCTACACACTAATACATTTTTGACCCTGTGGCCACTATTAAAAGAATTTTAAACCTTGCTTTGTCAGTTAGGGAACTCCCAGCTGCTGTAACAAGAGCCCAAAGTAATTCAGTGATTTGAAGAAAGTAGACGTTTCTCGCATAGGAATTTGGAGGTGAACATTTCAGACTTGTGGGCTGCTCTGGTTCCCCCAGTTACTCAGGAAAACAGGCTGACAGTGGCTTTGTCATTTACAGCATGTGGGCTCAAAATGTGCTGTAGATTACCTTCTTTCCAGCCAGTGGGCAAGCGGCCTGTCTGGGGCACCCTCTTCTTTGTTCTCTTTCTCTAGTGTGCGCTCAATCTTGGGCCCCACCAGATACAAGGGACCAGGAAACTGGGCTCATAACTGGCAGCCCCTCCCACCTGCAGCCTTGTCACAAAAAACCTTGGAGAATGGACTTCGGTGGGCAAGTAACTGTCTCCACCACTGTACGCTGAATCCAAATCACATGAGTATTATGTTGACCTGTAATTCCTAAATTATTATTGATAACTGGGGTGATTCAAGCTCTGTTCCAATTTGAAAATTTGGATAAATAGATATGGACTTTAAGATGTAATTCCCAGTATTTATCACAGTTTGGTAATAATTTCTAAACCCCAGGCTTTCACTGCCCCCCTCCACTGTCACCATGCCCAGGGTGGCAGAGTGACAATGCATGGGGCCAGCTCACCCGGCAGGGCCTGAGCCATCCCATCTCTTCCTGGGTGATGGTACACAGCTCTCAGGCATATGAAGCGGTGTTTGTGTAAACTTGTCTGATTATTTTACAGACATCTCGATCTATTTTGAAGAACGATACAGGGAATGTGGCTACATAAACCCCACATACTCTTTGACCCCACCGAAGAAGTTTGCCAGGTGTTTATTTTAATGTCAAGTGATAAAGGGAAGGCTAAAATTCTGCTCGCAATCAACCAATATTTTCAGACCAGCTGCATTCTTCTTACCCTGTTAAGAAGGCTGAAGAATTTTGGCGAATACCCTTTTTTCATTTCTACCTGAGATGTCCAAGAGAGGAGATGTGTTCTCAGACTGCAGACATGAGATAGCGTGCAGGTAAATTATGCAAAGTGAGAGGATTTACACCCATGATACACAGCTTCCGTTGCTAGTGCTTCTTTTTCAGGTATTTTTGCTCAGATGCAGTTGGAGAGTCTAAGCACTAAAGATGCAGTTAGATGATGGTACCGCCAGGTGGCACCATAGAGAGTAAAAATGCTGCACCAAGGTGCAGGTTGTTGTAAAAGTTTGTTCTTTGCTTAAGTACCTGTGTCTTATGGTAGTAAACCTGAGTTAATCCCTACTATCTCTGTGAAATCTAAGGTTACCAAAGGAAGGACAGCATTCCCTTTCTAGTTTTTTTTTTAAATGTATATGGTAGGGAGGCGGGGCCAGCATGGTAGAGTAGTCAGATGCTTCTGGTGGACCCTCTTACAACAGAGACCCAAAAAAACAAGTGATTTGATTATATATGGCAATCCAGGAGCCTTGAACATCAAAGGCAGAGTTGAGGAACTGGACTGAGTGGCAGGGGGAGGGAGAGAGGGTTCAGAAGCAGCAAAGAGTTGCCAGACCTGACAAGGCAAAAGCCTGAGCCCTTCAGGCCTGATCAGCTTGTGGGTGAGCAGTGAGGCAGGCAAACAGTCGTGCTTGGGAAGTGCGTTTTTGCACCAGGAGAGAAGCAGCACCAGAGAGCCTATGTGGCCACCCAGAACCAGTGAGAAGCAGCCCTCCACGAAAGATAAGTACTTGTGTACGGCTTACCATGCGGATCAGAAACACCCCCCTTGGGGAAAAACCTATCTCCCATTTACCTCCCCACTCCTTGCTCTGCACTGAGTCTCCGCCCTGCTTCAGCAATTGCCGAGACCCATAGACCAGAAGTAGGATCCATCACATGCCCAGAGCCATTCTCCCTGCCTTGGAGAGTGAACAAATTAACAGATGGGAAAAAATAAACTGCCAGATCCCCTGAGGCAGGAACCCAGGGTAGACACAGCTCTTTTGAGTAGGCACAGGCATAAGGGATCCACGGACTTTGAGTGCCTTTCCCTCTGCATAGGCTTGTGTAGGCCCATCTCAGTAGCACAGGCCCTCATTACTGCAGTGCAACAGGGTATTTACCAGAACTCTAACTTCGACTGTTTCAGCTGTGAAGTGGCAGTTTCTTGACATTTGACACTGCTCTGTCCGTTAAGCAGGCTCTTCACCTACCCACATCAGGGGCCTGAGGACTGGTGGCTCTACCCATGCCACCTAGCCACCTGCAAGAGGGGCCCATGAATAAGAGGTGCCCCCTAGTCCTTACAGCCAACACCATTAGGTGCTAATAGTCCGGCTGCAAAACCCACCCACCTACATGCTCTAGGGAACAGGGACATGCCTTACTCCTGGACACTCGGGGGTGGCCGCCAGCCCCCTGCAGTGCTTGGTGCATGTCCCCCTGCTGCAGCCAGATGCCTATGCCTACACCAGTCACCCATGCCTGTCTAGGACTGTAAGTGTGAGCCTACACCTCACATTTGGTGGCTATCTACCTGGACACCTGAGCTGAATCCATACAGGAGGAGTGGGCAGACTCTTGAGCTCACATACCAAATAGCAGATCTAACCACCTGGTGGCAGGACATTAGAGCTTCAAAGGTACCAATAATAAAACTAGCTCATATGAGCAGCCTATTTGGGCATATCAAAACAAAACAGGAAGCTAGGACACAGTAAGCAAACATAAAGTAAATATAATAACTTATTAATGGCTTGGAGACAACAGTCAATATCAAATCATATAAAGAGGCAATCCATGAGGGCTTCAGCAAGCTCCCAAAATAAAGAATCTAGAAATTTTCCAGAGGAGGAAAATTTCTTGGAATTACTAGAGGCAGAATACCTAAGATTAATATACAGAACTCCTCACGAAATTAAGAAAGAGATTAATCAAAACGCAGAACATGCAATAGCGGAAATTTAAAAGATTAGAGAAGAGCATAATGACAAATCTAACAGGCTGTAAGAATCCATAGAGAGACAGCAATCAGAAATCCAGAAGATTAACAATAAAATTTCAGAATTAGACAACTCAATAGAAAGTCATAAGAGCAGAACTGAGGCAATGGAAGTCAGAATAGTGAGACTGAAGATAAACCACTTGACAATAACTTATTTGAGGAAAAATCAGATAAAAGGATTAAAAAAAATCAAGAAACCCAAAGAATTATGTGGGACTCTATCAAGAGGAATAACCTACGAGTGACTGGAGTACCAGAATGGGAGGATAACAGAAAATACAGAGAGAATAGTTGAAGATTTGTTGGCAGAAAACTTCCCTGATCTCATGAAAGATGGCAAGATATCTATCCAAGATGCCCATCGAACCCCACATAAGGTAGCTCCCAAAAGAAAGTCACCAAGACATATTATCATCAAACTTACCAAAACCAAAGATAAAGAGAGAATTTGAAGAGCGGCTAGGGATAAAAGAAAAGTCATCTACAAAGGAGAGTCAGTAAGAATAAGCTTGGACTACTCAGTAGAAACTATGCATGCAAGAAGGCAATGGGATGACATATATAAAGCTTGAAGGAAAAAAACTGCCAGTGAAGAATTATGTATCCAGCAAAACTGTCTCTCAAATATGATGGTGAAATTAAGGTATTGCCAGAAAAACAGAAGTTTAGGGAATTTGCAAAAACCAAACCAAAATTACAAGAAATACTAAAGGGAGTCCTCTGGTTAGATAATCAATAACATCAGATAACAACCCAAGACTAGAACACAGGACAGAGCAACCAGATATCAACCCAGGTAGGGAAGTCACAAAAATAAATTAAAGCTAAAACACTGAAAATAGGGAAATAGATGTCAATATGTAAAAGATGACAGCATTAAAACAAAAAAGAGGGACTTAAAAAATGTAGACATAGACTTTGCATATGGAGAGGAAGTCAAGGCAATATAAAAAAATAAAAGACTGGTGTAAACTTAGAAAAATAGGGGTAAATAATAGGGTAGCCACAAAGGAAACTAACAATCCTACAAGTCAAAATAAAAAAACTAGAAAAATGTAAAGACTCAGCAAACACAAAATAAACAACAACGAAAAAGATGAAAAAAAATACATAAAGAAAAATGATGCAGCAAACAAAATTAAGTGGAACAAAGAAACTGTGAACAACACACAAAAAAAGACAGCACTAAACTCATACCTATCAATAATTACGCTGAATTTAAATGGACTAAATGCACCAATAAAGAGAGAGTGGCAGATTGGATTAAAAAAACAATCCATCTATATGCTGCCTACAAGAGACACAACTTAGACTTAAAGACACAAAAAAACTAAAACTCAAAGGATGGAAAAAAAATATATCAAGCAAACAACACTCAAAAAAGAGCAGAAGTGGCAATCTTAATCTCTGACAAAATAGACTTTAAAGTAAAATCCACCACAAAGGATAAGGAAGGACACTATATAATGATTAAAGAATCAATACACCAGGAGGACATAACTATGATAAATATTTATGCACCCAATGACAGGGCTCCAAAATACATAAAACAAACTCTAACAGCACTGAAAAGAGACTAGACAGCTCCACAATAGTAGTAGGAGACTTCAACACACCACTTTTGGTGAAGGACAGAACATCCAGAAAGAAGCTCAACAAAGACTCAGAAGAGCTAAATGCTACAATCAGCCAACTTGATCTCATAGACATATACTGAACACTCCACCCAACAGCAGTCAAGTGTACTTTCTTTTCCAGCGCACATGGAACATTCTCCAGAATAGACCACATATTAGACCATAAAACAAGCCTTAACAAAATCCGAAGCATCGAAATATTACAAAGCATCTTTTCTGACCATAAAGCCATTAAAGTAGAAATCAACAATAGAAAAAGCAAGGGAAAAAAATCAAACACATGGAAACTGAATAACACCTTGCTCAAAAACTACTGGGTTATAGAAGAAATTAAGGACAGAATAAAGAAATTCCTAGAATCAAATGAGAATGAAAACACATCCTACCAGAACCTTTGGGACACAGCA
>NW_004443955.1:2729282-2730767 GCF_000243295.1 Trichechus manatus latirostris | reverse complement strand
GAACCTCGAAGAGGAAATCACCAAATCAATACCATTGACAATAGCCCCAAAGAAGATAAAATACTTAGGAATAAATCCAACCAGAGATGTAAAAGCTCTATACAATGAAAACTACAAGACAGTACTGCAAGAAACCAAAAGAGACCTGCATAAGTGGAAAAATATACCTTGCTCGTGGATAGGTAGTCTCAACTTTGTGAAAATGTAAATTCTTCCCAAAGCAATCTACAGTTACAATACAATCCAGATCCACATTCCACCGGCATTTTTTAATAAGATGGAGAAACAAATCACCAACTTCATAAGGAAAGGGAAGAGGCCGTGAATAAGTAAAGCATTACTCAAGAAGAAGAACAAAGTGGGAAGTCTCACACTCCCTGACTTTAGAATCTATTATACTGCCACAGTAGTCAGAACAGCCTGGTACGGGTACAACAACAGATACATAGACCAATGGAACAGAATTGAGAATCTAGAAATAAATTCTTCCACCTATGAGCAGCTGATATTTGACAAAGGCCCAAAGCCCGTTAATTGGAGAACAGACAGTGTCTTTAAGAAATGGTGGTGGAATAACTAAATATCCATCTGCAAAAAATTGAAACACAACCCTTACCTCACATCATGCACAGAAACTAACTCAAAATGGATCAAAGACTTAAATATAAAATTGAAAATGAGAAAGATCATGGAAGAAAAAATAGGGACAACACTAGGAGCCCTAATACATGGCATAAACACAATACGAACCATAAGTAACAATGCACAACCACCAGAAGAGAGACTAGGTAAATGGGAATTCCTAAAAATCAAACACTTATGCTCATCGAAAGACTTCACCAAAGAGTAAAAAGACAACCTACAGACTGGAAAAAAAATTTTGGTTACGACAAATCCGATCAGCGACTAATCCCTAAAATCTACAAGATACTGCAAAACCTCAACAATAAAAAGACAAATAACCCAATTAAAAAATGGGCAAAGGATATGAACAGGCACTTCACCAAAGAAGATAGTCAGGTGGCTAACAGACACATGAAGAAATGCTCACGATCATTAGCCATTAGACAAACGCAGGTCAAAACTACAATGAAATATCATCTCACCCCAACAAGGCTAGCATTAATCCAGAAAACACAAAATAATAAATGCTGGAGAGGTTGTAGAGAGACTAGAACACTTATACACTGTTGGTGGGAATGTAAAATGGTACAACCACTTTGGAAATCAATTTGACGATCAATAGAAGTACCATATGATCCAGCTATCCTGCTCCTTGGAATATATCCTAGAGAAATAAGAGCTGTCAGATGAATAGATACATGGACACCCATGTTCATTGCAGTACTGTTCACAATAGCAAAAAGATGGAAGCAACCTAGGTACCCATCAATGGGTGAATAGATAAACAAATTACGGTATATCCACACAATGGAATACTACTTAATGATAAAGAACAATGATGAAGCTGTGAAACATAACATG
>NW_004443955.1:2634860-2728490 GCF_000243295.1 Trichechus manatus latirostris | reverse complement strand
GGCCAACTCTTCAGACAGGGATTGGACTGGACTGTGGGACATAAAGTGATACTCGTGAGGAGTGTGCCTCTTAGCTCAAGTAGATACAAGAGACCAAAGGGGCAGCTTCTGTCCAGAGGTGAGATGGGAAGGCAGAGAGGGTTAGGAGCTAGTTGAATGGACATAGGGAATCAGGGGTGGAAGAGAGGAGTGTGCTGTCACAGGAGAGGGAGAGCAATTAGAGTCAGATAACAATGTATGTATAAACTTTTGTATGGGACAAAATAAAAAAAAATATATGGTAAAATAATGTCATTAATTACAACCTTTTATCAATGCTGTATATAATATTTATATTCTATAAATGTACAATTTTTATAGAATATAAATATAGATATTTATAGTCTATAAATACAGATATTTATAGAATATCAATATTTATAGATATAAATATTGTAACAATATTTATAGAATATAAATATTGTTATATAGAATATTTACAATATGGTCATAAACCAAGAGATGAAGAAAAATGGCAACTATGTAATTTTTAACTGTGTGCTTTCAGTTAGATATTAGGGAGCGTTTAAAATCCAGCTGGTGTTTAGAATGTCCGCTCTTGAGTTAGTTGTGGTCGTGGAATTTCACAGAAGGAGACTGGCTGGGAGTGTTAAGCATCTTCTGCAAAGGTAAACCTGTTGTCTTTGCTACAGATGGGGGCAGTGACCTGTCTGAAAGCACACCAGGGGCTGGCCCATTCTCACTTTTTTACGGGGGCCCAGGCCCCTTCACTATGCTGATTGGTACACAAAGTCACTGGCACACTCCTCAGGGAAACTGTTCTTAGATAAACAGTTGACAGCCTTGAGGCCTCTTAGAACTAATAGAGTGTGTCATCAGCATATGCTGTAAAACTGTCCCTGCCTAAAAGGAGTCCACTCAGCTTCAGAGGTCCCTGAAATTCCTGGAATGTCAACAAACACATGCTTTAAGGAGCCAATAAAATTCAACCTTTTAAGTGTTAGGTGGAGTGAGGTTAGTAGAGAGCTTTCCTGATGAATCCCTGCCTGTGAGGGCATTAGATGATCAGAAGGCAGTATTCTCATGCTGAGAGGAATTGAGGTGCTGGGTGGGGTTATACCAGTGAGGAAAGAGTGATTCTTCGTTCATCATCACTCTGCCAATCTTGTCAGTTGTCCTGTGTGCTTGAAAGTAGACTAACCTGAGGGCCATAAAGCTCCCTCCTCTCCATGAAGGGAAGGATACCAGAGGTCTGCCTTTTGTAAAACTCTCTTCAGCAGTGTGTCTTCTAGCAGATCTGACTGTATGTAATTCTGTGTTTTCCTCCTGAATGGTCCTAATAGGATTCTGAGTTTCTAGGGAAACCATTAAATATCATTAAACACTCTAAACACTCTGTAGTTTATTTAAGAAGGCTTTAGCAGTGCCTCAGTTCAGTCCAAATAAGTTTGATAGATGAGAAGGTCATAACACATGGTAGGAATATATTCAGAAAGGCAATTTGCTATTGCTTTCATGTCTGTAATATGTTCTTCTCCCAATAAGGGTAAATATACAGACAAATGTGTCTACACTGGCCAGATGAAAAAGGCAACTTTGTTGAGATGTCATTTTGTCATTTTAACACTATTGGGAGCTTTCACCAAACATGTTTGTAATTCCATTGCTCCGTCAAGGATGTCTTGAGTGGTTAACTGCACTAAAATGCCATGTTGTGTGGTTTTATACGGTATACTGCACCGGGTGGATTGTAAACTCTGTCTGGCCATCTAAATGATTAGTGTTTTTAGTAAACAATGTTCCATTGAAGTAGCTACTCTTTGTTTCTTAAAATCAAACATCAGCTATTACCATTTAACTAGAAAACAGGCTATTCAGCTGCATGAGAACTTTCAACAGACTGTTTAGATGATGATCTCAACTCTCCCAAGTTTAATCCATGCATTTATTACTAATGTTCTTACGTACTAGTCAAATGCAGCTAGGAATTTATTATCAGCGCCAGTCTCACAAGGAATGCTCAGATTGTTGTGTGGAACCATTTCCCTATCTCCTATCTTCCTGTCCTCTCCAGCCCCGCAGTAAAAAAAAAAAAGAGGGAAAACTATGCAACCCTTGGCAACTAAAACTCCAGCTCTGACCCTGGCTTAGTTGATAAGATGGAGTAAATTGCAGTCCAGCAGGAAGCCAGGTTTTAAAGTCTGTCTGCATTCTGGCGGAGGCCTCTTAATTGGTTCTTCCCCCAGGGCAGAAAGGCCCCTGAACCATCCCCCGAGAGGTGATCACCCACCCTCTGCTGTATGTTTGCGGTAGCAGACAGCCATTCTCCAGCAACTCTACAAAACTATCTTCTCATGCAGCTGGACTATTCTTTCTTCTTCCTACTGCCACTGAGCCTACATTTTGCCTTTTGGAGTCTAATGACTAAATCAAATCCGTTGTCCATCAGCTGCCTTGTAGACATTTGAGGGCAGTGGTCATGTTTCCGGAGCCTTCCAGGTCCGGGTGATGTCCTTTGTCCTCAGACGCAGTCCTGTGATGGAGCATTCAGACCAGGCCTTCCTAACTGCCTCCTCTGGTGCGTGAGTTTGTCTCTGAGAGGCAGCTCCCCTTGGTAGATAGGATCCAGCTGGGCGGAGCCACTAGGAAGGTGGCTCCCTGGGGCTTGTGCTTGTGTGCCTGTTGGTGGGTACACTGACCACTTGGAAATGGCCGTGAGTATTCCAGGCCTCAGCTGGAAAGCATGGATTTTTTTTTTTTTTTAAACTAGACTTGGATAGTTTAATCAGATATTTTATACCCTTTTGTAAGTCCCTTGAGAGCCAGATGTGTTCAGTTAATATTAATTGATGCTCACTAATGTTTACTGAACTGAAATGTATTTTTTTTAAGATAAAGTAAACTCTCATATAGAAATTTAATAAAATGAAAAGTTAATTTATTTGGGTCTTATTACTTTATTTGTAAAACAAGTGTATTAGGCTGGAATATATCTGAGATCCCTTTCAGCTCTAATGCTTGTTGATTGATTAAATACAAGAGAAATCCATAGATCACAGTTCAGTCTCATGAGAAGTCATATTTTGCACTGCAGAAAGTGGACAGCAGGTAGTGAATTACTCTTTTCCCCCAATGAGGGACAAGCTGAAAGGATGAAATGTATACTCTAATGACTTGGTGCAAATGGTTAACACACTCATCTGCTAACCAGAAGACTGGTGACCCAGAGGCACCTCAGAACAAAGTGCTGGTGATCTACTTCCGAAAAATCAACCATTGAAAACCCTATTGGAGCACAGTTCTACTCTGACATGCATGGGTCACCGTGAATTGGAATCAATTGAACAGCAACTTGTTGGTTAGTGACTCACTCGCCTAATTCTGGCTAAACCTTGCAAGGCAAAGAAAATTTTGAAAGAAGTGGAAATTTTAAGAACAGCTTTGTTTCCAAATATTGCCAGTGTCTGTGCCATCGCCATGACAATATATTACTGTCTTAAGGTGTACTTTTTCAGAATGGAAATCCAAATATTCAGGCACATTCTTTTGCTGTAGATGTTGGGAAACTTTCTGCAGTGCTTCAGAAATTGGCGCCAGCTGCCTCACTGGGCTCCTCTGCAGTTAACATTGTTCCTTCCTGGTGGAAAGACGCCCAGTCTGAACCCCAGCAACGGCGGGTCTGCACGGGAAGAGAAGGTTCCTGGTGGGATGGCTGTCCTGCCCACTCCCCCTCCTCTGTGTCTGCTTCCCTGAGTGTCCTTTTCTCAAGAGGTGATATCAAACCCACAAAATCTGTCTTTGGCTGCTGTCTAGGGACAGAAAGTTATTGGACAGAAAAGAGCACCTGGCTGTCCATGATCAGAGATATAATCAAGCAAGTGACTGTTTTTGGAGAAGCATCAAATCAGTTTATGTGCTTCAAGATGCAGACGATGCCTTGGGTTTAGGGAGATAAGCATGGAAGGAATAGGACACATGAATGTTGGGAGGGGGACGGGGTGCAGGTGGAGGCATAGAGGAGGGACATGTCTCTAAATAGGTGGCTGAAAGGTGTTGAAAACAATTTATCCTCACTTGAAGTTTTGACTAGGTTGAGTTCCGAGGAGAAAGTGGCTATTAATCAAATTTTACTATAATTACAAAAGAGAAATTTTTACAAATTGAATGGAGTCTTGACTTGTCCCTCAGGTTTGAGGGTCCAGACTGAGCACAGTGGTAAAGTGTGCTGGGCTCCCTGAGTCTTTATTTAAAATGATTAGTTGACACAGCTTTTCCTGTGCTTCACTTAGTCCGTGAAATCCGCTGTGAAAATGGCTTGGTGGGGGTGTCTGACCTTCTCTCACTTCCCGAGGGGGAGATAGGAGGATCACCCTCAGCATCAGCCCAAGGCTGATTCCTGTGAGGCAGAGGTCAGACATGCCTCCTCTCTCCAACCTTTTTACCAATTCTGACACCAGCTATCCCTCCCACAGCACTCTCTACTTCTCTGCTGGGATTGATAATTAGTTACAATGGCCACGCAGAACTCACAGACCATGCTCACAGTTATGGGGTTTATAAGGGAGGTAACAGGTTACAATTAAGGTTTAGGAAGGATTCAGAATACGTTAATGTAAAATTGAGATACTAATGTCTAATCAGTTTAATCAGTAAACTTGACTCCTCCAAAAGAGTCACCAAGAAAAGAGGCTTAACTTGTCATCTCTTCTGAGAAGGACTCAAGACCATGTCTGACAGCACAGGTTCTCCACACTGTATTCTTCATGGCACAACCCTATTGACTGTTTTGTAACTCATCATAACTGGTATTTATGTTCTGTGTTGCCTACCCCACACCCCGTAAGGTAAAAGGAAAGTTTATTTATCACTGTATAAATTGCATTTAGTCTAAAGAACAAACTAAATAATGATCCAGTCAGCAAACAGATGAATGCGTTCGATTCCTCTTATTACTTGTATAACAAAATACTTCATTAGGCCTTTGCAGTCATCTCTGGACTGAGGCTTTCAGCTAACAGGGAGTGGGGATTGGAGTCTTCAAAAACCTGCTCCTCCACATGCATCTGTATTTCTGAAACTTGAAATGACGTGAAGTTTTTACATTATTATGGGAAGAGCTGAAGGCAGAATTTCAGGAGTGTGTGAGTTTTCCTTCCACAGATTGGGCAGTGATATTTATTAGTGGTCAGGACACATGGGACTGATTTCTCTCCTTTCCATGGATTCCCTGAAAGTCTGTTTTACAGAAGAGATGGGTCTCCGTTGCTCTCATCTATGACATTCCATGGGTTTGAAGCAGCAGTTTTACAAGGAAATTGGGGTCAGCTCAAATTATCTTTAGATTTTTGTTTCCAGGGAAGAAACAAGAAGAGAGAAGAGGCCAAAAGAGAACTCAGCTGACTGCAGCCTGGCTCTGAGGCAGCTCTCTGGGAGTCCTGCCATCACTGCTAACAACCAGACTGCAGTCTGAGAGAGCCCAGTGCTTCACATGCTTCTTTTTAAAAAACAATTGAAAAATAACCTGGGCATACTTTCAGCTTTTATCTCCACCAGAATTCTCTGTGGGGGAATTTAACTAGATAGTTACAACACTGTGTGAACTTGTGTTTTCATATGGAGAAAATCCTACTCAATTTTGACATGATAACTTGGATTTATACTTTCAAAGGGTAAAAAAAAAATTCTCTGCAAGAAGGTGGCATTTACCTCCTATGTACATTTCCAGTAACTGCCTAATTTTGCACCAGCATTCTTTTGTAATTTTACTCAATGATAGCTGAAATAAGTGAGCCATATTGGGATAGGCAATTTTCAAGGATTAATGATTAGGTTTCTGGAACAAAGAATCATTTGGTTATTGATATTCATGGTATTCCAAGCTTCTCTGAGATTTTTCTTTTTCTATCCTCCCATAGAGCTAGAAGTTCTTACTGTTCATATAAACTTTGCTTAATACTAGCTGCATATCTTTTGAGCAGCAAAGATGTCATCAGTTTTAGATATTGCATCTTTTTCTTCATATCCTTGAAGTCATGGTGTCCTTTTATTCTGTGTCTATGGCTTTTGGAGGCACAGTATTACTTAAACTTTGCCGGTCAGTAGTTTAGGAGGTCAGTTGACCCAACCCTTAGATAAGGGAGAAACACACACACACACACACACATCACTCACATTTTGGAATAAATGGAACTATTTTTGAGGAGATGTTAAGACATGTTTATAATATAATCCAAATATCCCTGGAAGAAAAAAGTAGTACAAGCATAATTAAAATGGCAAATTTTAAAAGTAGACTCCAGGCCACTTAAAGGCATCTCAGGAAAGAGCAACATTTACACTTGCCCAGAAACATCTTATAATCTCACAGCAGGAGTTACAGACAGGAGGGCCAAGAACACAGATTCAGGGAGAAGTCATGTTGGTTGACATGGATGGCATGGACCTGGCCAAGATCTGGAGGTCCCACTTGGAGTGCTTTTCCTAGATGCTTGCTCCATTTTATCTTGAAAAATAGAATCATTTTCATGTGTATGCTTCCAGAATAGTCCTCTTCCTGATTTTATCCTGTTGAATTCTACATTGCTAGTTCTAGGAGAGAAGAAATTTATAATAGTTGTTTAAAATGGGAAATAGCATGTCTAGGGTGAATGGAGACAAACAGAAACGAAAACAAGCAATGAACAAATATACCAACATCTTCAGTGTGAGCATGGCTTTGGCGGTTTGAGTGAGACCTGAGTGTGGACAGGGAGAGGAGCGGTGGGAGGGGAGCAGAGAGGCTGGCAGGTGTGTTCTGAGAAGTAGCTAGAAGGACAGGCTGGCCGGTAACAGCTGCCTTAATTTTTGACCCTGCTTCCAACTCAGGACCAACCAGAGAAAGCCAAATATACCCGTTTAGCCAATCATATAGGACCATCTGTTCTAGTTAGCCCACCCCCAGCTTACCCATGCCATTGGCCTCCAATCAGGGCATACTTTCCTTTCTTCCTCAAGAAAGCTTTCCTGCCTGCTTTTGTGTCTCTGCCAGAGAAAGTGAAGGTGGCTGATTCCCTTCCTATAGCAAATAGATAGCCTTTGCTTGTTCTTATTTGGGTGTTTGTCTATTTCCATAATTTGGGCAGGGGGGAAGGGGGTGGAGTGGTAGGACCGAGGTCATAGGGCTGGGTGGGGTGGGCGGCAGCAGGACAAGGCATGGCAGGCCTGGCCTTCTTTGATGATGGGAAGCTATGGGGGTGTTTGAGCAGGATCCCCATCCCTGGGTGGAAGCTCCATGTACCAACATTGTCCTTCCATGTGGCTGTTTCCAGAGTTAACTTGAAGCAGGTGGCAGAGACCATAAGATCAGCGTCTTTGCACCAGCCACATAAGGGGCTTCCATGGTTGATGACTACTGACAGCGTGGCCTCTGCAGTACGGAAGGGAATGGAGCAAAAATAAGGTGCAAAAAGACCGGTGAACAGCCTGGTGTCCCCTTTGCTGGCCGTCCATGATGCCTCAGTTCCCTTCAGGACACCCAGGGAATTTGGGGCATGTCCATGTCATGTGGATTGAAGGGCACTGACTGCAGGTACAAAGCAGGGTCATCAGCAGACAGCTGATCTGCTTGATTGACTAAGTCATTTAACAGCCTGCCATAGACAGGACCTCAGAGCACGTGTCTCTGGAGAAGTGTTTTCGAGAGGTTGAAGATGGAGAGCAAAGGGCAAAGATGCTCCGAGGGCAGGAAGTTTCCAATTTGGGGATTACGGCAGAACCCACGGAAGGGAGGTGCTTCCTACCCACTGGTGCCACAGGACTCTCTGGCCTTCGCAAGACTACACATTAATATAACCACATAGATGCACTTAGTATGTTTTAACTTGTAATTCGACTCTATCTCAACTGTTACTACTTGCTTGGGAAATCATTGCTAAATTTCACTGCATTTTGTGGAATCGGTCATATGGTCATAATAGCAGATAAAGCCAATTTGTGCACAAAGATGTTTTGACATTATGTTTGGTGGTTAAATTAAAAAATAAATTGTAAATGTGTAATGGTAGAAAAGTAAAATGAAGTATGGCAATTCCATACTGAACTTTTAATTCGCTGGCGTAACGTTTATTTACGTTTTAGAATTAAGGGGAAAATACAGGAATCAAAACTTACAGACACACCCATCCCTTCTCTTTCACTTCCTCTGTGTGCATGCATGTGTGGCTGAGTCTGTGCTTATACGTAAAAATGTATAAGGGAAAGACTAGAAGGGTACAGACTAAAATGTAAATAGTAGGTGTTTCTAGGAAATAGGATTATGGCTGATTGAAAGTAATTTCTGCATACTTTACTGAATCTTTCAAATGTACAGAATCTGGATGACTCACAATTAGAATTAGAAAAAGCAGACCTTATTTAGAAGTACTATTCACCTCCTCATTTCATAGCATACATACATCATGTTAAAATCTGTACAAAAATAAAACAACTTAGTAATCTGTACACATTAAAGGGACAAGAACAGGGAGGTTGCTTGGCCGCCTGCATGTCTGCTTTTCCAGACATGATTCTTGTCCTGGACAGAGGAGGAGGAGGAGGAGGAGGAGGAGGAGGAGGATGTGTGCTAGCGTGTGTTAGTGTGAGTCAGTGGCACACTCCCCAGCTCTCTGCTTGGTTGTTCGTGCCTGTTATCAAATGTCCTCCAGTATTTGGTAATTCCTTCATTTCAGTGGAAAGCTACAAGTGGCACCCCCCAAAAGAAGCTGGAAGAGAAGCGAGTTAGAGAAAGCAGGGTGGGCATGCCATTGTGATGAGAAGACAAGCAGGGCAAGGAAGAGGCAGATGATCATCTGGTGTCCCTGGAGGGAAATGACTCCCCAGGTGGGGAGGGGAATGCGGGTGGTTTCCATGCACATCACCTTCTCTGCAAAACAAAACATTTTGCAGCCTCCTCATGTGGCACAGGGACTGTTCTGGAACATTGTCATGTCTGCCAAGGTGTGGGTGTCTGTTGTTAGCATGCAGAGAAACTGTGTATGATATGACCCTCTGCTGCCCCTGGGGTCCTTCTCTGTGCAGGCAGACTGCTCTGGAAGTGCCCCGGGATGCCCTCTCTTCTCTGATTGCTGACACACCCTTCATAAGTCTTATGAATAAAGTGTTGACATCAACAAAACTCCTTCCACTGCACTTTTGAGAATGGGATTATGCTGGTTGCCAACAGTCTGAAGAGTTTTTGGCCATTTCATGCTCCTGACCTTTCTTATCTTAGAGATGCACATAGTGGATTTGTGAGGTTTTAAGGCCTGTGGTAGTTGGCATGAACAAGCCAGAACCCATGCCTGCTCAGCCCTAGGCAATCTACAACTTGAGGCCTTTTGGGAGGCCAAGTTGAAGGGAGCTGCCAGGATGTGTTTAATTAGCAAGTAGAACTTTTTGAAATAAGGCACCAAAGTAAATGTCTCAATGAAGGGTGGCTACATTTTATTCTTAGTTGGGGGTTGGGGGGGGGAGTGCTACCCAGTTAGGGCCCTTTGTATGTAGACAGAGCCGCAGAGCATCCTTCTGGCTGAAGCCACTTCCTCTCTGCAGGAATAGGGCAACTGGGCCCTGTTCCCTGACCTCCAGAACACAGTCCTGTGGCCCAGTGACAGCAGGCTTGGCTGCTGCATTTTATTTTTTCCTCTATCTGACTAACTTGAAAAATGTCACTTGTCTGAACTTGCAGTCAGTGTCTGTTTTTCAAAATCTGGGCTACCTTGTATCCTAGGCAACCGTTGGGAATAAAGACAGTTCACAGCAGGAGGCCTCCTGTGTGTTTCTGTCACAGCCCCTCATCCCTGCCAAGAGTCACCTTGTTGGGGCTGAAGCTGCCAGCAGCCAGTGGTGTTTGGTGGTGTTGCGGTGTACCTGGAGGCCGAGGAGTGAAGTTCTCCACCCCTTTGCGCGTTCCCAGCTCCCTCCCTGCTGCTCCTGGTCCAGCAGGCTTGAGGAAGTTGTGCCAGCCGAGGAGGAGGAGGAGGAGGAGGAGGAGGAGGATGTGTGCTAGCGTGTGTTAGTGTGAGTCAGTGGCACACTCCCCAGCTCTCTGCTTGGTTGTTCGTGCTAGTGAATGCACCAACGACACGGCAAAACTGAGGGGTCCTCGTTAGAAAAGCCAGTTGATCTGTCATGATGCGGGGCTGTAGCTGGATAAATTTCCAGCTCCCAGCAGCCGGTCCGGAAATGTGATTGCGCTTCATTAACTTGGGCAGTCTGCACATGACAGGTGTGCCAGGACACACGAAATGCTGCTAGCATCGCCCTCTTCGGTTTAGTATGTTTAGAGTGGGTTTTTCTCTTTCAGTGATAAAAGCAATACGCTGGAAAGCTACCCACTCTAAATACACTGAAGACCTCTCTTCCAGAGACTCTAGAAATGTCATGTTTGCAGTCAGATATTGATATTTACTCTGAATTTCAGTTGTTAAGATGTTACCTTCTCACAGTATATCTTAGAGTTTGAGCATTTCATTCAGGAGCTTGAAGAGATGTTCTGGTGAGTGTCAGTGACTTTCCTCTGCCATGGGCGTGATGATGAAGAACAACCACGGCACTTCTCTCAGGCTGTGCAAACTCAGACGGTGAAGCCTCTCAAGATCTTCTCTGACTGGCGCCAGCTCAGGGCATGTGCAGAGCAGCCTAGGCCCCATCCGACCAAGTCAGGACAACATCTAAGCCGTCAGCCAGGCTGGGCCTCTCTTCTTACAGCATTGCTTTCTTCATCCAGCCGTTAGAAATAAGGACTGATGACAGCAATCCATTTCCAATTTTGCTGCTAGGAGTGCCAGCTCCCTCTCTCCCATTGTCTATGGCCCTGAAGGCTGGAGCCTCTCCTCTTCAGCTTTCTCAGGGTCTCAACACTCTTACCTGCAGGGCAATACAGGAACTGGTTTTCATTTTGTACATGTAATTTCTCTGTGCAGACCAAATCCATGTTGCAATATTTTGAAGTACAGGTTGTCTCCAGCATCCCATCACTTCTTTTGAAGTAGCTTCTTATTTTGGGAAGCTCATTTCTAGCTACCCAGGCGTTATTCTTAATCTAGGATTTTATGGGACACTCAAAACAGGCCCAGATATTGCCTTTCCCGAGGGACTTTTTCATTTTGCTTGATATTGTCAACCTTTAAGATCTTTGTTAATTACGGCGTGCTAATTGTTGTAACAAATAGACTCCAAGCTATACAATGGCTCAAACAATACTGGTCTGTTTCTTGCCAAAGTGACAGTACTGGGTAGAGTGATGGTGGAGTAGGCTTATGCTAATTTTAAGACATGTTCAAACTTTTAAAACAAATATATTTTACTTGCAACTGGTCAAATGTGCAGGCTTTAAGTTGATTGAGCTACACTGTGAGATTCTCAAGCAGAGAAACAGGATCTTGTTTATTCTGGGAACCCAGTCCCAAGGGTAATGTCCACCACACAGCAGGAGCTCAGTGCTGGCTTATGGAATGACTGAGCTCTGCAATTCATCCTTGGTTCAGCACATAAATGAAAGCACCCCAGGAGGGTAACAGCTTTGGTCAGCAGCAGGCAGAGAACTCTTCCTGTGCAGTGTGTATGAGAAACTCATCCTGTCCTCTCAGTAGTTCCCTGAATCCAAAAGAGTCCAACAATCCAAGACACAGAGAGTAAAGCTACAAAAGATGTTCAAGGTCGTATAATTTAGTACCTTCTTTTAAGTCACATGAAAGGAAATGTGATATTTGCCATTTAGAAAGATTTACAGGTCATTTTGTAGTAGATAAAAGGTTAATTTTACATGGGAGATCCAGATGGGCTTCCTGGAGGAAGCGATGCTGGTGCTTGATGGACACCTTCCCTGCCAGGCAGTGTGAAGGGAGGGCCCCACAGTCTAGAGGAGCCACAGTATGAAGGTCATGCTGTGGGTGCTGCCTTATGCATAGACATCTTGTCTACCCTCTGCCAACCCCTTCAGGAGTGAGATGAGAATCTTGCAGGGGACGTGCTCTTGGTGTTTATCTGTCACGTAGAGTTTATGTGTATCACTGCAATGAGTGCTGTGGAGTCAGGCTTGTTCTCATGGGCTTTGTGAAGTCTTTAACCTCTGGATGCCCCGCTTTCTGATCGTTGCCACCACTCTTCCACCTGATATTGGTCACAGAGGGCATGCTGGCACCATGTTTTCCTTGGTTCAGAGAGCCTCAGAGCTGGGTGGGCCTTATAGACTACCTCATCTAACCCCTCTGTGGTGGACTGAAAAGTGACCCCCCAATGGATAACTACATCACAACCCTGGAAGCTGTGAATATGACCTTATTTGTAAAAAGGGTTTTTGCGAATGTATTAAGAATCTTGAGGATCATCCTGAATTATCTGGGTGGGCCCTAAATCCAATGACAAGTGTCCTTACGAGAGAAAGGCAGGGGGAGATTTGAAGCAGACAAAAGAGGACAAGACACAGATATACAGACGAGAAGGTGACCTGAAGATGGAGGCAGAGACTAATTGATGGGGCCACGGCCAGGGAGAGGTGACAGCTGCCAGAGCTGGAAGAGGCAAGAAAGCCTCCTGTACAGCCTTCGGAGGGAGTGTGGCCCTGCCACTCTTTGATATTGGACCTCTGGACTCTAGAACTGTAAGAAAATAAATTTCTGTTGTTTTTAGCCACCAAGTTTGTAATTTGGTATGTCAGCCACAGGAAACTAATCTACCATCCTTATTGACAAATGCAGGACTGAGTTTGAAAGCATTTGAGGAGCTGCCCAGCAGCCTCAGTGACCAGGGCAGGATTGCTCTGAGTTGGCCTCCCTCCTGACAGCTCACCCATGGCCCTGAATTTGAGTTGTGTAATTCTGCCATGGCTGACTCCTGCCATACTTGTCTTCCTCTGTCACTTTCCAGAACCGCTGTGCAGGGAGGCCAAGCAGGCAGCAGTCTGGCAAGATAGTGACTGGTGGTTGGAGGGAGCTACCCTGCCCCGAGGGGTGCAGTTTCTTGCAGCACTGTGCACGTCCAGCTCACTTGGCTTAGCGGTGTCACAGCAGTCCTCGTGGGGGGCAGGTTCTCGGTCTCCTCAGGGCTTTTCTTGAACAGGAATTAGGATGAAAATACCCAGGTGCAACCAGGGCCATCCCAGGCCCTCTGCACTTTCCAGAGCAGCTGGACTAGTATCCTCTCATTATTTTTTCTATTCTGTTCTATTCTGGGGCACATTATCTTTACAAATGCCAAAACAAATGGGGACTAATTTGCAAATGCCCCTCAGGGCTTAATTGGCTGCTGCATGTGCTGACCTTTGTGTGGAGCAGACAGCAGGCAGGAAAATGAAACTTCTCACGTCCTCCAGGCCCTTCAGCCCCATTCCTCTCAGCTCCCAGAGAATTTGGAGGAAATTGGGTACCGATGAAACAACCCATTTCCTAAGGTGGCCAGTGAGTCGCTAGGCTCTGTAATGATCACCCATCTCTACTGACTCAGCTGTGGACCACTTTGGGAATAAAAGGGAGGGATATTTCTTGTCCTAAACAGTATTTAAGACTGAGCTCTGTGAGTATCAGAGAAAAAAGGAAGCTCACAGTGAACTGCTGTGGAAAGCAGTTTAGAGCATCTGACAGAGCCCAGAAAACACACGTGGGAGTGCTGGCCCTGGCTTGGTCCTCAAGGGCTACCGCCAGCTGGGCAAGTCAGGCCACATCAGAGGCATGAAATGTCCAGTGTCTGGGTTTCCCCTGGGCTCTCGGTGATGCATAATACACAGAGTTTGACTTGTTTCACTTTATCATTTTGGGTTTTGATCTTTACTCAGTTCTTCTCATTGATATTTCCAACTTTTGAAAACTGAGTGATTTGCTCCTCTCTATGCTGTGGAAAAACACATTTCATTGGGTAGAAAAAATGTGCTTTCACCACAACTTATTATGAAATCTGTAGAAATAAAATAACACTATGATAGAAACGGGGTCCCTGGGTGGCGCAAACGGTTAAGCGCTCAGCTGCTAACTGAAATATTGGAGGTTCGAGTTCACCCAGAGACAGAAAAATCAGCCGTTGAAAACCATGTGCTTCAGCACAGTTCTACTCTAACACACACGGGGTCACCAGGAGTCAGAATCGACTCAATGGCAATTGGTTATAGTAGAGAGAGTGGAAGCATGACCTGCATAGAATACTGAAGTTCTAACAGAAAAACGCCTCTTTTGGAGGAGTGAACACCAGCACAGGTGGGTCATCACCCAAGGGCCTTGTCGCCTAAGAGCACCGTCAGGAAGAAAGAAGACCCTGCTTGGATTGGCTTTGCAGGTGGAGCACATGTGGGCTCAGTACACGTTTGCTGGCCAGAGAAAGGGGACTAATTGTCATTGACATTGATCAGCATCAGTGTTTAGACTGAAGGCCAAGCCAGGTACATGCAGTACTTTGGGAGGATGTAGTGAGGACACTCATTAATGTATCAGCACTCCCAATCAAATAGCTGATAGCTGCTTAAGGAAAGAAAATACAAAGTAAAGATAAAGAAGGAACCAGAAATTACCAGGAAAATGCAAGATAAACCTAAACGTGCAATAAAAACCATAAAATTCTTAGAAGAAAATGCAGGAGCAATGCTGTTGGCCTTAGCTTTTAACAATGGATTATTTAACGTAACAAAAGCACAAATGGCAGTAGACAAAATAAATAAATGAGGACTCATAAAAATCAAAAACTTTCGTCTATCAGAACGTTTTATTAAAAAAGTGAAAGGACAAGCTAGCAACTGAGAGAATACGTGTACCCGTTAAGAATTTAATTACCAATATATATGTAAAACCTCAACATCTAAACAACAAAAAGACAACTAACCCAATTATAAAATGGGCAAAGGACTTGAATAGACATTGCGCCAAAGAGGATATTCAAATGGCCACAAAAACACATGAAAAGATGATCAATGTCATTAACCATAAGAGAAATGCGAATGAAAATCACAATGAGATATCATTTCACTCCCACTAGGATGGCTAGGATTAAAAAAAAAAAAAACATAAATTAACAAATGTTGATGAGGATGTGGGGAAATTGAAATAACAAATGTTGGTGAGGATGTGGGGAAATTAGAACCTTTATCTATACCTAGTAGGAATGCGAATGGTATAGCTGTTGTGTAAAACAGTTTGACGGTTCCTCAAAAGACTAAAAATGGAATTACCATATGACCCAACAATTCCACTCCTAGATATATACCCAAAAGACTTGAAAGCAGAGGCTCAAACAGAGACTTGTACACCAATGTTCATTGCAGCCAAAATGTTCAGAGTAGCCAAAAGGTATAAACCACCTAAATGCCCATCAACAGATGCATGAATAAACAAAACGTGGTACATACATACAATGGAATACTACTTAGCCAGTAGGAGAATGACGTCTTGATGCATGCTTGATACAATGTGGATGGAGCTCGAAGACATTATGCTGAGTGAAATAAGTCAATCTTAAAAGGAGACATCTTGTCTAACCTCACTTACATAAAAAGACAAAAACAGGCATATCTATAAAGACCAAAGTTTATTTAGTGGTTAGTAGGGGCGGGAAGGAGTGGGAAAGGAGGATTATTGCTTATAGAGTATTTAGTTTCTGTTTATGATGATGGAAAAATCTCATTGGTTAAGGATAGTGTTGCATAACCTATTGTAAGTGCTGTTAGTAAGTTGTACATCTGTACAAAGTTGAATTGGCAAAAATTTTGTGATAGACATATTTGCAACAACAATAAAAAAGAGTAGCTGTTGAGGTTGCTTAGGTACAACCAAACATCTCATGGGATTTGGTTCTTTGGTTTGGAGGTTCAGGTCATGGTTTCATAGTGCTCTGCTCTACCTCGTAGTTCCTTGTGCAGTGCCTGGGGTCTTAAAAGCTTACAAGTGGCTGTGAAACACACAACAATTGGTCTCTATTCACCTGGAGCAACAGAGGAAGAAGGAGAGTCAGGAATAGGAGGAGGAAATGGAATGTGTGGTTAATTGCCTTCATGAACAACTGCCTCCTTTGTCATGAGACCAGAAGAACTGGATGGTGCCCAGCTACCATTACTGTACAGTTTGATCAAAGACTCTATAGAACAAGTCTGACCAAAAGGGGTAAAATTTAGAACAGAATTTCACATTCTCATGAACTCTAGACTTTCTGGAGCCATGGAGGGTGGATGAACTCTTGAAACTATTGCCCTGAGATAATCTTTAAACCTTAAACCAAAAATATTCTCTAAAGACTTCTTAAAACCAAGCAATATTTTAGCTTACCTAATAAAGAATGTCTACTTTGAACATTACGCTTTTTTAAGAACTATATGGAATCAAATTGACAACAGCAACTGTAAAGATTAGATAGGAACCTTAGGGGGTGGTCAGTTTATGTCAATGGGGGAGGAATAACTCAGAAAAGGAGAGTGAGAATGGTTGCAGAACTTGAAGAATGTAATCGATGTACCTAAATTTTACATGTGGAAACTGTTGAATTGTTGTGTTTTTCTGTGTATATTCTCAACAACAACAACAATTAAATAAAATTTTTTTAAAATTTGAAGAATTTTTAGAAGTCAGGATGATACAGTAAAAAATCAAGTGGAATTTAAAATAAAAAGGGAGCAGGGAAGCACAGATATTTGGGGAAACAAGTCATCATTATGAATTTAGAACAAAAGCAGTAAGTAAAGGAAATTCAGAAGATGCTGCCTAGGGCATGTGCATTGGGAATGGGTGAGATTTCTCTGGAAGATTGATTTAAATCTTGGGGGCAGGATAAATATTGATCAAGAGGCTGGGAATCAAAAGAGGGACAAACACAGTACAGCAGTTCATGGAGGTCTCCAGGGAGGTTGACAGCAAGCTCAGCCCTCTTAGCCAGTGGGGCCTAGGTCCAGGGCCTGCTACTGACAGATACTGTTGAAGTAAAGGAACACTGCCATTGCCTTGTTTGGAAGCGAGTGAATTGAATATTTGGCCTCCAGCTCTGAGGTCTGTTTCATGCCAGCCTCAGACACAGTTCCATCAAGACAGGTCGGTGGAGAATTAAAAATTAACTCTCACCTTCTCAGGTTTGCTTTCCCCTTGATACTATTATTTGCAAAAAGGCTTCCTACCAAATAATTTCTGGCTCATTGTCAGCCTACCGAGGTTGATGTTTTGAGGGGCTGGCTCTGAGCTGAGGATAATCTCTAGAGATCAAATGAGTTGAGAAATGATATGTCAACATTTTAAAGGGATTTACATCCATCTGGTAAAACATAATCTCTCTAGAATGCATGTGTCCTCTTTGGAGTTGTCTTGAGATCTTCAAAACCTTAGGGGGCTTTCCTGCTGTAGAACTAGCCCAGAAAAACTCACTGGGGAACCAGTGGTAAGTGGTAGCATTTTGAAGTTCAAAAGATGCCTTAAATAATTTTTTATGAGAAATGGCCATCATTATGACTGGGGAAGAGCTTCCTTCTCAACATAGAGTCAACCTTAATGACTTGACGAAGTCAAGCTTTCGGGACCTTCATTTGTTGATGTGGCAGGACTCAAAATGAGAAGAAACAGCTGCAAACATCTATTAATAATTGGAATGTGGAATGTACGAAGTATGAATCTAGGAAAATTGGAAATTTTCAGAAATGAAATGGAACACATAAAGATCGATATCCTAGGCATTAGTGAGCTGAAATGGACTGGTATGGGCCATTTTGAACTGAACAATCATATGGTCTACTGTGCCAAGAATGATGACTTGAAGTGGAATGGCATTGCATTCATCATCAAAAAAAGAACATTTCAAGATCTATCCTGATATACAACTCTGTCAATGATAGGATAATATTCATACATCTACAAGGAAGACCAGTTAATATGACTATTACTCAAATTTACGCACCAACCTTGAGATAGAAAACCAAAAGGAAGAACATGCTCAGCATTTCTCAAGCTGAAACAACTAAAGAAAAAATTTAAGTCTCGAGTTGCAATAGTGAAGGATTCTACGGTGAAAATATTAAACGATGCAGGAAGCATCAAAGAAGATGGAAGGGATACACAGAGTCACTATACCAAAAAGAATTGATTGACATTCAACCATTTCAGGAGGTGGCGTATGATCAGGAACCGATGGTACTGAAGGAAGAGGTCCAAGCTGCACTGAAGACATTGGTGAAAAACAAGGCTGCAGGAATTGACGGAATACCAGTTGAGATGTTTCAACAAACAGATGCAGCACTGGAACTGCTCACTCATGGATGCCAAGAAGTTTGGAAGACAGCTACCTGGGCAACCAACTGGAAGAGACCCATATTTATGCCTATTCCAAAAACAGGTGATCCAACTGAATATGGAAATTATCAAACAATATCGTTAATATCATACACAAGTAAAATTTTGCTGAAGTTCATTCAAAAACAGCTGCAGCAGTATATTGACAGGGAACTGCCAGAAATTCAATCCGTATTCAGAAGAGGATGTGGAACCAGGCGAATCATAGCTGATGTCAGATGGACCTGGCTGAAAGCAGAGAATACCAGAAAGATGTGTACCTGTGTTTTATTGACTATGCGAAGGCATTCGACTGTGTGGATCATAACAAATTATGGATAACATTGTGAAGAATGGGAATTCCAGAACACTTAATTGTGCTCATGAGGAACCTGTACATAGATCAAGAGGCAGTTGTTCAAACAGAACAAGGGGATACTGCATGGTCTAGAGTCAGGAACGGTGTGCGTCAGGGTTGTATCCTTCCACCATACCTATTCAATCTGTATACTGAGCAAATATTCTGAGAAACTGGACTATATGAAGAACTCAGCATCAGGATTGGAGGAAGACTCGTTAACAACCTGTGTTAAACAGATGACACAATCTTGCTTGCTGAAGTGAAGAGGACTTGAAACCTTACTGATGAAAATCAAAGACCACAGCCTTCATATGGATTACACCTCAACACAAAGACAACAAAAATCCTCACAATTGAACCAATAAGCAACATCATGATAAACGGAGAAAATATTGAAAGTTATCAAAGATTTCATTTTACTTGGATAACACCCATGGAAGTAGCAGTCAAGAAATCAAAAGACACATTGTTTTTGCAAATCTCCTGCAAAAGACCTCTTTAAAGTGTTAAAAAGCAAAGATGTCACCTTGAAGACTAAGGTGCACCCGACCTAAGTCATGGTGTTTTCAATCGCCTCATATGCATGCAAAAGCTGGACAATGAATAAGGAAGAGCGAAGAATTGACGCCTTTGAATTGTGGTGTTGGCGAAGAATATTGAATATACCACAGACTGCCAAAAGAACAACCAAATCTGCCTTGGAAGAAGTACAGCCAGAATGTTCCTTAGAAGCGAGGATGGTAAGACTTTGTCTCACATACTTTGGACATGTTATCAGGAGAGATCAGTCCCTGGAGAAGGACATCATGGTTGGCAAAGTAGAGGGTCAGTGAAAAAGGGGAAGAGCCTCAATGAGATGGATTGACACAGTGGCTGCAACAATGGGCTCAAGTATAACAACGATTGTGAGGATGGCACAGGACTGGGCAGTGTTTCATTCTGTTGTACATAGGTTCATTGTGAGTCTGAAATGACTGGATGGCACCTAACAACAACAACAATGCCCCTCCCTGTGTCTGCATCCCTTCACAGGGAGACTTTCTAGCTCCCTCCATCCAGAGGCTGAGTCTCCTCCCTGTCTTTTGCATCAGGCCTGGCCTTGGGACTTGTTTTGAATAATAGAAGATAGTGAAAATTTCTTTCAGTTCCAAGCCTAGGTGGCAAGAGGTCTAGCAGTTTCCACCTACTTTCTTGGAACACTTCCCAGCTGCCATGGAAACCAGTCAGTGTTAGCGGGCTGTGGGGTATGAGACCACATAGAGCAGAGATGGCAGTTCCAGCTGGACCATCTCAGGTGACAGCCCCTGGCAGATGTGACCACATGCCAACAAGTGAGCCCAGCCCGAGTTAGCTAAGCCTGGGTCACTTCCGCAGAACCACCCCACTTACCTATTGACCATGAGCAGTAATCAGTGGCTGCTGTTTTAAGCCACCAAGTGTTGGTTACAGCAAAACTTGCAGATATTGATGCTATCCAGGAAAAACCTTTAGCTTGCAAATTAGAAATATGAGGCCCAGAAGGCTAAAAGGATGTTAGGTACATAGTGAGAGAACCGAAGTCTACTTATCCTGAAGGTTGGTTGAAATATTTGACTAGATTTACTAGATTTTACTAGATCAGGCTACTTTGGGTTGGGAAAGTGATAAATCATAACAAACATATTATGGTAGAGTTGGTGGGTTCCTTAACCATTGCACTTTTTTCCATTCATTTATTTATTCACTCATTTATTGATTCTAAAATAAAAATAAATGTATACTTATTGATCAAGAACTTATTTGCTAGCATTCTTTCCCTTCACAATGCCTAATACTGACCACAGGAGACTGGGTTCTCCAAAGGAATGTAGGAACACATCATGGGGAATGCTTTCTGGAAGACATACTAAATGCTGACCAGGACCAGACAGGAATGTGGTCCTGTTCATCCTGCTATGATGCCAACAGCACATGCTCCCCAGAGCCGCAGTCTAGGAGCCAGTCACTGAACCACTCTGCTGAGGAAGACTCCTCCCACTGAGGAAGACATCTTTCAGATGCTCCTGGTTCTACCACATTGTTGTTGGTTGTCTTTGTGTTGAGTCCTACTCACAGGGACCCCATGTGTGCAGAGTAGAAGTGCTCTATAGGGTTTTCAAGGCTAGGACTTTTTGGAAGCAGGTCTCCAGGCCTGTCTTCCGAGGTGCCTCAGGGTGGATTTGAATCACCAACCTTTCGCCCAGCAGTTGAGTGATTAACGATTTGTGCCATCCAGGTCTTGACTCTACCATAGGTGCATTAAATAGAACATTAACATTAAGAAAGGCCCTTGGAGTTATATTTTGCTTTTGTGGCAGATCCCTCCAGTGGCCATTAACTGGTTACATTTCACTGAATTGGTTTTTAATCCTCAGTGATAGTTCTTTCGGGAACCTAGAAAGGGCTGAAGTTACAGCCTTTATTTGAGAAGTCTTTGAGACTTTTTAGTTGTAAAGCACGCAGTCACATCACATTGCAAATAAAATATCTAGCTGTCACTGTGAAAACTCTGTCTTCCTTCCTGATTATGAGGATACCCTTTGTCCAGTTCTGGCTGATGTATGTCCAGACATGATTCAAAATCTACTGCATGTCCTCCCCAGTGTGACAGACACAGCTGTCTACTTGCTCACCACAGTCACCAGTACCAGTACACTAACCACTTCTCACAATAAGAGGGCATTTGAACTCAGGCTCAAAAACTGCAAAATTCCCAAATAAAGGTGAAGCAGCTATACTGCTTTTGGTCAAAAGAAATGAAATTGTCAGTAGAATTATAGCTAGAGAAGAAAGCAGCCAGATGCTGTGAATGTGTAACCTTTAATTTATCTGGGGAATAAATTAATTTGTGTGACATTCATCAGGAATTTTTAACTGAATTTTTGAAATAGTGCATCAAAAAAAATTCCAGAGGTAAGGTTTCAGACAAGAAATATTTCATTGTTAAGAAGCACAATCAGTGGATGCACAGCATAAAATGAAACTTGATTCAAGACCACTAATACAATGACTGTCTGCTTCCCATCCTCACAAGAAGGATGTCATAGAGAATTTAAGATCAAGGGAAAACCATGTAGCCATCAAACAATTGGCAGAAAATGTGAGCTATGTGGAACAAGGGCTTATTCACTCTTGACTCAGAAAGATGAGAAACAACCCTCAGATACCATGGGTGCCCTGCAGTAAAGGCCACAGCCGACCCCCCGGCTTGGTGAATTAAAGCCAGTTGATAAAGCTCCGAGAGTGTTGATGAACCTGCTGGAGCCCCCACCAGGGCCGTGTCCTGCAGCTCCTCTGTTACGTGGTCCAACTTTGCTGAGCTCCTGGGTCTTGGCTGCTCCTAAGGGCCTCTCAGTGCTACAGGTGGTTTACAGGAACCTTCTTCTATGCTTGAAGAAGCTGTGTGTGTGTGTGTATGGTTTAATTCAGGTTTCATAGTTATGATAGAAGGAAAAGATCAAACTAGCTTAAACTATTTTTTTAAAATATTTTTAATGATAATGTACAAGGTGGACTCTTTAGCAACAAATAAATGAAGCAGGGGACAAAAAGAGAATTTTCATTACTAAAATAGGACTTGTCAACAAGCAGACTAACTTCCATTAACAAAGGCTAATGCCATTTATCCTGACGTTTATTCACCAAGGAAGCTACGTGGCTATAGAATTTTAGTCGTCTGACCTTACTGATTTGAATTACTAAAACATAAGAAACCAGTTACCATGTAGTCAATTCAGACTCATGGTTACCCCCTGTGTGTCATAGTAGAACCCTGCACCACAGGGTTTTCAATAGCTGTCCAGACATAGATTGCCAGGCGTTTTTTTCAAGGCACCTCTGAGTGGACTCAAACCTGCAACCAGTCAGTTAGCAGCCAACAGTGTTAACCATTTATACCATCACTGACTATTTTTCAAGAAATTTTTATCATGTCTGAGTGCATAGAGTTATAAGCAAAGGTCAAACAGATATGACCTCCTTAAGGGTGAGTCTCTCTCCCCTAGTTGTTTCAAAATCTAGATATGGACAACTTCCGAAGGGCACCAGGAAGCTGCATTCTCTGTTTATAGTATACCACTCCACATGTGGAGCCTGGATGCTCTCAAAGCCACGAGCAGAGTTTTAAGTAAGTATTTGCTTTCTAGACAGCTTTTTCATTGTATTTATTCAGCAAGCCTAATTTTTTTTTTTTCAATTGTGCTTTAGGTGAAAGTTTACAGCTCAAGTTAGTTTCTCATACAAACGTTAGTACACACATTATTATGTGACCCTAGTTTCTATCTCTACAATGTGACCACACATTCCTCCTTTCCATCCCGGATTTCCCGTGTCCATTCAACCACCTCCTATCCCTTTCTGCCTTCTCATCTCACCTCTGGACAGGAGCTACCCATTTAGTCTCGCCTATCTACTTGAACTAAGAAGCACACTCTTCATGAGTATCATTTTATGTCTTATAGTCCAGTCTATTCTTTGTCTGAAGACTTGGCTTTGGGAATGGTTTTAGTCCTGGGTTAACAGATAGTCCGGGGGACATGTCTTTTGGGGTTCCCCCAGTCTCAGTCAGACTAAGTCTGGTCTTTTTACTAGAACTTAAGTTTTGCACTCCACTTTTCTCCCGCACTGTCAAGGACTCTGTTGTGTTCCCTTACAGGGCAGTCATGGGTGGTAGCTGGGCACCTTCTAGTTCTTCCAGTCTCAGGCTGTTGGAGTCTCTGGTTTATGTGGCCCCTTTTGTCTCTTGGGCTAATAATATTTCCCTTATGTCTTTGGTGTTCTTCATTCTCCTTTACTGCAGGTGGGTTGGGACCAGTTGATGCATCTTAGATGGATGCTTGCAAGCTTTTAAGACCCCAGATGTCACTCACCACAGTGAGATGCAGAACATTTTCTTAAAAAACTTTGTTATGCCAATTGACCTCGATGCCCCCTGAAACCGTGGTCCCCAGACTCCTGCCCCTGCTATACTGTCTCTTGAAGAGTTTGGTTGTGTTCAGGAGGCATCTAAACTTTTGGTTTAGTCCAGTGGTGCTGACTTCCCCTGAATTGTGTGTTGACCTTCCCTTCACCTAAGATAATTCTTGTCCAGTATCTAGTTAGTGAATTCCCCTCTCCCTCCCTCTCCACCTTAGTAATGATCAAAGAATGTTTTCTTCTTTGTTTAAACCTTTTCTTGAGTTCTTGTAATAGTGGTCTCGTACAATATTTGTCCTTTTGCGATTGACGAATTACACTCGGCATAATGCCTTCCAGATTCATCCATGTTATGAAATTTTTTGTGGATTCCTCATTGTTCTTTATCATTCCCTAGTATTCCATTGTGTGAATATACCATAATTTGTTTATCCATTCATCTGTTGATGGGCACCAGGTTGTTTCCATCTTTTTGCTACTGTGAACAGTGCTGCAATGAACATAGATGTGCATGTATCTATTCATGTGATGGCTCTTATTTCTCTAGGATATATTCCAAGGAATGGGATTGCTGGATCTAGCTTAAGGAAGCGCCAAATCGATTTCCAAAGTGGTTGTACCATTTTACATTCCCATCAGCAGTGTATAGTGTTCCAGTCTCTCCACAACTTCTCCAACATTTATTATTTTGTGTTGTTTGGATTAATGTTAGCCTTGTTGGGGTGAGATGGTATCTCATTGTAGCTTTCATTTGCATTTCTCTAATGGCTAATGATCGTGAGCATTTCCTCATGTATCTGGTAGCCACCGGAATGTCTTCTTTGGTGAAGTGCCTGTTCATATCCTTTGCCCAGTTTTTAACTGGGTTATTGTCTCTTTGTTGTTGAGGTTTTGCAGTATCTTGTAGATTTTAGAGATTAGACACTGATCAGATTTGTCGTAGTCAATTTTTTTTTCCCAGTCCGTAGGTTGTCTTTTTACCCTTTTGGTGAAGTGTTTTGATGAGCATAAGTGTTTGATTTTTAGGAGCTCCAAGTTATCTAGTTTCTCTTCTGGTGTTTGTGCATTGTTAGTAATGTTTTGTATTCTGTTTATGCCATGTATTAGGGCTCCTAGCTTTGTCCCTATTTTTTCTTCCATGATCTTTATCATTTCAGATTTTATATTTAGGTCTTTGATCCATTTTGAGTTAGTTTTTGTGCATGGTGTGAGGTATGGGTCTTGTTTCATGTTTTTGCAGATAGATATCCAGTTATGCCAGCGCCATTTGTTAAAGAGACTGTCTTTTCCCCCAATTAATGGACTTCGGGCCTTTGTCAAAAATCGCTGCTCATAGGTGGATAAGCTTATATCTGGATTCCCAACTGTGTTCCATTGGTCTATGTATCTGTTGTTGTACCAATACCAGGAAGTTTTGAGTACCGTGGCGGTATAATAGGTTCTAAAATCAGGTAGTGTAAGCTTCCTTCGTTGTTCTTCTTGACTAATGCTTTATTTATTCGGAGCCTCTTCCCTTTCCATATGAAGTTGATGATTCGTTTCTCCATCTCATTAAAAAATGCCGTTGGAATTTGGATTGGGATTGCATTATATCTGCAGATGGCTTTGGGTAGAATCGACATTTTCACAATGCTGAGTCTTCCTATGCATGAGCAAGGTATATTTTTCCACTTATGCAGGTCTCTTTTGGTTTCTTGCAGTACTGTCTTGTAGTTTTCATTGTATAGAGCTTTTACATCTCTGGTTGGATTTATTCCTAAGTATTTTATCTTCTTTGGGGCTATTGTAAATGGTATTGATTTGGTGATTTTCTCTTCTAGGTTCTCTTTGTTGGTGTAAAGGAATCCAACTGATTTTTGTATGTTTATCTTGTAGCCTGATACTTTGCTGAAATCTTCTATTAGTTCCAGTAGTTTTCTTGTGGATTCTTTGGGGTTTTCTGTGTATAAGATCATATTACCTGCAAATAGGGATGCTTTTACTTCTTCCTTACCAATTTGGATGCCCTTTATTTCTTTTTCTAGCCTAACTGCTCTGGCTAGGACCTCCAGCACAATGTTGAATAAGAGTGATGATAAACGGCATCCTTGTCTGGTTCCCATTCTCAGAAGGAATGCTTTCAAACTCTCTCCATTTAGGATGATGTTGGCTGTTGGCTTTGTATAAATGCCCTTAATTGTGTTGAGGAATTTCCTTACTATTCCTGTTTTGCTGAGAGTTTTTATCATGAATAGGTGATGGACTTTGTCGAATGCCTTTTCTGCATCAGTTGAAAGATCATGTGGTTCTTTGTCTTTTCTTTTATTTATGTGATGGACTATATTATTTGTTTTTCTAATGTTGAACCATCCTTGCATACCTGGTATGAGTCCTACTTGGTCATGGTGAATTATTTTTTTGATATGTTGTTGAATTCTATTGGTTAGAATTTTGTTGAAGATTTTTGCGTCTATATTCATGAGGGATATTGGTCTGTAATTTTCTTTTTTTGTGGTGTCTTTACCTGGTTTTGGTATCAGGGTTATGCTGGCTTCATGGAATTAGTTTGAGAGTATTCCATCCTTTTCTATGCTCTGAAATACTTTTGGGAATAGTAGTGATAACTCTTCTCTGAAGGTTTGTTAGAATTCTCCAGTGAAGCTGTCAGGGCCAGGGACAACAAACATCATTTTTTACTGCTTCTCTTTTTCCTGCTCACACAATCAGAAGTCCGTCTGTTCCCAACTTGTACATTACATCTTCCACAGTGCAAGGGGTAGAGGAGGAGCCTGATTTGTTTTCTGGGTTGGAGGTGCAGGGAAAGGAGACTCATTCCTCCAAAGCCCATCCTTCCTCCCAGCGTTTGCGCCTCCTCACCCTGAGGAACTTTTACCCCAGTAGGACCACTTTTTATCTGTCTAACCCAGTTTCTGTCTTGTCTCAACCACTTAGCTCATGTTCCCTCCTCCAACTGAAAGGCGGTCCAAATAAATTGATCTCACTGAAAATTCTTTCTTTCTGTTCAAATCCGAATGCTGTCTCATCTGTGAAGCCTTTCTGGATTACCCCAGATGCCTCTAAATTCCTCCAGTCCTTCATAGCTTTCTTATACCTTTAGTTGACACTTCTTTGTTTTCCAGGCCATTTCTCATTCCCTGGATTGCACATGATTCAGGAAGGGCTCTGTCTCATGTTAGAAGTGTCTCCATCACCCATGGCAGGATGTCTTTTGCAGTTCTTATTTTGCCCTGGCTCTGGACTTGGACATTGGTATATGACAGACATTACTTTAGTCTCTAAGTCAAGGAGCTTCAGTGGTGAGATAGATAAACACAAGTGGTGCATGTACAGCCATGAAGGTGAGCACAGAGCACTTACAGCAAGCTGAGGGGGGAGGTAGATGGTGCAAAAATCAGAGAGGCTTCCTGGTAGTATAAAACACACCCAGTAAATACTCATCAATCAGTTCATTGATTGTGCCTGCTTTAATTAGTTAGAAAATTTGGGTACAATGTAGTAAACAATCCTTAATTATAGGGACAGTCAACTAATTTTAATTAGACTGGATGAACAGCCCTAATATTCACCCATCTGGAAATCATGAAGCTGGTACATCCCAAGGAGAGGACCACCCTCTCCAAGAGCTGCTTCCTTTTCTTTCTATTATGGGATGAATTGTGTCCCCCTAAATATGTGTCAGAATACTAACCCCTTGTTATGGATTGAATTGTGTCCCCCGAAACAGATGTTGTAAGTCCTAAACTCTGTGCCTGTGATTATAATCTCATTTGGGAATGGGTTGTCTTTGTTAGGTTAATGAGGTGGGATTAATGTAGGGTGTGTTTTGAGTCAATCTCTTACAAGATATAAAAAGAGTAGATTAGGATAAGTAAGAAAGCAGAGATGGGGGGAAGAGAGATGTCAAGCCACATGGAGATCACCCAAGAACAGAAGCTGAAAGAGACAAGGACCTTCCTCCAGAGCTGACAGAGAGAGCAAGGTTTTCCCTAGAGCTGTCTCCCTAAATTTGGACTTCTAGCCTCCTAAACTGTAAGAAAATAAATTTCTGTTTTTTAAAGCCACCACTTGTAGTATTTCTGTAGAGTAGCACTAGATAACTAAGACAGAATTTGGTACCAGGAGTAGGGTGCTGCTCTAACAGATACCTAAAATATGGGAGTGTTTTTGTAATTGAGTAATGGGTGGAGGCTGGTAGAGTTTTAAGGTGCCTAATTGTAAAAGCCTAGATTGCCTTGGAGAGACTGTTGGTAGAATTAAGGATGTCAAAGGCAATTCTGTTGAGGGCTCAGAAGGAAGTGAGAAGAGTGATGGAGAAAATTTCTGTCTTCTGAGAGAATACATATGATATGAGCAATGGAATATTTCTAGAAATGTGGACTTTAAATGTGCTTCTGGTAAGGCTTTAAAAGAAAATGATGAACATGCGATTGGACAATGGAGGAAAAGAAACTTTTTCCTTTTTTTATTGTTGTAGTTGAAGTGAAAGTTTACATTTGAAGTTAGTTTCTCATACAAAAATTTATGCATACATTGTTATGTGACCCAAATTGTCTCCCTATACTGTGACAGCACACTCCTCCTTTCCACCCCTGATTTCCCATGTCCATTCAACCAGCTCCTAACCCTCTCTGCCTTCTCATCTCACCTCCGGACAGAAGCTGCCCATTTAGTTTCACGTATCAACTTGAGCTAAGAAGCACACTTTTCAAGAGTATCATTTTATGTCCCACAGTTCAGTCCAATCTTTGTCTGAAGAGTTGGCCACAAGAATTGTTTTAGTTCTGGGTTGACAAGAGAATCTGGGGGCCATGCTTTCTGGGGTTCCTCCATTCTCAGTCAGACCATTAAGTCTGGTCTTTTTTACTAGAATTTGAGTTCTGCACCCCACCTTTCTCCTGCTGCATTGAGGACTCTCTGTTGTGTTCCCTGTCAGGGAGGTCATTGGTGGTAGCTGGGCACCATCTAGTTCTTCTGGTCTCAGGATGATGCAGTCTCTGGTTTATGTGGCCCTTTCTGTCTCTTGGGCTAATACTTTTCTTGTGTCTTTGGTGTTCTTCATTCTCCTTTACTCCAGGTAGTTGGGACCAATTGATGCATCTTAGATAGTTGCTTGCTAGCTTTTAAGACCCCAGACACCACTCACCAAAGTAGGATGCATGTCATTTTCTTAATAAGCTTTGTTATGCCAGTTGACCTAGATGTCCCCTGAAAGCATGGTCCCCAGACCCCTACCCCTGCTACTCTGTCTCTCGAAGTGCTTGATTATATTCAGGAAACTTGTTAGATTTGGTTTAGTCCAGTTGTGTTGACTTCCCCTGTAGTGTGTGCTGTCGTTCCTTTCACCTAAGATAATTCTTGTCTACTATCTAGTTAGTGAATAACCCTCACCCTCCCTCCCCACCCTTGTAATCATCAAAGATTGTTTTCTTCTGTGTTTAAACCTTTTCTTGACTTCTTATAATAGTGGTCTTGTACAATATTTGTCTTTCTATGACTGACTAAATTCACTCATCATAATGCCCTCCAGATTCCTCCATGTTATAAGATGTTTCACGGCTTCATCATTGTTCTTTATCATTGCATAGTATTCCATTGTGTGAATATACCATAATTTCTTTATCCATTTGTCCATCAATGGGCACCTAGGTTGCTTCCATCTTTTTTCTATTGTGAACAGTGCTGCAGTGAACATGGGTGTGCTGATATCTATTTGTGTAACAGCTCTTATTTCTCTAGGATATATTCCAAGGAGTGGGATTGCTGGATCTTATGGTACTTGTATTTCTAGCTTTTTTAAGGAAGTGCCAAATCAATTTCCAAAGTGGTTGTACCATTTTACATTCCCACCAACAATGTATAAGTGTTCTAGTCTCTCCACAACAAGAGCGATGTTTTTATGCAGTGGCAAAAAACTTATCTGAATTATGTTCAGATGTTTGGTGGAAGGTGGAAATTGTATGGGATGAACTTAGATATCTAGCTGATGAGATTTCTAAGCAAGATCTTAAGGGAGCTGTGTGGTTTCTCCTTGCAGCTTATAGTAAAATGCAGAGGAAAGAAATTGTCTTAAAAAGGAACTGTGCAAAATGAAAACAAAACTTAAAGATTTGGAAATTTTTGTTGTACAAACTAAGGAGACATCCTAGAATTTTCAACAAGAATGTGGCTACACAATCTTTTGTTGAAGATTAAGTCTGTGACTGATAGACCTAACCAACTACCACAGCAGAAAACCCATCAGCTTAAACTGAAGGGGATAGAGAAAGAAGTAAAGGAGAGAATGATGTCTACCTCTTGAAATTCTGCAAGCAGTAAACAGGCCAAAGGAGCAACAGCTGTTTCCCTCCAAGAAGAGAAAAGAACCATTCCTGGTTCATCTTAAGATCAGCAGAACTGTTGGAAGGAACACAGAAGCAGAGCTGCCCAAATCTCAAAGTGTGGGGCCACAATCTCTGAGTTCTCAAAGGGTAGAGCCACAGCCTCCTAAGTTTTAAAGGTCAGATCTTCACCAGCTTGGTTTCAGAGTGTGGGGCTGCCATTGAGTTTGGCCACGAGGATGGGGTCGTTGCCCAAAGCTGAAGGGGTGAGGCTGCCATGCCCAAGGGGCAGTAGAATGGGGCCTGCCCAGGCCAAGGGAGTGGGGTTGCCACTCAGATGGAGTAGGAGAATGGGGCCACCCAAAGCCAAGGGAGCAGAGTTGCCATCCCAGTGGACATGGAAGGCAGAAGTGAAGCCCAGGGCTGAGAGTGTGGCCAACACTGAGTCTGGAGGGCAAGGCCATTGTCCAGTTAGTCCCAAAGAAGAGGGGATTATTTTCAAGCCTTGAGAGCTAATGTAAATTGTTCTGCTGGGTTTTGGACTTGCTTGGTGCCCATCATCTCTTCTTTCCCTCCAATTTCTCCCATTTACAGTAGAAATGTCTACCTTGCACCTGTTCCGCCATTGTACTTTGGAAGCAGATAACTTGTATTTTAGATTTCACAGGTTCACATATGAAGAGGAATTTTGCCCCAGGTTGGAATACACACCTAAATTCTCACCCGTATTTGATTTAGACGATTCAGAAGATGAGAGTTTGGACTTGCAGTTGATTTAAGACTTTTGGGATGATGTGATGGAGTGAATGTATTTTGCATGTGGAAAAACCCAGAACCCATTGCCACTGAGTCTATTCCAACTCATAGGGACCCTGTAAGACATAGTAGAGCTGCCCTGTAGGGTTTCCAAGGCTATAATCTTTATGGAAGCAGACTGCCACATCTTTCTCCCATGGAGCAGAGAGTGGGTTTGAACCACTGACCATTCGGTTAGCAGCCGAGCGCTTAACCACTGCACCACCATGGCTCCTTTGCATGTGAGAAGGACCTGAATTGTGGGCAGCCAAAAGGTGGAATGTTATGGATTGAATTGTGTCCCCAAAAAATATGTGTTGTAAATCCTAACCTCTAAGTTTGTGGTTATAGTCCCATCTGGGAATGAGTTGTCTTTGTTCTGTTAATGAGGCAAGATTAGTGTAGGGCATTTTTTTTTTTTTAATTGTACTTTAGGTGAAGGTTTACAGAACAGATAGTTTCTCATTAAACAGTCAGTACACATATTGTTTTATGACATTGGTTAACAACCCCATGACATGTCAACACTCTTTTGACCTTGGACGACCTTTTTTTTTTCGTGAAAATATACATAGCCAAAGATACACAATTTCAAAAATTTCTACATGCACAATTCAGTGACATCGATTACGTTCTTCCAGTTATGCTGCTGTTCTCACTTTAGATGAAGGTTTACAGAACAAAATAGTTTCTCATTAAACAGTACACATGTTGCCTTATGACAATGGTTAACAACCTCACGACATGTCAACACTGTCCTTACTCAACCTTGGGTTCCCTATCACCAGTTTTCCTGTCCCCTCCTGCCTTCTAGTCCTTGTCGCTGGACTGCTGTGCCCCGTTAGTCCCATTTTGTTTTATGGGGCTGTGCAATCCCCGGCTGAATGGTGAACCTCGAAAGTGACTTCAGCACTGAGTTAAAAGGGTGTCTGGGGGCCGTACTCTCAGGGTTTCTCCAGTCTCTTTCAGGCCAATAAATCTGGTATTTTTTGTGTGTGTTAGAATTTTATTCTGCATCCTTCTCCAGCTCTGTCCAGAACCCTCTGCTTGTGGTATCCAGACACCATCTAGCTGTACTGGACTCAGGCTGGTAGAGGCCTTGGTAGCTGTGGTCCATTAGTCCTTTGGACTAATCTTTTCCTTGTATCCTGTTCCCTTCATTGTCCCTTGCTCCCAAAGGGGTGAGACCAGTGGAGTATCTTAGATGGCTGCTCACAGGCTTTTAAGACCCCAGAGGCTACTCACCAAGGTAGAATGTAGAACATTGTCTTTATAAACCGTGTTATGCCAGTTGAGCTAGATGTTCCCAGAGCCCTCTGCCCAGCAATTCAGTCCCTCAGGGAGTTTGGATGTGTCTGTGGAGCTTCCATGAATTGTAGGGTATTTTATGAGTCAATCTCTTACCAAATATAAAAAGAGCAGATTAGGACAAGCAAGAAAGCAAAGACGGGGGAAGAGAGATGCTGGGCCATATGATGATCACCCAGGAATAGAAGCTCAGTGAGACAAAGACCTTCATCCTGAGCTGACAGAGAGAGAAAACCTTCCTTTAGAGCCAGCACCCTGAATTCAGACTTCTAGCCTCCTAAACTGAGAGAAAATGAATTTCTGTTTGTTAAAGCCACCCACTTGTGGTAGTTCTGTTATAGCAGCACTAGATAACTAAGACACCTCTGTACTTGTGAAATAAGGTTTTCTTTGGTATGTTAATGATGCTGTGTTGGTGTTTGGTGGATTCTAAACCTAATCACTTCTGAGTCATAAAAAGAGTAGATTAGACACAGAGGAAGCAGACACTGGGGAAGACAAATGCTGTGTGAGCATCCTCTATAAGCCAAGGGACCATGAACTACCCAGGGTACCTACAAGCAAGAAATGACAAGGTTGAGATCTGATTTGGACTTTTAGCCTCCAGAACTGTGAGAAAATAAATTTCTGTTCTTTAACACCAATCATTTTTGGTATTTGTGTTAAAGCACCTGTAGCTGACTAAGTCACTAAGTAAATTGGATTAACATAAAAAGTGATTCACCTCCAAAGTTGGCACTTTCTAATTGTCTACTTGACTATTCAGCGCTCACAGCCTCTATCACAGGGTCTGGGACTTTTAAAATAATTGAAGGGTCTCTAATCTCAGCAATTTATAAAGGTAATTTAGGCAGAATTTGTCAAGAACTGGTTCAAGCTCATTTCATACTCAGCAGATGCATTTTGGAATTAGAGCAGGACACACTGCACATGAGGGCAAATAGACTGCATTTCAAGGTCAGTACTGTATTTTTCTAACCACCCCAAAGGAAGCGTTAGAAATCAGTGGAGTCTAACCCCCCGGAGGTCACATGTCTAGGTTGTAGCTTAGATATCTGTAAATTTCACGTTTGTATCAAATAATTATTTGGTAACAATTTTACATAAAGTTCATAGATCTATCTCATTCTATCTAACTGATGCGAAGTATTCTAGAGTATGGATACACCAATCTGTTTTCTCACACTAGTGTGAGGAAACAGACTTGAGTGTCTTCAGTTTTTCTTCAAACAAATCAGGTGGCAATAAATATATTTACACACTTGCCCTTACATACTTGTGGGATTATTTTGGTAGGTTACATATCTAAAAATGCAGTTGTTGTTTCTAAGGGCTATGCAGTTAAATTTGTATATCTCCTGCCAAATTTCACTTGAAAAAATTGAGAAACGTTGTCTCTAATTACTCCCATCAGCAATGTAGAAGGTTGTTTTTTTTCCCCAGTCATGAGTGCTGGATATTATCTTCTTTAACCTAAAAAAATGGCTCATCTGATACTCAGTTATAATTTTTTTTTTTTTGGTAATGATCTGTGAGAAGGAGGGACTTAGTTGGATAATGTGTGTGTTTACTAGAAGGGAAGTGGCAGCAAGGTTCAGTTAATTTTAAAATATAATCAAAGCTCTGACTTTATGTCTGGCATATTACTTTAACATATTGAAAGACTTTCCTATGATCTGAACACTTTCCAATTTATTCTCCTCTCCTAATTATAAAACTATAATTTATGTTATTATAATGTCTTGCTTTTAGATGCAAGATAGTGACTCATCTACTTTACAGTCTCCAGCATTTTGAACATTGCATCAAAGAACTGAAACTTGACTCCAGACATATATTAGAACTTCCTCTTCTCCCAGCTTCTTCACCCTCTTTGATTCTTAAGATTAAACATTATATAGAATTACCAAAAATTGAACATTTTGGAATCTCTGCAATTTCTTTCTTCCTTAAAGAAAATGAATGTTTGAGGATCTTTACACATCTGTCATCACTCTAGACAAACCCTTTATAGAATGTTCCCAAGGAGGTGGGAGAAGGAGGAGGGAGTCACAGCAGAAGAAAGACCCTCCTCCTGGAAGCAACTCAGACTCCTCTTCACATGAGTGAAGGTCAGCCCTCAGGTAGCTCAAGCCCAGAGCGATGCCTGAGCTTCAGCACCTGAGGGGAGGGCCTTGTGCCTGGGAGTGAGCAGGAGGGCGAGGACTGCAAAAGAGAACGCAACGCGGGTGCGGTGGTATTGGTGAGCCAGGGACAGGGGGCCAAGATCACTTAGTACTGTGCTGCCTTGGATGACCACTCACACACACCTCAGTTTCCTCATCTGTACAATAGGGAGAATAGTAACAGGACTAATGAGAAACGTGTATGAAGCACTCAAGAGGGCACACTGAGTGCTGTGTGAGTGTTACCAGTATTACTTCCTGATTCTGCCTATAGGCAGGTAGGCAGTGCCCTGTACCCCTCCCCCACTGTCATGGTTTGAATTATGTCCCCCAGAAAATGTGTGTATCAATTTGGTTGGGCCATGATTCCTAGAATTGTATATTTGGCCTCCATGTTGTGATTGTAATTTTATGTTAAAGAGGATTAGGGTAGAATTGTAACACTACCTTTACCCAGGTCACATCCCTGATCCAATGTAAAGGGAGTTTCCCTAGGGTGTGGCCTGCACCACCTTTTACTTTACAAGAGATAAAAAGAAAGGGAAGCAAGCAGAGAATTGGGAACCTCACACCACCAAGAAAGCAGTGCTGGGAGCAGAGCGCATCCTTTGGACCTGAGGTTCCTGTGCTGAGATGCTCCCAGACCAACGGAAGACTGATGCTTCACAAGGACCTTCCTCCAGAGCCGAAAGAGAGAGAAAGCCTTCTCCTGGAGCTGATGCCCTAAATTTGGACTTGTAGCCTACTGGACTGTGAGAGAATAAACTTCTCTTTGTAGAAGCCATTCACTTGTGGTATTTCTGTTAGAGCAGCACTAGATGACTGAGACACCCATATTCTTCGAGCTGACTACCTCTGTGCCCTGGTCGAGGGAGGATTCTGCATTCCATTTGCACTTGGTCCAATCCTGTGGTTTTCTTTTAATTTTTACTGTTGATCCTTCAGTTGGACATACTAAAAGATTACATTCTTATCTAAAAAGTTTTTGTGAAAAGAAAGGCTTGTCAAATTTTTATTTTCTTAACTTGTAATCTCTAAGGAAAACGCCAGGCTGGACAGTTTTGATAACAATGCTTGAGCCTCACAGCAGCCCAATTTTCCATGTTATGGAGGCTCAGAAACTCAGAGCAACACTCAAAGAGCCTGTAAAAGGGGCTGCCCTCTTCTGCGTTGGAGGTCCTGACGTGTGCTCCTGCTTTTGTTAACTGTCTGCCCAGTGGTGTCATAAGGGGAGTGCACTGTCAGAGGGAGTGACACCAAAATGACTGTCTATAAAATTTTTGTGCAGTGTTTCAGCAGAAATTTATTATTTTTTAATAAAAATATCCCTGTATTTAGTTATGAAAACAAAAATATTTTTTGTAAGCCCAGATTGCATGTGTCATATACGTATAAGACTAAAATTCTATGCTAATTTTTGAATCTTCTAATGGGCTTCAGTCAAAGCTGTCGTTATTACTCAATTACAATGATGCTTCAGATCATGTGGTTTCGTCTGTACATGCTACAATCACATGCTGTTATTTTTGTTGATTCCCGTGTTTTTATTGTTGATAATTTTGTCAAGTTTTCTGGTGTTTTAGCTACATTATTGTGGTAATTAGCGTGGTGAGGGGGGTGATACCAAGAGTTACCACACTGGGTGACACAAATGCTAGTGATGCCGCTGTGTCTGCCTTCAAGCTGTTCAGCAGTAGAGGAGAATGGTTCCAAGCCTGGTCGGATTGCCTGGTTTCAAGGCCACCGCCATGGAAACAATTTTATAACCTATAACCCCACACCTCCTCATTTAAAGAGTGACGATGACAATAATAGTGTATCCCTCTTACAATTGTTCTGAAGACGGAAATCAGTTTTATTGTATGCAAATAATGTAGCAAAGTGCCTAGCACATTAATAAACATTTGTAGTTAGTGTCAGCTATTGCAAATATTGATCCATAAAGTCGTCACACCCTTATGAACCTGGCAGCTTTCATACGCCACGCCTGGCCCTGCACCAAGAGTCCAGGCACTTGTCCTCCCACTCCATACTGGGGGCTTCGACTACCAGTGTCTGCTGGGGACTCACATTGTCCTCAGGACACCAGGGCTCATGGGCCTTTGGGTGGATGTGGTATTCTACACAAGAATGGTCAGACTCTTACACTCAAGCAATTTTCTCAGCTGAGACTGCTGTCTTTAAAGGTTATCTCTCCTGGTCTTTGCAATTTTCTTAGTACGGAAATCAGGAGCTTCCAGTCTCAACCAAGGAAAACAAATGATTGCGTTTTAGTGTGCTTGGGGTGTGGCCACAATGGCTGGGGTTGTCCTTCTTGAGTTATGAGGAAAGTCCCTTGCTAGGGAAGAGAATGTGTGGATTCTAGGCCCACAGCACCCACGTAGATGTAAGCGTTGTTCTCAAGTGAAGCAGTGAGTCAGGTGGCCTTCTTGTTCTGATGGAGGTGGGGCTGAGGAGCATTTATAGCCCCGTGGGTTTATTCTAGGTCTCTGGATGGTGCTAATGGTTTATACTAGAAGACTACTGACCAGAAGGTTGATGATTTGAACCCACCCAGTGGCATCATGGAAGAAAGGCCTGCTGATCTGCTTGCATAAGTATTACAGCCATGAGAAACCCATGGAACAATTCTACTCTGTAACACATGGTGTCTCCATGAGTCAGAATCAACTCAGTAGCAATGGGTTGGGTTTTTTTGGTTTTGTTTTTGCTTTATTCTACAATCAAAATTTAATTTGATATATTGATCATAAAATTTTTTTTCTGATCACAAAAGCTATATTTATTGTTGAAAATTTGAAAATATAGAAAAGCACAGAGAAAAAAATAAAAAAATCCTAAAATCATCACTTACATTTTAGTATATAATATTCCAAGTATATACATATGATAACATACTCACACATAGTTTGTACTGAAAATAGCATTTTTTCATCCTGCTTTTTACAAAATATTTATCATAAGTCCCTGTATAGTTAACTTCTTCTACACCATGAATATTTTTACAGCCGTCTGACAAAGATTTTACCTGGAAATACAGTCTCCTGCCTGTATGCACCCTCAAGACAACAGGCAGCTCTGCAAATCAACAATGCTAGTTTGTCTGCCCCACTGATATCTCCATTGACAGTTGATAAAAATAGCATTTCTGTTTTCACATTCCACCCGTCCTGGGCTTAGCCTGGTGCCTCCTGGCACTTCTACAGGGTCTAGCTCAGACCTCCTCAAGGCTGGGTCTCAGCAACCTGAATGAGGATGCTAATAGAGTTGTTTCGGCAAATGTGTGTGGATTTTACAGAACTCCATAGAAATATAAGAAAGGCGGGTGGGGGTGGGGGTGTTTAGGATTTTCTAGAACTACAAAGCTGGGTTCTGGGAACCAAGCCATACTCAGAAGCTGAGCCTGGGCAGTCCTCCAGCTTCTCTCCTTCACCTCACAATTTCCAGCTTCAAATGTGGGAAATGGAAGCATTCTCACTGAAAATGATTTCATCTGGGTAGCTATGTGTCTCCATTCAGATGTTGGATGATGTACTGGAATGTGATGATATTGACTATGGAATCCTTTCCTTCCGAATTGCATCTGGTTGTCTGCCATTATAATTTGAAACCTCCCCATACTCTCATAACCAGGTTTATACCAGCATCTTACTGGAAGAGAATGAAGCCAGAGCAGGAGGGTGGAGGTGAGGACAACATCATCTGGACTCCATTCTTTCACTAAATTTAGATTTTTCCCTAGGGATATTGTGTTCTGTGGAGGGAAAGCTTGTGAATGCAGCCCCCTCCTGATGGAGCACCTGACCCTGCTGTCCCCACACCTCTACCCTCTGGCACATAGACTGGTGTCCTGCCACGCAGCCAGTATGGGCAACGCAGTCTCACACTCTGTCTCTGCTCTGCTCGCTGCCTTCCTCGGCGATGTTCCCACAGCCCTCAATGCAGTGTGCTGGCAATGGTTTTGCATCCTGAGATTGAACTCCAGGCTGTCACATCTCTAGGGCCACTTTCTCTTCCTGTGGGCACAGACAACCCTTCAATCTCCAGTGGCTCAGCCTAATCTGGATTACAGGGCTGATGAACAGCCACCATATGGCCAGCCTGGTGACTGTGGATTCCTGCATTCTGAAAGGCTCCGATGTATTACACACAGTTCCCAGCACAATGCAGACATTCAACTCATACTAAATTATGACAAATTTCTTTCTTCACAGATCTGCAGTAGTTGGCATCATACAAAGCAGGGTTCTGGTTTCCATGTGTTTTTTCCCTCATGTTTGTCATTCAGTTTAACAAACATTTATAGAGCACAACTGAGTGAGGGCCCTGGCTCTGTGGCTGATCAGAGAAGGTCTTTGTCCTTCAGAAGCATCTAATTGGCTAAGTGGGTAAACGAGTACACAGGCATCTGGTCTACCAGAGGAGCCATTGTCCCCTGGCTGTGTTTTGGAGATCAGGGAAAATCAGGTCTCTCAGCAGAGATGGATAGACTGCTCACTTTTGTTGTTCCTCACTGTTGCTGCATCTTCGGACTTTTAAGGGCTGCAGGCTTAACTTGGTTTAACCTCTAGTGAAAGAGTAGATGCTCTCCACAAGACATGGAGTTAGAACTAACACTCACCTTCTGTTTGTCAGGAGCTCTGTGTCCACATCTCATTTGTATGTTTCCCGGGAGGACAAGTAATGATGAGCTACTCATTTCTCATCCCTGGGTGGCACAAATGGTTAAGTGCTCAACTATTGTATTTTTACACAAATGATGCATACCTTCTGTGGTTGCTTGCCTACTGACCCGTGTCCTCCCTCCCACCCAGGTAGTTTTGTAAGTGTGCTATGCTAATTTTTTTACAGCAACCTGTGGAAGAAGATTGTCATGGTGGCGTTTGTTTGTAAGGGTGTCTCCTGGGGTTAGGGCATGGCCTGCAAATAAATGCAGAAGGTGCAAGTTATTTGCATAAAAATATGGTACTAACAGAAAGGTTGATACCTTGGGAGACAGGCCTGGTGACCTGTTTCCTAAAGGCACAGTCATCGAAAACCCTGTCGAGCAGTTTTACTCTGCACACGTGGGATCACCATGAGTTGGAATCCACTCGATGGCAACTAACAATTTATTTACATAAAATATAGTTTTCAAGTCTGGAACCACTTTCCAAAAAATGAGTAACTTTGCACTGGGCCAGAAAAGGGACATTGTTTAGATCCTGTCCACCTCCTTTTCTTTTTCTGCCCCTTATTGTTGTATCATTTCCATCTCTGTATTGAAGCATTTGTGAAACACATACTAAGGGCTTATTTGTATCAGTTGCTTCTACTCAATTCTGAACTCTGGTGGGCAGGCACTTGGAGGCTCTGGCCTGGTGCTGGGCACAAAAGAAATGTGAATGACTGATCACGGAGAGGGGAAAGCTGCATAGGGAAAGCCCTGCTGAGTGGGACAGAATGGTTTAAGGCAGGGGCATGGGCTAGCGGGAGTCTCAGGTTCTTGGAACTCAGGAAGAGGGACCTATTTACCTACAGCATTACCACAGGGTGGAGAGGGATGCTGAAAAAGAGTGTCTTCCCTGTAGACCCAGCTTGCCTCAGTCACAGTTTTGTCTAAGGTGAAACAGCAAATTTAAATAACCATTTAAATAAACCATTTAAATAAGCAAGCATGACAGAAAAGTTTTATCCAGTTATTTTTACTTCTCTCTCTTAGAACTCTAGGTTTAATGGTAATTTCCCCTAAATTTCTTGTGCGTCTTAGAATAGTGGTTCTCAACTGGGGTGGTATTGTCCCCTGCCTCCACCTGCACACACAGAGGACATTTGGCAATGTCTGGAGACATTTTTGTTTGTCACAGTTGGGTTGTGGGAGTGATACTGTCATCTCGGGTTATGGGACAGGGTGCTGTTAAACATCCTACAGTTCACAGGACAACCCCACTACAGAGAATTATCTGGCCCAAAATGTCAATAGTGTCGAGGTTGAGAATGAGGATATTTAGGATAAAAGACATCATGATAATATTCCAAGTCTCTTGTTATTATTAGCTGAAAAATTCCTCCCTTCTTAACTCTAATTTTCATTTTTAGCAAAGGTGTTATAAGAGACAGTTGGGTGGAATCAAAAAGCAGTAACAATAAAATCCCGAATAACAAACTCACAAATAGTGTTAGGCCTGAATAATTTGTAGTTGTTACAATTTTAGTATTATAAATTTTTGTTAAAGTGCCCGGGAACACAAGAAGAGAAGAGAAATACATTTTATTTTTTGATTTTATTGTGCTTAGGCAAAAGTTTACAGCTCAAGTTAGTTTCTCATTCAAAAATTTATACACATATTGTTTTGTGACGTTGGTTGCAGTCCCCACAATGTAATAGCATGCTCCCCCTTTCCACCTCGGTCTGCCTGTGTCCATTCTTCCAGTTCCTTGCCCTTCCTGCCTTCTTGTCTTGCTTCTGGGCAGGAGTTGCCCATTTGGTCTCATGTATTTGACTGAACTAAGAAGCACATTCCTCATGTGTGTTATTGTTTGTTTCATAGGCCTGTCTAATCTTTGGCTGAAAGGTGAAGTTCCGGGATGGCTTCAGTTCTGAGTTAGCAGGGTGTCTGGGGACCATAGTCTCAGGGGTTCCTCCAGTCTCTATCAGACCAGTAAGTCTGGTCTTTTTTTGTGAATTTGCATTTTGTTCTACATTTTTCTCCCACTCTGGGACTTTCTATTGTGATCCCTGTCAGAGCAGTTGGTAGGGTAGCTGGGCACCATCTAGTTCTTCTGGGCGCAGGCTGGTGTAGGCTGTGGTTCATGCAGTCCTTTAGTCCTTTGGGCTAATATTTTCTTTGTGTTTTTGGTTTTCTTCATTCTCCTTTGCTCCAGACAGGATGGGATCAGTAGATGTATCTTAGATGGCCACTCACAAGCTTTTAAGATCTCAGACGCTGCTTACCAAAGTGGCTGTAGAACATTTTCTTTATGAACTGTGTTATGCCGATTGACCTCCATGTCCCCTGATAACCATGGGCCCCAGCCCCCAGCCCCCAGCCCCAGCAACTCGGTGTTTGGATGTGTCTAGGAAACTTCTATGCCTTTGCTTTGGTCAAGTTGTGCTGACTTCCCCTATATTGTTATTTATTTGTTTTTTTTTAATAGCGAATGTTAATATCACAGAGCTTAACTTTAAAAATATCCTTTTTCTTTTTTTAAACCAACTTTACTTGGACATCAGGAAGAGGAAGTACTTTGTTAGTTTTTAAATAAGAGATTTGACATAATTATCATTTAGATTATTTTTAAATAATTTGAGCCCTACCTAAACCTGTTTCTAGGCTTTAGGAGAAAGTTTCCCAAGTCTGATAGAGCAATACAGAGTCTCTCCTTATTCTCTTTAAAGTAAATTAGAAATTCTTATAAAATTCAGAATTAATTCAGATATGACAAATTTTCATATGAAAAAAATGACAAGAAATGATTCAAGAAACATGAAAGCACTTGATGTACTTGAAAAAAATGCTTAAAAATACCAAGAAACTTCTGGCTCTAGTCAAGGTGGAGTAGCACAGTTGCTTGCAGGTCCTTCTCTTAGGAACGAAAAACCCTAACATAAGACTGCAAATAAGCACAGGAGGACTGTGAGTGGTGGAAGGAGGAAGGCAGACTACTTTGGGGCCTTGGGACTTGAGGAACCACACAGCAGTAAGTTACCCATAGTCTCATAGTATCCAAAATGCCAAGGATACAATCAAAACTCACCTTTCACACCACAAACTGGAAAATTGCAATTTGAATGAGAAAAAAAAAGATGCAGATGCCAACACAGAGATGAATATGTTGTAATTACCCACCATAGATTTTAAAGCAGCCATTATAAAAGTGCTTTAAATCATATTAGATAGTTGAAGCAAAAGTTATAACATTATCTGATTTGGTGTTCAATGAATGTAGAGGAAATGCTTAGAAAATTATATTTTAAAAGTATGGAGGGTAAAAGAACCTAAATGAAAGTAAGATTTCTACATTTCACTCAAAGTGGTAAAATATTAATATAAGTAAACTATGATAAGTTACATATGTATATTGCAATATCTAGAGCAACTGCACACACACACAAACTATACAAGTGTTATACTCAAAAACGCTATAAATAAAACAAACTTAAATTCTTGAAAGTGTTCACATAACCCCTAGAGAGATAAGAAAAGAGAAACAGAGGAATGAAAAGCAGGAAAAACAAAACAATAAAATGACAGATTCAGGCTCTAACAAATCAATTATTACATTAAATTTGAATAGTCTAAACATATCAATTAAAAGACAGTGATTAGCAGAGTGGATAGAAAGTCATACTATACAATATGCTGTCTATAAGAACATACTTCAAATACAAGGACATAGGAAACTGGAAAGTACATGGATGGAAAAAGAAATACCATGCAAACATAAAGTGGGTATATTCATATCCAATAAAGTCAATTTTGGAGCAAAGAAGATTAGTAGAGACAAAAAAGGACATTACATTAAGATAAAAGGATCAGTCCACCAAGAAGACATAATGATCCTAAATGTTATGTATCAAACAGATACCCCCAAAAAAAAGACAAGGAAAAAAATCCATTGCCATCGAGTCGATTGTGACTCATAGCAAACAACAGAGCCTCAAAATACATGAAGCAAAAACTGAAAAACTTGAAATGAGAAATAGACAGGAATCAATGAAGTTGAAGAGGAAAACAATAGAGAAAATCAAAGAAATAAAAACCTGCTTATTAAAAAAAATTAAAAAATTGATAAACCTTTAGCAAGACTGACAAAGATAAAACAGACAAGGCAAATCACCAATATCAGGTACAAAGCAAGAGATATCACTATAGATACTGCAACATTAAAAGAACAATAAGAGAATACTATAAGCAAATTTACACACATAAATTCAACATCTTAAAAGAAATTGAAGATTTTTTAAAAATCCACAAATTACCAAAAACACAACCAAGATGAAATAGAAAACCCGAATAGTCTTACAGCCACTAAGAAATTGAATTAGTAATTCAGAAGTTCCTCCTCAAAGAAAAGATCTCCAGTCTCAGATGGTTTCACTAGATAATTTTACCAAGCATTTGAAGAAGAATTAATGCCAATTTTACACAATCTCTTCCATAAAATACAAGAAGAGAGAACACTTACTAACTTATTTTATGAAGTTAGTGTCACCCCAATACCAAAGCTATGTAAACATGTACAAAAAGACATACAAAAACCCCAAAAAACCCTCTACAGACAAATTTTATTAACTTAGATGCACAAATTCCCAACAAAATATTGGAAAATAGAATTCATCAATGTATACAAGAATTATAGAATATAACATAATGTGATTTATTCCAAGGGTACAAGGCATGTTCAATATTTAAAAATTAATCATGTAATCCACCGTGTTAACAGACCAAAGGAAAAAATCACATGATCATATCATTTGTTGCAGAGAATGTATTTGACAAAATCCAGCACACACATATACATGATAAAACTCCCAGCAAACTAGGAATAGAGAAAAACTCCAACTTTTACAAAGCATCTACAAAAAACATACAGATAACATCATACTTAATGGTGAAAGATTAAATGTTTCTCCTCTAAGATCAGGAAGAAGGCAAAGGATGTCTTCTCTAACCAGTCTTACTGGATATAGCACTAGAAAGTCTAATCATTGCAATATGGCAAGAAAAAGAAATAAAAGGCATACAAATTGAATAAAATAAAATGGTCCCATTTTACATATGGCCTGGTTGTCTACATAAAATTCACAAGGAATCTACAAAATTCTCCTTGAATTAATGAATTCAGGAAGGTCTCAGGATACAAGATCAACAAATAAATTCAATCACATTTATATACACTAGTAAAGAATATGTGGAAACCAAAATTAAAAACAAAATGTCATTTACAATCACTCCAAATAAAATGAAAACATAGGTATAAATCTAATAAAACATGTACAGGGTCTATATGCTAAAAATTACAAAGTACTCATGAGAGAAATCAGAGAAAAACTGAATAAATGGAGAAGTATACTATGTTCTTGAATTGGAAGACTCAATATAATAAACTTGTCAATTCAGCCATAATTGATCTATAGGTTTAATGCAATTCCTGTCAAAACCCCAGCAAGGTTTCTGGTAGATATGTTGTTAGCTACTGGCAAGTCAGCTGCTGACTCATGGCAACCTCTTGCATGATGGAACAAAACGCTGCCTAGTTCTATGCCATCCCCATACTCTGTTGTGGATCTCATTTTTGTGATCCATAGGGTTTTCGCTGGTGATTTTTGGAAGAACATCACCAGGCCTTTCTTCCTAGTCTGGTTTAGTTTAGAAGATCCTTCTAAACATGTTCAGTGTCGGCAACATGCAAGCCTCCACTGACGGATGGTGACTGCACATAAGGTGCATTGGCCAGGAATCAAGTCAAGGTCTCCTGCATGGAAGGCAAGGATCTACCTCTGAACCAGCAATATCTTATTCTAATAGATATAAACAAACTTGTTCTAAAATTTATATGGCATAGGACCTAGAAGAGCTAAAATAATTTTGAAAATGAAGAATAAATTGGGAGAAAAAGCCCTACCTCCTATACTATGTGGCTAGTAGTCAGTAAAGTATGATATTGGCAGAAGAATAAGCCATAGATTAATGGAACAAAATAGAGAACCCAGAAATAGACCAACACAAAGATGATCAACTGATTTTTTGATAAACATGAAAATCAATTTAATAGAGAAAAGATAGGCTTTTCGACAAATGGTGCTGAAGCAATTGGACTTCCATAAGGGGGAAAAATAGATCTCAGCTTTAACCTTACACTATATACAAAAATTAACAATGAACTTAAATGTAAAACTATAAGCTTTTGATAAAAACAACAACAACAATATTAGGACTGGAGAAACTCCTAGGACGTAGGGCTAGTTGAATAGTTCTTAGACTTGACACAAAAGACCAATCTATACAAAGAAAAATTGATAGCTGTACCTCATAAAAATTAAAATATTTTATCCTGCAAAAGACCCTGTTAATAAGATGAAAAGGCAAGCTGCAGACTTGGAGAAAATATTTGCAGACCACATATCCAACAGAGACTAGTATCTAGAATATATAAAGGAATCTCAAAACTTAATAGTAAGAAAGCAAACAAGCAATCCAATTATAACGTGGGCAAAAGACATGAAGAGATATTTCATTGAGGAGGTTATATAGATGGCAAAAAACCACATGTAAAGATATTCAACATCATTGGCCATCAGGAAAATGCATACTAAAATAAAAACGAAACATCACTACAGATCTATCAGAATGACTAAAAATAATAATGATAATGCCAAATCCTGTCAAGGGTGCACAGAATCCAGATCTCTCATATGTTGCTGGTGTGAGAGTAAAGGAAGCAGCCAATCTGGGGGAAAAAAGGAGGCGGAAGATATGCTTGGAGTTTCTCAAGCTAAAAGAACTGAAGAAAAAATTCAAGCTTCTAATCTGCAATATTGAAGGATTCTACAGGCAAAATATTGAACAATGCAGGAAGCATCAAACAAAGGTGGAAAGAATCATAGAGTCATGTACCAAAAAGAACTGTTGGTGTTCAACCATTTTAGGAGGTAGCATACGATCAAGAACTGATGGTATTGAAGGAAGAATTCCAAGCTGCGCTGAAGGCATTGACGAAAAACAAGGCTTCAGGAATTCACAGAATACCAATTAAGATGTTTCAAAAAATGGATGCAGTGCTGGAGGTGCTCAGTTGTCTATGCCAAGAGATTTGGAAGACAGCTGCATGGCCAACTGACTAGAAGAGATCTGTATTTATGCCCATTCCAAAGAAAGGTGATCCAACAGAATACAGAAATTATCAAATAATATCACACACAAGTAAAATTTTGCTGAAGATCATTCAGAAGTGGTTGCAGCAGTACATCCACAGGGAATACAAGCCAGATTCAGAAGAGGACATTATTGATGTAGATGGATCTTAGCTGAAAGCAGAGAATACCAGAAAAATGTTTACCTATGTTTTACTGATAATGCAAAAACGTTCGACTGTGTGGATCATAATAACTTATGGATAATAGTGCAAAGAATGGGAATTCCAGAACACTTAATTGTGCTTATGAGGAATCTGTAGATAGACAAAAGGCAGCAGTTCGAACAGAACAAGGGGATACTGCGTGGTTTAAAATTAGGAAAGGTGAGCATCAGCGTTGTATCCTTTCATCATACTTATCCAATCTGAATCCTGAGCAAATAATTCAAGAGGCTGGACTATATGAAAGAATGATGTGGCATCCGGATTGGAGGAAGATGACACAATCTTGCTAGCTGAAAACGAAGAGGAGCTGAAGCACTTACTGATGAAGATCAAAGACTACAGCCTTCAGTATGGATTGCACCTCAATATAAAGAAAACAAAAATGGACCAATAAGCAACATCATGATAAATGGAGAAAAGATTGAAGTTGTCAAGGATTTCATTTTACTTGGGTCCACAATCAATACCCATGGAAGCAGCAGTCAAGAAATCAAACAATGTATTGCATTGGGCAAATCTACTGTAAAAGACACCTTGAAAGTGTTAAAAAACAAAGATGTCACTTTGAGGACTAAGGTGTTCCTGACCCAAGCCGTGATATTTTCAGTGACATTATACGCATGCGAAAGCTGAACTATGAATTAGGAAAATCAAAGAAGAATTTACCCCTTTGAATTATGGTGCTGGTGAAGAATATTGAATATACCATGGATTTCCAGAAGAACAAACAAACATATCTTGGAAAAAGTATAGTGAGAACGCTCATTAGAAGTGAGGATGGCGAGATTTTGTCTCTCGCACTTTGGGCATATTATCAGGGGGACCTGTCCCTGGAGAAAGATGTCATGCTTGGTAAAGTAGAGGGTCAGCAAAAAAGAGGAAGACCCTCAAGGAGCTGGATTGACACAGTGGCTGCAACAATTGACTCGAGTATAATAACGATTGTGAGGGCGGTGCAGGACTGGGTAGTGTTTTGTTCTGTTGTACATTGGGTTGCTATGACTTGGAACTTACTCGAGGGCACCTAACAACAACAACATCCTGGAAAATAATTTGGCAGTTTTTTATAAAACTGATGTGTACTTATAAATAACCCAGGAATTACACTCTTGTACGTTTATCCCGGATGCCCAAAAGTTATATTCACACAAAAACCTTCACACTCATGTTCATGTTTTTTAAAAAATTTTATTTATTTATTTTTATTGTACTTTATTATTATTTTATTGTTTTATCTCCACTTTTTTTTATTGTACTTTAGATGAAGGTTTACAGAACAAATAGTTTCTTGTTAAACAGTTAGTACACATATTGTTTTATGACAGTGGTTAACAACCCCATGACATGTCAACACTGTCCTTTCTTAACCTTTGGTTCCCTATTACCAGCTTTCCTGTCCCCTCCTGCCTTCTAATTCTTGTCCCTGGACTGTTGTGCCCTGTTAGTCTCATTTTGTTTATGGGGCTGTCTAATCTTTGGCTGAACGGTAAACCTCGGGAGTGACTTCATTACTGAGCTAAAAGGGTGTCCGGGGGCCATACTCTCCGGGTCTCTCCAGTCTCTCAAGCCAGTAAGTCTGGTCATTTTTTGTGAGTTAGAATTTTGTTCTGCATCCTTTTCCAGCTCTGTCCAGGACCCTTTACTGTGATCCCGGTCAGAGCAGTCGGTGGTAGCTGGGCACCATCTAGTTGTATTGGACTCAGTCTCATGGAGTGTCTTCCTTGGTGAAGTGTTTGTTCATTTCCTTTGCCCATTTTTTAACTGGATTATTGTCTTTTTGTGGTAGAGGTATTGGTTTTTCTTGTAGGTTTTAGAGATTAGACCTTTGTCTGACTTGTACTGTCCAAAATTTTTTTCCCAGTCTGTAGGTTCTCCTTTTACTCTTTTGGTGAAGTCTTTTGATGAGCATAAGTGTTTAGTTTTTAGAAGATCCCAGTTATCTTCTGGAGTTTGTGTGTTATTAGTTATGGGTTGTCTCCTGTTAATGCCATGCATTAGGGCCTCTAGCTTTGATCCTATTTTCTCTTCTATGAACTTTATAGTTTTTGGCTTTATATTTAGGTCTTTGATCCACTTCGAATTAGTTTTTGTGTATTGTGTGAGGTATGGGTCCTGTTTCATTTTTTTGCAGGTGGACATCCAGTTTTGTCAGCACCATTTGTTAAAAAGACTGTCTTTTCCCCATTTAATGGACTTTGGGCCCTTGTCAAAGATCAGATGACCATAGGTGGATGGATTTACATCTGGATTCTCAATTCTGTTCTATTGGTCAATGTATCTGTCATTGTACTGTACCAGGCTGTATTGATTACTGTAGCTGTATAGTAGGTTCTGAGGTCAGGTAGCGCGAGTCCTCTCACTTTATTCTTCTTCTTCAATAGTGCTTTATTTATCTGGGGCTTCTTCCCTTTCCATATAAAGTTAATGATTAGTTTTTCCATCTCTTTAAAAATATTGTTGGTATTTGGATCAGGATTGCATTGTATTTGTAAATTGCTTTTGGTAGAATTGTCATTTTCAGTGTTCAGTCTACCTATCCATGAGCATGGTATGTTTTTCCATTTATGTAGATCCCTTTGGGCTTCTTGCAGTAGTGTTTTGTAGTTTTCTTTGTATAGGTCTTTCACATCCCTGGTTAGATTTATTCCTAAGTATTTTGTTTTTTTAGGGGCTATTATAAATGCTATTGTTTTCCTGATTTCCTTTTCATCGTTCTCTTTATTGGTGTATAGGAATCCAACTGATTTTTGTGTGTTTATCTTGTATCCTGCTACTCTGCTCAATGTTTCTATTAGTTCCAGTAGTTTTCTTGTGGAGTCTTAGGGTTTTCTATGTATAGTATCATATTGTCTGCAAACAGGCACAGTTTAACTTCTTCGTTACCAATTTGGATGCCCTTATTTCTTTTTCTTGCCTTATAGCTTTAGCTAGAACTTGCAGCACAGTGTTAAATAGGAGTGGAGAGAAAGGGCATCCTTGTGTTGTTCCTGCTCTCAAGGGGAATGTTTTCAGCCCCTCTCTATTAAGAATGATGTTGGCTGTTGAGTTTGCATAGATGCCCTTTACTGTGTTGAGAATTTCCATTCTGTACCTATATTATTGAGAGTTTTTATCAGGAATGGGTGTTGGACTTTGTTGAATGCCTTTTCTGCTTCAATTGAGATGATCATGTGATTCTTTTCTTTCTTTTTATTTATGTCGTGGGTTATGTGGATTGATTTTCTAATGTTGAACCATCCCTGCATACCTGGTATGAATCATACTTGGTCATGATGTATTATTTTTTTGATACAATGCTGAATTCTATTGGCTACAATTTTGTTGAGAATTTTTGCATCAATATTCATGAGAGATATTGGTCTGTAGTTTTCTTTTTTTGTGACATGTTTGCCTTGTTTTGGTATCAGGGTTATACTGGCTTCATAGAATGGATTCAGAAGTTTCGCTTCGTTTACTATGTTCTCAAATAGTTTGAGTAGTATTGGTATAAGCTCTTCTCTGAATGTTTGGTAGAATTCTCTAGTGAAGCCATGGAGGCCAGGACTTTTTTTGTTGGGAGTTTTTTTTTATTACCTTTTTAATCTCTTCTCTTGTTATGGGTTTTTTTCAGATTTTCAACACCACTTTTTGTTAGTTTGAGTAGGTAGTGTGTTTCTAGAAATTTATCCATTGTGTCTAGGTTTTCAAATTTGTTGGAGTATAGTTTTTCATAATACTCTGTTTTATGATCCTTTTTATTTCAGTTGAGCCTGTTGTAATGTCCCCCATTTCATTTTTATTTGTGTTATTTGCATCCTCTCCTGTTTTCTTTTGTTGATCTGGCCGGTAGCTTATTATTTTTGTTGATCCTTTCAAAGAACCAACTTTTGGTTTTGTTGATTCTTTCTATTGTTTTTGTAGTCTCTATTTCATTTATTTCTGCTCTGATCTTTATTATTTTTTTCTTCTAGTGGCTGTGGGCTTTTTTTGCTGTTCTCTTTCTATTTGTTTGAGTTGTGTAGTTAATGTTTTGATTTTGTCCCTTTCTTCTTGTTTGATGTGTGCATCTATTGCTATAAATTGTTCTCTGCTGTGTCCCAAAGATTTTGGTATGATGTGTTTTCATTCTCGGTTGATTGTAGGAATTTTTTGATTCTATCTCTGATTTCTTCTAGTAACCAGTGGTTTGTAAGCAGTGCATTATTCAGTTTCAATATCATTGATTTTTTTTTCCTTGCTCTTCTGTTGTTAATTTCTACCTTGATGGTGTTGTGGTCAGAGAAGATACATTGTATTATCTCCACGTTTTGGATCTTGTTGAGGATTGCTCTGTGGCCTAAGACATGCTCTATTTTGGAGAACGTTCCATGTGCATTGGAAAAGAACGTGTACTTTGCAGCTGTTGGGTGGAGTGTTCTGTATATTTCTATGAGGTCAAATTGGCTGATTGTGGCTTTAGGTCTTCTGTATCTTTGTTGAGTTTATCTCTAGATGTTCTGTCCCTTAGCAAGAGTGGTGTGTTGAAGTCTCCTACTGTTATTGTGGGACTGTCAATTTCTCTTTTCAGTGACGTTAGAGTTTGTTTTATGTATTTTGGAGCCATTTCATTGGATGCATAGGTATTTATTATGGTTATGTCTTCATGATGGATTGTCCCCTTAATCATTATATAGCGTCCTTCTTTGTCTTTTATGGTGGATTTTGTTTTAGAGTCTATTTTATCTGAGATTAGTATTGCCACTCCCGCTCTTTTTTTGTAGCTGTTTGCTTGATACATTTTTTTCTATCCTTTGATTTTTAATAAATTTACGTCTTTGTTTCTAAGGTGTGTCTCTTGTAGACAGCATATTGATGGATCCTGTTTTTTAATCCAGTCTGTCACTCTCCATCTCTTTATGGGTGCATTTAGGCCATTTTCATTCAGTGTAATTATTGATAGGTGTGAGTTTATTGCTGTCATTTTGTAGTGCTTTTTTTTGTGGTGTGACGTTTTCTTTGTTCCTCTTACTCTCCTGTGCTGAATTCCTATTTGTGGATTTTTTTTTCATTTCTTTTGTTTTTGTAGGTTTTGTTTTTACTGAGACCTTATGTTTTTCTTCTTTATTTTGATGAGTAAGTTTGTTAAGTTTCTTTGTGGTTACCGTGAAATTTACCCTTATCTTTCTAGGTTTGAACCAGTCTGTTATTACTTGGTATCACCTTGCCTTCCTCTCTATTAGATGGTTTATGCCTACACCGTTTATTCCCTCTTTTACTGTTTTGATGTTGTTGTTATTTACAGATTAACCTCTCTGGTTCCTTGTTGTAATTCTTTTAGTTTTGGGTAGTTGTCTTAGTCATCTAGTGCTGCGATAACAGAAGTACCACAAGTTGATGGTTTTAACAAAGAGAAGTTTATTTCCTTGTAGTCAAAGTAGGCTAAAAGTCCAAATTCAGGGCATCAGCTCCAGGGGAAGGCTTCTTCTCTCTGTTGACCTTCTTCTCTTCAGTGTTTCCCTGGACTAGGAGCTTGTTTGCGCATGGACCCCAATCCAAAGAATGCACTCTGCTGACGGCAATGCTCTCTTGATGGTATGAGGTCCCCAACTCTCTGCTTGCTTCCCTTTCCTTTTATCTCTTGAGAGATAAAAGGTGGTGCAGGCCACATCCCAGGGAAACTCCCTTTACATTGGATCAGGGATGTGACCTGGGTAAGAGTGGTGTTACAATCCCACCCTAATCCTTTTTAACATTGCAGTCACAAAATGGAGGCCAACCACACAATTTTGGGAATCATGGCCCAGCCAAATTGATACACACATTTTTTGGGGGACATAATTCAATCCATGACGTTAGTCCTTAAGTGTTCATTTCCTAGTTCGGTATCTGGCTTGTGTGATCCTGTGTCCTAGATTCAGCCTGTGGTCTGATGTTGTTTGTTCACAGATTGAAGGACTCCCTTTAATATTTCTTGTAAGTTTAGTTTGGTTTTTACATAGTCCCTTAATTTCTGTTTATCTGGAAATGTCCTAGTCTCACCATCATATTTGAATGAGAATTTTGCAGGATATAGTATTCTTCTTTGGAAATTTTTTTCTTTCAAGGTTTTATATACGTCATCCCATTGCCTTCTTGCTTGCGTGGTTTCTGCTGAATAATCCGAACTTAGTCTTATTTTTTTTTCCTCTGAATGTGACTTTTTGTTTTTCTCTGCTCTCAAGATTCTTTGTCTTTGGTTTTGGTGAGTGTGATATGCCTTGGTGATTTTCTTTTGGGGTGTATTCTATATGGGGTTCCTTGAATTTCTTGAATGGTCAGCTTTTCTTCTTTCATGATATTGGGGAAGTTTTCTGTCAGCAGTTCTTCAGTGATTCTCTTTGTGTTTTCTGTTTTCTCCCCCATTCCAGAACTCCAACCACTTGGAAATTTTTGCTTTTGATTGTATCCCCCATAATTCTCAGGGTTTCTTCATTTTGCTTTGTTCTTTTTTCTGATTTTTCCTCAGAGTTGTATCTAAGTGTTTGTCTTCAATTTCACTGATCCTGTCTTCCATCATTTCAAACCTGCCCCTCAGCTCTTCTATGACACTGTCCTTTTCAGAAATCTTGTTGTTTATCTTTTGGATTTCTAATTGTTGTTTTTGTATGATTTCTAGTTGTGAATTTATTTTAGCATTGTATTCCTGTATTATTTTCCTGAATTCTCCCATTTTTTTAATCTGTATTTTCCATGGATTTGTCTGCCTTTTCCATAACATGTTTATTTTTAATGGCCAAAACTGGAAACAATCCAGATGCCATACATGTGTATGGTTAAAAAAAACTGTGGTATATCCATACCATGGATTACTACTTAGCAAGAAAAAAGGAATGGACTATTGATAAATGTAGCAAATTGGATGGATTTCAAGAGAATTATGCTGAGTGAAAAAAGTTAATGTCAGAAGAGTATATACTGTATGATTCCATTTATATAATGTTATTAAAATGACAAAATTATAGCAACAGAGAACAGATTAGTGGTTGCTAGGATTTAGGGAGGGGAGAGGAGGTAATTGGCTATGGCTTTAAAAGGATATAGCATGAAAGATTCTTGTGATTGAATTGTTCTACGTCTTGACTGTGTTGGTAGTCACATGAATCTACACATATGATAAAATTACATAGAAGTATATACACAAAGACACATTCAAATGTGTGCAGGTAAAATTGGTAAAATCTAGATAAAGTCAGTGGAACCTGGTGGTGATCATTTACTATAATTTTGCAAGACGTTACTATTGGGAGAAACTATGTGTACATGGATTTGTAGGTATTATTTCTTACAACTGCATGTGAACCTACAATTAAGTCAAAATGAAAATTTAAAAAATAAAGAGTGCATGCTTTACTTTTATGTATATGGATATGTTAAGATTTGGACATGATTATAGGAAGGAAGTCCTGGAAATCTACTTCTGAAAAGTCAGCCATTGAAAACTCTATGGAGCACAGTTCTACTCTGGCGCACATAGGGTGTCCATTAGTCAGAGTTGACTCAAGGGCAATTGGTATGGTTGGTTAGGGCTCTTGAGTGCCTGGGACTTGTGCTTCGAGGGAGGCTGTTCAAAGTGCAGTCATGGAAATGTGTGTGATCTGAGTCCCTGTGTGGGCAATGTGTTTGCCAGTGGGCTTGATGCAAGTCCCTGGGGAGATGATGTGAGTTCTGTATGCATGATGTGAGTCCCTGTGTGAATGATGTGTGTCCTTATGTGTATGATGTATGTCCCCTTAACAACCTGTCTCCATGGAGGCCATTCCGGCATGGGCTCCTTTGTATATGTGTGAATGAAGCTAGGCCATCACAAGGCTCTCCTGTTGCCAGATCTTTCCCAAAGTGGACCTGCACCACACTGAGCTCTGTGCCTGATCAAGGCCTAGTGCCCAGTTAAATGCACTGTCTAATGTAGGATGTTAGAAGCCTCCAAAGCTCTCTGACATTGCAGAATTCAAGGAACTCACACAGACAGTTAATTCAGGATGGTCTTAAAAAAATAACACTCTGAAAACAGCCATTTTCTGCACAATTTTGGAAATGAAAGTCTCTGATTATGACTTGTGTCTCATTCCTTGTGGTCCTGCTATTTGAGGGTTTTGGAATAACTAATCAGAATTTCTACTGAAGGGATTAGAAACTGAGCTCTAAAAGATGAATTGGAGACATACTTCTCCTGAAAGATGTTCAGATCAATGCCAAGTCCTTTAATTATCATTGCTATTATATTTTTGGAGCATCATGATTGGCAAGAGGCATTTGGATCACTGTGTATTTGGCTCTTTTTCTGGCAGAGTGTATGGTGTTCAAAGTCTACTTAGTCAATTTATGAAAACTTTGGCCAAAGGTTATTCTAGGGTTATATAACTACAAATAAGTTGCTTTCTGTACTATGTACTTCAGGGATATGATGCTACAAATTGAATTACAGAATTGCCACCACATTAAATAGTAGTCTTACTTCTCTCAATAAAATCGATGACAGGTAATATATTTTAATACTCATTAAATTGAGTATGTGTGTTTTGTTAATATCTTTTTTCTCAATATAAATATATAAGCTGTGTATGTGTGTTTGTATTTTTTCTTTCACGTACTCCTAAGGGTACCATCTATATTAGAAATTAACCATGTCTTAAATATTGAAAATTCTAGAAATAATAAATAAAAATAGCACTGATAAAAATGATACTGCATTATTTCTAGCTGATATTTCATTTAATAATAATAATTATTATTATCTTCTCTTAGTCAAACCAGTGATATATATGTATATATATATGTGTGTGTGTGTGTATAGAAAGAGAGATTTACTTCAAAGAATTGACTAATATGATATTGGGAGCTAGCAAGTCCAAAATTCATAGGTCACATGGCAGGCTGGAGACTTCTGCAGTCTTATGTTCCAAGATCCATAGTCAGGCCATGGGAAGAGTGCAGAGTGGAAAGAGAGAGTGAGATCTGCCAAAATATCTATTTATAGTCGGAAGCAGAACATACTCTAAGGAAACTCCCTTTCAACTGATTGATTGATTATACTGTGCAACATGATTACATTTCATTACATTACATTATGAAACAGCAACTAGTCTTGTATTTGGCCAAACCACTGGAAATCATAACTTAGCTAAGTTGACACATAAAAGTAACTAACACAATCTTTTATAAAGTTTAAAGTCCTAACTGTACCAAGCACTGTGATTTATGCTTTATGGAGTAAATATTAGTCATACTCATTGTCTTCCCTGCTCCTTCACGAATTTGGAAGATTTTATAGGTGCTTACATGTGCTGTGTAATCTTAATCATGTGACAATACACTAAATGCTATTCCTCAAGCACTCTCAAGATGTCTCTGTTCTACCTAGAGACCTCATCTCCTATCTGACATCTGAGTTTGTACACATGTCTGCAGAGAACAGTGCCGTGAACTGACAATCCATACCTCAGGCTGACTCACCTTTCTACCGGGTGTCAGGAAAATTACTTAAACTCTGTTTAATGCTAAAGGATAAGTCCTTTGCTGTCAAGGCCTCAACTTAAGACCACCACTTGGGTGCAGTTCAAATAGGAAAGCCTGAAGGGTATCTCCATGGACTCCTGGGCATCTGAACAGCAGGCCCAGTCAGGAACCACCACTGGCCAGCACCTGCTGATACAGAGGTGCCTTGCTGTGGGAGGGACTCAATTAGATGACCACATTTATAAATACCAAAGTGTGGCCAGGGAACTGGAGGGCAGAAAAGCAACAGGAATGCCCTTAAGTCCTTTTAAATATTTCTTTATTCATTTTTTTTTAAGTTACAAAAGGTTTACACACCCACTGTATCCAGCATAAAATTCAACAATGCATTAAAAAAAGTTAACTCCCTTTCCACTCTCTATTCTCTTCCACCTACCTAAGGTGACCATGTCAATAGTTTTGGGTGTTTCCACCCACAATTTTCTCCTTGCTGTTATAAATACATCCAAATATAGACTATACACCTTTTAAATGGCCTTTTGACGTATCTGCTTCCCATGGTGAGGACTTTCTTTAAAGGTTAGTGGGAAAATAAATAAGCATTTGTTTGAATGAACAAAAGTTGGCTTAGCCAGAATGGTAAGGAAACATGCTGTTCAATATTTGGAAATTACAAAGTTGAGACTGTTTTGCTGTACCATACATGAGGATCACACACACACATACCCACTGCCATCAAGTTGATTCCTATTCATAGCGACCCTGTAGGACAGAGTAGGACTGCCCCATAAGACTTCCAAGGCTGTAATCTTTAGGGGAGCAGCCTGCCACATTTTTCTCCCATACATGTGGATACAGGAGCCAAAAGGACATGGTCATTTCTTTAGAGCTTTTAGGAAGGAAAAATCCCACTCCTAATGAAATGTGAAGTCGTATGGAAAATATCCTTTGTTGCTGTAGTTTGTGGCATGTTCAGCCATTTGCTCCTCCTCAAATGATTGTTCTGGCATTACATAAAATGATTCCAGTCATTTTATTTCTGTATGATATCTAGTTTTCTGGTATTTGACCATATCACCTGATTGAAACAGATGGGTGGGTGTCTTAGGATGGGTTCTCTAGAGAAGCAAAACCAGTAAAGCATATAAATACATATGTGTATATATATATATACATATATATATATATATAAAGAGAGAGAGAGATTTATATCAAGGAAATTGTTCATGCAGTTGTACAGGCTGTAAAATTCCAAGTGCATTGGTCAGAGCAGAGGATTCTCCTAGCCCACAGGCTTAGAACACTGAGAAACCTCAAGATGAGGAGGCAGACGACAGGTAGGCTGCTAGTTCAGGTCCCAAAAACTGGAGGTGAGACGAACAGGAGCCAGATGCAGGATCCAGAGAAAGCAAAAGCCCACCAGCCTTGCCAGAAAGTCCAGCTATTTTGGATGCAGGCAACATCCCCAAGAACACTCACTTTCAATTGATTGGCTACTCACAGCAGATCCTATCATGGAGGTGATCACTTTATATCAGATCTCATCATGGAGGTGATTACATGATTATATAACTGCCAAACTATATCATAACTGCCAAGCCACTGAGAATCATGGCCCAGCCAAGTTGAAACACAACCTTCACAGTCCACCCCTTGTCAGCTTGACACCTGTACATATTTCCATAAACTATACCTTATCTCTGAATAAAGATTATTATAAAGTCGTACGTGCACCTAACATGGTACAACTAACGTGTAAAATCGAAAACACGCTAGCCCTGTTTACATCTTATATTTTATAAATGAAGAAAACAAAAATATTTGATGAACACATAGAAGGAAGAAGACTCATAACAATTACAGTCCTCATTTCTGCAACTGTTCATGTGGTCATAACTGGTATTTAGAACTATCTTCTTCTGCCACCCATTCTGTATTCCCTTTGCCCTCAGCAAGCACCTCAGATGGTTGTGGCACTTTGCCTGGTGGGTGACCCAAACCTTCATTTCTGAAGGTCTGGGCCATTAGCAGTCCTGTTGGAATTAGGTTGCTGTAGTTTTCCATTGACTTTAATCACAGGGCATGGTAGTACTAAGATACACTGTAAACGATCTCCTGCATTCCAGACATACTCTTCTTTGCCTCCATTATGTGATATTGGTGTGATTTCCTCTTAGAAATCAGGATCAATTGCACAAGCCAATATGGTAACTCTCTTCTATGCCTGTTGATCCAGAGGCATAAGGAGCCCAAAGTGGCCAGTTGGCATTCTTAACTTCCAGTTCAATGGAATCAGTTATGTGTCTTCAGGTGGATGCATTCCTCCCTTTGAAACTAAGACCTCTACACCTGCATAGCATAGGGTCGTGGAGACAGGAAGCAAAACTTTTGCTAGTGGGTCACTAGGGGTAATAATGATTGGTGCTACTCCCATTTCCACCCCTTGATTCCTGGACCCATGTATCCTAGCTATGGGAGAAACAGCACCATACATTGGATGCTGGTTTAGAGCATATACAAACTCCTGGAGAACATTGTCCCAACCCTGAAAGGTATTGCCACATAGCTGGCACTGTAATTGTGTGTTTAGAAGGTGTTCCATTGTTCTATCAAAACAGCTGCTTCAGGATGATGGGAACATGGTAAGAGCAGTGAATTCCACGAGCATGGGCCCATTGCCACACCTCATTTGATGTGAAATGAGTCCCTTGATTTGAGGTGATGCTGTGTGGGACACCACGACTGTGGGTAAGACATTCTGTAAGTCCAAGGATGGTAGTTTTGGCAGAAGCATTTTATGCAGGGAAGGCAAATCCATATCCAGAGTAAGTGTCTATTCCAGTAAGGACAAAACGCCTCCCTTTCTATGATGGAAGTGGTCCAGTGTAATCAACTTACCACCAGGTTGCTGGTTGATCACCTCGAGAGATGGTGTCATATCGGGGACACAGTGTTCATCTCTGTTGCTAGCAGATTGGGTATTCAGCAGTGGCTGTAGCCAAGTCAGCCTTGGTGAGTGGAAGTCCATGTTGCTGAGCCATGCATAACCTCCATCCCTGCCACTATGGCCACTTTGTTCATGAGCCCATTGAGCAATGAAAGGAGTAGCTGGGGAAAGAGGATGACTGGTTTCCACAGAAGGCGTCATCCTATCCACTTGATTGTTAAAATCCTCCTCTGCTGAGGTCACCCTTGGCGAGCATTCACATGAGACACAATATCTTCACTTCTTTTGCCCATTAAGAGAGGTCTATCCACATACCTCTTCCCCACACCTCCTTGTCACCAATTTTCCAATCATGTTCCTTCCGAGTCCCTGACCATCCAGCCAAACCATTGGCCACAGCCCATGAATCAGTATGCAATTGTACATCTGGTCATTTCTCCTTCCAAGAAAAATGAACAACTAGGTGCACTGCTCCAAGTTCTGCCCGTTGGGAGGATTTTCCTTCACCACTGTCCTTCAGGGATGTCCCAGAAAGAAGCTGCAGTGCTGCAGCCGTCCACTTTCAAGTGGTGCCTGCATATCGCCTAGAACCATCTGTAAACTAGGAGCAAGTTTTCTCTTCTTCAGTCAACTCATCATAGGGAACTCCCCATGAAGCAATAGGTGAAGACTGGGAGATGGAAGGTAATGTGACAGGTGTGGAGACTATGGGCATTTGGGCCACTTCCTCATGCAATTTGTCTTCAAGTCCTGCTGAGGCCTGATCTTGTATATATCACTTCCATTTGATGATGGACTGCTACTGTGCATGTTCAACTTTATGGCTATGTAGATCAGACAACACTCAGTTCATGAAGGTCAGCTCAGGCTGCATGATGACTTGGTGGCCCATGGTTAAATGCTCAGTCTCTACTAAGGCCCAGTAACAAGCCAAAAGCTGTTTCTCAGAAGGACAGTAGTTATCTGTAGAGGATGGTGGGGCTTTGCTCCAAAATCCTAAGGGTCTGTGCTGTGATTTACCAATAGGGGTCTGCCAAAGACTCCAAACAGCATCTCTATCTGCCACTGACACTTTAAGCACCATTGGATGAGTCAAATCATATGGCCCAAGTGGCAGAGCAGCTTGCACGGCAGCCTGAACCTGTTGCAGAGTCTTCTCTTGTTCTGGGCACCACTAAAAACTAGCAGCTTTTTGAATCACTTGATAAATAGGCCAGAGTAGTACACCCAAATGAGGGATATGTTGCCTCCAAAATCCAAAGAGGCCCACTAGGCATTGTGCCTCCTTTTTAGTTGTGCTGCAGACCAGATGCAATAACTTATCCTTCACTTTAGAAGGAATATCTTGACATGCCCCATATCACTGGACCCCTAGAAATTTCACTGGGGTGGAAGGCGTCTGAATTTTTGTCAGATTAATTTCCCACTGTTTAGCATGAAAATATTTTTCCAATAAGTTCACAGTCATTGACACTTCTTCCTTACTAGGTCCAGTCAGCATAATGTCATCAATGTGATGGACCAGTGTGATGTCTTGTGGAAGGGAAAGGCAATCAAGTTCCCTGTGGACTAAATTATGACATAGGGTTTGAGAGTTGATGTAGCCCTGAGGTAGGACACTGAAGGTGTTTTGCTGGCCTTGCCAGCTGAAGGCAAACTGCTTCTGGTGAAGCTTTGAAACAGGTATGCAGAAAAAGGCATTAGAAAGATCAATAGCTGCAAACCAGGTACCAGAAGAGGTATTAATTTGCTTAAGCAATGAAACTACATCTGGAATAGCAGCTGCAATTGCAGTCACCACCTGGTTAAGCTTTCAATAATCCACTTTCATTCTCCAAGATCCATCTGTTTTTTGCACAGGCCAAATAGGTGATTTGAGTGGGGATGTGGTGGGAATCACCACTCCTGCATCCTTCAAGGCCTTGATGGTGGCAAATATCTCTGCAGTCCCTCTAGGAATGCAGTACTACTTTTGGTTTCCTATTTTCCTAGGTAGGGGTAGTTCTAACGGCTTCCTCTTGGCTTTTCCTACCATAATAGCCCTTACACTACTTGTCAGGGATCTAATGTGGGGGTTCTGCCAGTTGCTGAGTATATGTATTCCCATTATGCACTCTGGAGCTGGGGAAACCACTATAGGATGGTTCAGGGACTCACTGGATTTACTGTGATACAGACATGAGCTAGATCCCTGTTAATAACCTGACCTCCATATACCTGTACTCTGACTGGTGGGCCACAGTGACATTTTGGGTCTCCTGGAATTAGTGTCAGTTCAGAGCCAGTATCCAGTAATCTCTGAAAAGTCTGATTATTTTCTTTTCCACAATGAATAGTCACTTCAGTAAAATGCCATAAATGCCTTTGGGGAAGGCTGGGAAAAGATTAACAGTATGAGTTTTTGGCAGTGTAGTGGAGTTCTTTTTCAAGGAAACCTGGCCTCCCCTTCATTCAAGGGGTTGTGGGTCTATAAACTTGCTCAAATCTGGGAATTGATTGAGGGGATGTGATTAGCTATTGTGGCAATGTGAGTTAGACTGCTGTTCACTTGACCTAGCATTTTTCTGCTTATACAGATCAAGTAAATATTTAGTAGATTTCCCATCTATTTCACTCCTGGGGACACCATGACTAAGTAGCCAACACCATAAGCCTGTACGTGTCAGACTGTTCTGATTACTGCTTTAATTCTGTTGTCCATTATGGTAACCACGCCCACGTTGTCTTTGTGGATTGACTGCCACTATTTGGCCCCTACTACCATGGGGTCCAGTCAGCCCCATTGTAATTACGTGTCTTGATTCAGTTATGGCAGTTTCCACTGTCAAATTTGACGTACATGAAATAACAATTACAGCAGTCTTCAAGGATGCTGGGGCTCCCTTCACAAATTTGTCCCTTATCATAGTGGTAAAAGATGTGTCCTCTGGGTACTTCATGTGGGGGTCTGTAGGTCTAACCTGGTAAATCCACTGTAACATGCCAATTTCCCAAAGCCTTTGGACACCTTCTTCTACAGTGTACCAAGGCAGGTCTGGTTCTTAAACTTGATTTAGTGTAGGCCACTGCATAATCCATGCTTCACTGACTCAACAAAATAAACTATTAGATCCTTTCCTAACTTCTTGAGCTAAAACATTGAAGAATCTGTGGTTACTGGGCACATATCAATAAACTCAGACTGATTCATCTTTATGTTCTCTGTACCATTATCCCACACTCTTAATAGCCATTCCTGCATGTACTCCCCAGGTTTCTGTTTGTACATATTAGAAAAGTCAAGCAGTTTTTTTGGAGCGTAACATACCTCCTCTTGGGTCACACTTTGTACTTCATGTTTTGGGGCTCGCTGAGACTTAAGTCTAGTTATAGGTCTAGAAGCCAAAATTAATGGTGGGGATGTGTTTGGGGAACATTCAGCATTGTCTTGTAAGGCATCTGTCTCAGGTGATGCCCCAAGCATGACTCAAAGGCTTTCTTTCAACACAGCTGGGTTAATACCATCAGATGGGGCTGGAGGGGTTAATGGTTTTACTGGTGAGGGTGGTGTATCAGACAAAGATAGAGCAATCTCTTCAGATAGTAGTGAGAGGGCCTGCACAGCCAGTTTAAATTATTCTGTCCTTGCCACTGTGATTGTGAAGGATGTATGTCAAATTGGCTGGACCATAATTCTCAGTGGTTTGGCATTTATGGCAGTCGTATAATGATGCAATCACCTCCAAGTTGACGTCTGATATAATGTGATCATCTCCATGATAAAATCTGCTGTGAGTAGCCAGTCAGTTGAAAGGGAGTTTCTTTGGGGGTGTGGCATGCATCCAATATAGGTGGACTTTCTGTGGGGCATTCCTTCTTTTTGAGCAGGAGTCCCTCATGGGGCAAAAGGTTAAGCACTTGAATATTACCTGAATTGTTAGCAGTTTGAATCTACCCAGAGAAGCCTCATAAAAAAGGCCTGATAATCTCCTTCTGAAAGGCCACAGCCTTGAAAACCCTATGGAGCAATTCTACTGTGAAACATATGAGGTCGCCATGAGTCGGAATTGACTTGCAGGCAACTTTTTTTTTTTTTTTTTCCATTTTGAGCAGTGCTGATTCCCTGATATCTACAGTGTCACCTTTCTTGTAGATTCCCATGTGTGTAGCCAAAGGAATAACTCCATGTTTTCTACAAGGCCAAGAGAACTTGTACTGGTGCCTCTTCTTTGGGCTTGTCATTTTTGATTAATTACTACAAGATGGTGGTTCTGGTCCGAAGGTGACAGATGAATTTTTTATATATCTCTCTAAATGCATGGATTAAACTATTTTGATATATTTTAAACCATTACAGTTATTCTTGCAGAAACTAAATGCCCTATCTTTAGGCAATGGGGGAATATTAAAATTCTTTCCCAAGTACTTTGAAAACATTTTCAGTAATCTTTTATAAATTATTTGCATTCTGTTACAATACGTTCCAGGCTTATCTTATACATTTCCTACTCAAACCTCACAGACCATTTCTTCTAAGAGTCCTGGTTTCTTTTAGTGCTAAATAGTATTTCGAGACCACTATTTGTACCTTAGAATCTTAGGGCTACTCATTGCTGTTAGATTGGCCATCGTTTCTAGTCTTTTTTCAGGGGAGAGATCTAGGAAATTTTTTTTAAGCTAAAATATACATTTATATTGATACTTTTAATTCAAATTCAAGATTACAGAATTTTTTTCTTCACTTCATCAATCTTACAGCAGTATATTCTCTCTCCTGTAGTAGAAAATCTCAGTTCCCTGACATTAGTATTTCTTGGCGTTATCCCATCACACACACATAGCTATTCCAGCATAACAGTACCAGTACTAAGAAATGGCCCTTTTTTAATACAGAAGGTCCCCTTAACATACTCTCCCCAAAAAGTAAATTTTGATTTTAAAAGAGTCATGAAAGTAGCTGAGTGAGTGTGAATAAACATTCTGCCAAGATTTCATGTATGATGATAATGATTTAAAATGGAAAGTAAAAGATATAGACAATTGACTAGATCATATAAAGGAATGCTCACCCAAAGGGATTATTCTGTTACCTCATGGAAATGTAACATCACACCCAACTCACAGATGTTATTGCAAAGCATTTGCAGGCTTCATTGACAAGAAGTTTATTATCATTATTGTTGTTACTTGCCATAGAGTCAATTCTAACTCATGGCAACCTTATGTGTGCAGCGCAGAACTGTTCCAAAGAGTTTTCAAGGCTGTGACTTTTCAGAAGCAGATCATCAGGCCTTAATTCCGAGGTGCCTCTGGATGGGTTTGAACCACACATCTTTTTGTTAGTAGTCCAGGGCTTAGCCATTGGGATAATAAGTCTCCAAACAAATATCACTGGGTCTTTGAATTCTGGGAATATTAATCTTTAGATAAATGTTGATAACTTCCTCCTTGATGGTAAAATTTGTCCTTAGTTTACTTGCATAATATCACAGTCAGGACATATTTAAAAAATAAAAACAAAATAAGTAGATGAAGTGAGCTACCTCTCGCTTATTTTTTATGAAAATAAGCTATGGTCTTTCACTAGTGGTGGCAGTTAGACTGCGTTCAATAGCTGAGAAGACTCACAAGACCCCAAATGACCATGCTTACAAAGCTATAGTTTACTGCAGGAAAAGAATTCCATAATAGATTATTGCAGGAAAAGGATTCCATTTAGCAGCAGTGTTAAAGAAAGGATGGGCATCACAGTGAAGGTTCCCTCTCAGTAAGTGGTCCAGAGAGACCCAGTGTGAGTTCCATTTGTCCTGTCTCTGTAAGGGCCACACATAAACAACTTCTCTCTCAGATCAGGAACCACCAATGTGCATGCAGAACACCTTGGATCCAGGTAGCCCAAATGAAGACTTGGCCATTTTTTAAAATATATATTTACTCCTGTTAGTCATGTAGGCATATTCCTGCCACATAACAACACCAACAGCAGAGACCCCTGGAGGTCTCACCTTTAGCAGGTGCAAATTATCAACTTCACTGTTACAAAAAAAAAAAAAATTGCTGACCAGCTGGTGCACACTGTCCTGAAATGCCTCAGACTTTTGGTTGCAATCAATGTCACTAGTCATTATGTTTCTTGCCAGTGCCATGTAAATACAAGTCTTATTTTGGTACAGTGGCTCAGGCTAATTCCAGTCCTGCTGGAATATAACTGTATTAGTTTTCTAGTGCTGCTACAACAGAAATATCACAAGTGGTTGGCTTTTACAAAGAAAAATGTATTCTCTCACAGTTTGGGAGGCTAGACGTCCAAATGCAGGGTGTCAGCTCCAGGGGAAGGTTTTCTCTGTCAGTTCTGGGGAAAAGTCCTTGTCATCAACTCCTGGTCTAGGAGCTTCTCAGGGCAGCGACCCCAGGTCCAAAGGTCATGCTCCCCTTCTGGCTCTTCATTCTTGGTGGCATGATTTCCTCTCCTCTTTGCTCTCTTCTCTCTTTTATATCTCAAAAGAGATTGACTCAAGATATAACCTAATCTTGTAGATTGAAACCTGCCTCATTGACACAACTGCCTCTAATCCTGCCTAATAAACATCATAGAGGTTAGGATTTACAGCACATAGGATAATCACATCAGATCACAAAATGGTGGCCAACCACACAGTGCTGGGAATCATGGACTAGCTAAGTTGATACACATTTTTGGGGGACACAATTCAATCCATAACAATAACTTTAAAAATTTCATATCATTTCAATATATATGTTAAATAAACATTTATTTTTAATTAGTATTTCCAAAGTTCTCGTGTATTTATAAACAGAGTGAAACTTTCGATATAAACAGAGTGAAACTTTCGAAGTTCCCAATTTTCATATAGAGATATTCTACAAATCTTAAAAACAGTACTTGATGGTAACCTTTTTTTCTTAACCTTCCCCTTTACAGATAATAATAGGCTTTTCAATTTTCCTATTGACGATTATTTTTCCCTTGTGTTTATCTCATATGTACCTCATGATAAACGGAGAAAAGATTGAAATTGTCAAGGATTTCATTTTACTTGGATTCACAATCAATGTCCGTAGAAGATGCAGTCAAGAAATCAAATGATGCATTGCATTGAGCAAATCTACTGCAAAAGACCTCTTTAAAGGGTTAAAAAGGAAAGATGTCACTTTAAGGACTAAAGTGCACCTGACTCACCATGATGTTTTCAGTCACCTCATATGCATGTGAAAGCTGGACAATGAATAAGGAAGACCAAAGAAGAACTGGAGCCTTTGAATTATGGTGCTGGCGAAGAATATTGAGTATACTGTGGACTGCCAGAAGAACGAAACAAGTCTGTCTTGGAAGAAGTACAGCTAGAATGCTCCTTAGAAGCATAGATGGCAAGACTTTGGCTCACATACTTTGGACATGTTATCAGAAGAGATCAGTCCCTGGAGAAGGACATCGTGCTTGGTAAAGTAAAGCATCAGTGAAAAAGAGGAAGACCTTCAACAAGATGGATTGACACAGTGGCTACAACAATGGACTCAAGTATAACAACGATTATGAGGATGCCCAGGACCAGACAGTGTTTTGCTCTTTTGTTCTGTTGTACAGTGTTGCTATAGGTTGGAACTGACTTGATGGCACCGAACAACAACAACAACATCAAATGTGCCTGGGATGTGTCCTACTCCTGTTTCTAAATTTTAAGTTCCTTCATGACAAAAAAACAAGAACTATCTACCATTCACCTATTTGATCCAAAGCACAATACTGTGAATAAGGAAGAAAAGATTTTTGTTCTTGCGTAAGAAAAAAAAATTAATAACAGATGTATTACTTTGATTTTAAAATTAACCTAAAAAAGCTTGACCCAGGCTGCAAAAATATTGACTTGTTTTTTTCACTAGAAACTGCTTTGCAGCATTGTAAATTTGTCTTTTGTGGCCAGAAAAGGGTAGTAAATAACAAACCCATTACCTCATGATTTAATAAAAAAGACTGTACTTCTTTAATTTTAATTTCCAAAGATCTCATAGCTCTAAATTTATAAAGGGACAAACTTTCAGGAGTTACTTTTTTAATGCTAACTCAGTAACCATTTAGTACTTGGTCACCATGGAAACTTGTATTCATTATGAAAAAAAAATTTAGACTTCTGTGAAATCTTCAGCCCTTGGGGGTATTCTTTTTCATTTTTCTCCATGTAGGGGAACTCTTGCTCCCCCAATTTTCAAATTGTTTATTAAATCATGAAATAATCAAATAGAATATTTGTTTTGAACTAATTCAAAGGTTTATTTTAAACAATTGTAACTAGCTTATTTTGAGCCACTTATTTTTAGAAACAAAATGATCTTCCTGCATGCATATAGAATGACTGCTTGGTATAAATCTTATGTTTCAGTTTCTTTGTGTTTTGATTATTTTTAACATCTTCAAACAGCTCCATCTAGCATGAGAATAAGAGCAACAATAATAGTAAAATACTATTACTACTACCGCTTCTACTACTACTATTAAGAAGAAAAAAGTACCTACCATTTGTTTGTAAAACTATCCTAAGTACTTTATAAATATTAACCTATTTAATCCTCACAACAACACTGTGAGGGAAATACTATTGCCTTCTTGATTTTTCAGGTAAGACAATTAAGGGCAAAGGAAATTAAGCAATAGCTCAAGGTCACAAAACTAATAAGCTATGGGGACAGAACTTAAATCCAGACAGTTTGACTTTAGAGCAGGCTTTGTATCTTACCTTGAGCTCCCTTTGTTTTTTAAATCTCATTTCACTGAAGTATTTCCCCTACCAGTTTTAATTTCCCTGAAAATCTTACATATGTAAATTGCATTCACATTACCATGTTCTTCAGAGGATTAGATTTTAAATTAGAGTCTTCTCCTTTGTTTCAGAATAGTACTGAAGATTTCTTAGATGCAAATATTAACAGACTATAAAGAAGTGATTTCTCTCTCCATATTCAGAATTAGTCATATCATTCTTACCTTCTCACAAAGACACAAAATGTGGTCCTCCCTTGCCATTTCGTGATAGGGTAGGGTTGAGGGGATTCCCCTGAGGAGGAGCACTAGAATTGTTGAATCACTGAAACAAATTAAAGTTTTTTTTTTTTTTTTAAAAAAAAAAAACCATGAATTCCTTCTAAAAATCATAGAGAATTATTTAAAAATTGCCAGGGGTAAGGTGTTCACTTCTTCAAAACAATCCCATTTCCATTTCAGGCTGCTCAGTTTATTAGAAATATGTTCGTGTAGAATTGATCTTCTTCTCTGTGATTTCTATCTACCAATCCTATTTCTCACCACAAGAATGACTCAGAGTATCTTAGTTATCTCGTGCTGCTATAACAGAAATACCGCAAATGGATGGCTTTAACACACAGAAAATTATTCTCTCACAATCTAGGAGGCTAGAAGTCTGAATTCAGGGTGCCAGCTCCAGGGGAACGCTTTCTCTTTCTGTCGGCTCTGGGGGAAAGTCTTTGTCATCAGTCTTTCCCTGGCCTAGGAGCTTCTCATCACAGGGACCCCAGGTCCAAAGGACATGCTCTGTTCCTGGCAGTACTTTCTTGGTGGTATGAGGTCCCCCTGTCTCTCTGCTCTCTTCTCTCTTTTATATCTCAAAAGAGATTGACTCAAGATACAACCTAATCTTGAAGATTAAGTCCTGCCTCATTAACATAAATGCCTCTAATCCTGCCTCATTAACATCATAGAGATAGGATTTAGAACACATAGAAAAATCACATCAGATGTCAAAATGGTAGACAATCACACAATACTGGGAATCATGGCCTAGCCAAGTTGACACAGTTTTGGGGGATGCAATTCAATCCATAGCATTCCACCTTGTGACCCTCTAAAATTCGTGTTGCCACATGTAAAACACATTGACCCCATCATATCATAATGAAAGTCTTAAATCAACTCCAAGTCCAAAATCCAAAAATTCCTCTTCATCTGTGAAATCTAGAATATAAGCTATCTGCTTCCAAAGTACAATAGTGGGAAAAGGCACAAGCTAGACATTTCCATTACAAATGGGAGAAATTGGAGGGAAAGAAGGGATAATAGGCACCAAGCAAGTCAGCAGAACATACTACATTAGCCCTGAAGCCTTGAAAATAATTTTCTGTTCTCTGAGACCATTTAGACAATGGCCCTGCCCTCCAGACTCTAGGTATTGACCACACTCTCTGGATCCTGAGTGGAGGCCCCTTGGCCCTGGGTCTCAGCTACACCTTCCAGGCCCACTGGAACAGCAACTCTGCTCCCTCGAATTTGAGTGGCCCCATTCTCCTAGTCCATCTTACCGGTCACGCCACCCTTTGAGACTGTGGCAGATCTGCTTCCTGTGTTCGTTGTCTCTTCAGCTTCTGCTTCCTAGTGCCTTGGCCTCTCAGCCCCTCAGGCCTCACCATCTATGTCTGCCCTGCTGGGGCAAGTGTTCCAAAGCTCTGTAGCTCCACCAATAAGTGCCTGGAGGTACCCCACTCTGCCAGTAAACTTTGGCCAGAAGGCACTCAGCTCTCTTGCTTCATGGGTTGGCAAGCCTAGCTTCACCAATAAGTGCCTGTAGGTACCCCACTCTGCCAGGAAGCCTAATGTGCAAAAGACACTCAGTTCTCTCACTCTGTGGTTTAGCTCCAGCACCCTCTGCTGCTAATCTCCTGGTTCTGCTGCTGCCATTTCTCTGCTGCTGCTGTTTCTCTGATGCTGCGTCTCACAGTCTGTGCTGTCACAAGTGTAACAGCTTTTGTCATTTCCTTCTGAGTTCTCACCAGAATTGCCCGACATCCATAATTCCACCAACAGCCTCTTCAAGGCAATCTAGGCTTTTATTATCAGGCACTTTGAAACTCTTCCAGCACCTATCCATTCATAGTTTCAAAACCACTTCCACATTTTAGGTATCTGTTAGAGCAGCACCCCACTCCTGGTACCAAATTCTGTCTTAGTTATCTAGTGCTGCTATAACAGAAACACCACAAGTGAATGGCAATAACAAAGAGAAATTTATTTTCTCACAGTCTAAGACGCTAGAAGTCCGAATTCAGGGTGTCAGCTCCAGGGGAAGGCTTTCTCTCTCTGTCGGCTCCGAGGGAAGGTCCTTGTCATCAGTCTTCTGGTCTAGGAGCTTCTCAACACAGGGACCCCATCATATCATGGGATGCAGCTCCCATGATTATGTTCACCACGTAAGACTGTCTCACTAGCAGCCACCTGTCTGTCAGTTGGTCGTACTGTGGTGGCTTGCATGTTGCTATGATACTGATCATAGCATAGGATGCGCTCTGCTCCTGGCACTACTTTCTTGGTGGTATGCGGTCCCCCTGTCTCTCTGCTCTCTTCTCTCTTTTATATCTCAAAAGAAATTGACTCAAGATACAACCTAATCTTGTAGATTGAGTCCTACCTCATTAATATAACTTTCTCTAACTCTGCCTCATTAACATCATAAAGGCAGGATTTACAACACACAGGAAGATCACGTCAGATGACAAAATGGTGGACAGTCACACAATACTGGGAATCATGGCATAGCCAAGTTGACACACATTTTTAGGGGACACAGTTCAGTCCATAACACAGAGTAAGCTTACTTCTTACCAGCCCTTTAACTAACAGAAAAATAATGATGATGACGATCAGTGCTGTATGTGCTGAGTACTTTTTTCTAACCCTTGTAAATGTGCTAGCACATTACCTGTTCGTGAAAACCCTCTGAGATGGGTTCTGCTATTCTGATCACCAGTTTACAGATAAATCTTAAGTATGGGAGATAAATAACAATATGCATGTATAGGATCCAAATTTGAATCCAGGTATTCTGGCTCCATGTCACACAATTTGAAACCCTTACCCTACTCCCCCCCGCCACTATGTCCTCTTTTACCCAGTTGAATACTTCATTTTTCTGAATTGTTTGTCATGAGTTTCGTTTACTGACTACCCATTAACTCAAGCCATAAATTATTTATTGAGTAAACCTTTATTGATTGCTAACCATGTAGCAGGTACCATGCCACCAAGCTGGGTAGAATCTCCTGAATGGGCTCTACTTTATATTTGTCAAATGCAGTTGACATTTGTCAAAGTTGAACACAGCTCTCCAAGGCCTAGAGCTGAGAAGAAATGAACTTTCAGTTGTAGAGTTCCCATGTGTGCCTACTGTATGATAAATACAGTAATGGTGATAGTATTAACTAAGGTGACATTTCTCTCTTAATTGACTCAGAATGGACACCCATTCTATATTAAATCCCTCCCCACTTCTGCTACTGTATAATCCCCATTTCATCTGTGTGTAATTTGTGTTTTTCAACTTAAATCAAGAACTTTTAATTTAATCTACCAATTTGTATATCATTAGAATTGGTGCATCATTCTGATCTTTGCAGGTTAATAAAAATCCACATGCTTTCCCTCCAAGCACCACATGAATGAGGCAATTGAAAAGACCATGGCTTGGGTAAGGCAAACCTTAGCCATCAAAGCGACATCTTTGCTTTTTAACATTTTAAAGAAGTCTTTTGCAGCAGGTTTTCCCAATGCAAAACGTCATTTTATTCCTTGACTTCTGCTTCCATTGGTATTGATTATTGATCTAAATAGAATGAAATCCTTGATAACTTCAATTTATTCACCATTTATTCTGAAGTTATTTATTGGTCCTGTTGTGAGGATTTTCATTTTCTTTGTGTTCAGGTGCAATCCATATTGATCAGTATCATAGCAACATGCAAGCCATCACAGTATGACCACCTGACAGACAGGTGGCTGCTAGCGAGACAGTCTTATGTGGTGGACATAATCACGGGAGCTGCATCCCATTACTTTGCCATATCTTATTAACTAGAAGCAGCTCACAGTCCTGCTCACACTCAGGGAAGGTGATTACACAAAGGCAGAGACACCAGGAGGTGGGGATCAGGAGGCTACCCTGGAGTTTGTCTGCCACACATGATGTTTAAACAATTGAATTCCTTGCTACCATTTAAATGTCAGGAAACTTTATGTTAAAAACCATGTCTCTAAGAAGCTGATACTAGGCATGGTTTTATAAAGTGCTCCTCCCTGGAGCAGGCAGAGGGCTCCTCACTGCATCACACTACCCTGTTTTTCCTGCATGCTGCCATTTATCATTGTACAGAAACAGCCCTTTTTTCTTACATGTGTGTACTTCAGTGATTTGTGTTACCTGGCTTGCCCCATGGGCACTTTCAGCTCCTAGTTTCAGTGTGTGATGTCCTTTCTTCCCTTTCTTCAAGGATACATGCTCTGTTTGCTGCCACGACTTGTGGAATTCTGGCCATCATTTTGTGCCAAAGATTGCAGGGAAGGGCCAGTCAACGTGTAATTACTGATGATCCCAGTGCTGTCAATCGGTGGCCCTAGACTGGGTGACTGGTGTCCAGGATGATGGTTGTCATTGCCAAGTACAAGTCCCTTGGCTGAGGACAATTCTTGCAGCCACATCTAGGGTTATCAGAAGATTGGCTTGTGGAAACTTCTAAACATATCTAACTTCTTTCAATGTGCCTCATATAGTATTCATCTTCGTCAGAAGTAGCCTGAGGTTATAGCTTCAACTTCATAAAAGTGTCAGGTAACCTCCTTAGTTGTCAATATCTCAGCAATATTGGGCGTCTGCTCATTTTTTTTAAAATTGGTTTTCACTCAAACTTATGCCAAATTGGTAAGTTAGTTGACCTTAAAAAACAAAAACAAAAACAAAACAACAGCAAAGTAATCTGAGATCATCTCCTAAATCAGAATCCAGAGAATGTGCTGCTTGGGGAAAGATGGTTGCTCAATTTTCAGATTACATTTTCAACTGTTTATTGTTTCTGTGCAGCACAAATCTTGCAGGCAACAAGAGGTGGCATTCTCACAGAGGTTCTTATGGTTCTGGTGCATGGCCAACATTAGCTCTGTGATGGCAAAAATAGAAAGAACCAAATATCTACTTTGTCTGGAAGCTGGTTAAATTTTTCTCAAAAAAAGCGGGGCTTGCATTTTGGTTCAGTCTTCGAAGCAGAGCTGAGGTGTTCATGATTTCTTTAAAGCAGATGTTTATAGACTCTGGGTGCCTTTGCACCATGAAGAGTGCTCAGATCTGGAAATAGTACCTAACAGTGATACCCATACTGGCTGCAGCATCTCTGGTTTCCATTTGAGCAGCTGGCACCTAAGTCACACCCACTGTGTGGCTCTGGGAGATGAGGCTACTGTAACCAGAAGAGTCTTTTGTAGCAGCTCCGTCATGGTGTTGCCTTGGGAGCAACCCCCATGGTGACACTGGGTGCTGTGGTAAATACTATGTCTCACATTGCTCTTAGCTCTTTACAGACATTATTATTATATTTATCTTATAATTTATAAGACTACATCATTTGCCCAACGTCACAAAGTTGGAACATAATTAAACCAGGATATGAGTCTGGGCAGACAGATCCCACTACAGTATCACGTCTCAGTAGGTCTGTATAAAATGCTAATGCATGAGATCTACTTTGGCTAAACAAATATATAGATACAAACACTTATGTGCCAGGCACAGCACTACCTGCTTTTTAAATAGTTCTCCATATGATCATCAGAGCAACTCTGTGAGATAAGATGTGTTGTTATTATTCTCTTCTTTTATAGATGAAGAAACTGAGGCACAGAAAAATGACGTAACTTGCTCAAGGCTCCACACCTAGGAGTGGATTCAGACTCTACTTTTAACAAATGGACTGTGTAGAGGAATGTGTTTATCCACGTGACTCTGCTCTGCATTTAGTAAAAGAAGAAAGCAGTAGGAGAGAAAGCGAAAGAAATGTCCTTTCCAAAGAATTCCTTCCCTTACAGAATGAAGGGAGACATGAGTGTGCTTTGGAGAAGTTTGCTTCTTGCACAGATGCTAGGCTGCCCTGGCTCCAGAACTCCAGGTGAAAGCTCTATACTAATTCCCTTCCATGAAGAAAGTAACAGCTGACATTTCTGCTTGAAGCATGGTGAAGTGATAGAAGCCTAGTTTTGCTCACTCACTCCTTTAAAATTCATTTTGGTATTGGAAGAAGAGGTCATGTCTAGCATCCAGAGCAAGCTGGGGCATTGTTTCAGGAATGCCAGGGTGGTCCCAAGCACCCAGCTGTCTGACCTTAGTGAGAGGGGGGCGCAGATCTGCCTGGCCCACAGAAGGGGCTCTGCATAACTGCTTCCCCTTTCCTTCCATCTTTCTTCCAGGAGCCTTCTTAACCTAAGTGCTGATTTCCTTAATTGGGTTTCTGTGAAATTTCTTTTGCCTTTCTTTGTCAGTGAAGCTTTTAATGAGGGATACGATATGCTAATGAATCTTGAATGATTAGCACACTGGGAGAAATAGAGATGACTTACATCCAACCCTGCTTTCAAAAAGCTTAGTGTCTAACTAGGGAGGAATACATCCAGTAGACTGAGTACTCAGAGTTTGAAGCTGCATATGACAGAGGGCAAAGGAAGGGTTGCAAGCAGGAGAGAACACTGCAGTCACCGGGAGGTGAATCAGTCTCTGCAGTCACTGATGGGCCAGAGGGGGTGGCCCTGACCTGCTTCTTGAGGGAGCCATTCACCCATGTATGCTTTCACTCACCAGACACTTGACCACCAGGGTCCTGCCTCTAACCTGTAGGAAGTTTACGTTCTGGAAGGACAAACTTAAATCTGAGTGATAAGAGTCAAGGCTGGAGACAGAACCCTGAAGTGTTTGGACAGCAGCAGTGGGGTTCCCATAATATGATCGTGCAATGGCCTGTGTATGTTATCTGTTCAGAACATGGGGATAAATTTAGAAGTTCCTGATTGCTATTCAGATAGTCAGGGACACCTCTGGAAGTTGTAAACCATGGTTCCACCTACCAAACAACTTGTGAAACCCTCGAAACAACTGTGATTGGAATTCGTGTTTACCTTGTTGTGCGTTGTTTATCAGGCGCTTTATCTCTGGATCCTCCCTGCAGCCCTGTGAGCTGTTATTACTCTCGCTTTGTGGTTGTAGCTGCAGTGAAGTTGGTCCCTGACTCATGGTAACGCCATGTAAACGAAACAAAACACTGCGCAGTCCTGTGCCGTCCCCATGGTTGGTTGTGGATTGGAATGTGATCCGTAGGATTTTTGTTGACTGATTTTCAGAAGTAGATCACCAGGCCTTTCTTCCTAGTCCATCTTAATCTGGAAGCTAACTGAAACCTGTGTAGCATCATAGTAATATAATCCTCCACTGACAGACAGACAGTGGGTATGAGGTTTATTGGTCGGGAGTCAAACCTGGATTTCCTGCAAGGAAGGCGATGTTTCACCAATGTTTCATGTGCTCGTTTGGACTGAACTAAAATCCAGTAGTCCTGATTTCTGACTGCACACCCGTTTAGGCTGCACATGGACTAGCATCTGGAGCAGAGCCATTTGTCCGCATAGGTGAGACAGATGGCGTTGCTACATGGCATGATCTCAGGGAGGGGAGGGGGATAAAGGAGGCCGCGCATGATATACACTCTTGACCACATGTTACTGCTGAAGTCCTGTTGTTGGTGAATTATTATTGGCTTTGTAAGTTTTGTCTCATTAAATGGAAATCATTCCCAGAATATGATGGTATATCAGTCTTTGGTGTGTGACTGGGAGCCTAGTTTCGGGTAACAGCTCTAACCAGGGAGGGGCCTGGAAGGAGAGCTCTGGGAACCCCCTGGTGGGATGGCTATTGGGTGGGCTCAGCAAACCTAATGCAGAGCTGGAGGGCCTTCACCTCAGGCATGCCTGCTGGGAGTCCTCCAGGCCCTGCAAAACCCTGGGGAGCTGTTCTGATTCTTTGAAAAAAAGGTATTTTGAAAGCTTTCCCTACCTTTTTCTTTTTCAGTATGTTGCTGAGACTACCCGTTTGATGCCTTATAATTACATTTTCACTCTAATTATAGCTACTGCTTTCTAAAAAACTCAATTTCATCTAACATGATTCTTAACGCTTGATTACTAGTCAGTATGGGCTTGTTTTTCCCCAAATGCTCATCAGACATTGGTTTCTAATGACGGCAGCCAGCTTGCATTTCCAAAACATCTTCATTTAATTATATTACCTTTTTCATTCCAAAGAATTTTAGTTTGAGGAGATGCCAAAGGATATTTTTTTCCTTTGAGGGAAAAACAGCTGAAATCTATCACTGATTTTTGCAGCCATTCCTGTGCAATAAAAGGCAATTTGAAGATAAGTGAAGAAATAGCCTTGTTAGCTGGAGTGCTGTGCTCCTGACAGGGAGGCTGGTTCTCAGAGCAAAACATGGCAACAGGCAGCTTGCACCACATAGCAACAAGGTCCCATCTACCACGTGGCTGGGCCGTATGGGTTGTGCACACAAGTACTAGAGCCTGCTTGCAGCCATTTTAAACACCACATATAAGAAGGGGCATCTGTAGTTGAATGTCCTTGACAGAACTGAGGGCAGATAATGAGATGGATTGACACAGTGGCTGCAACAATGGGCTTAGACGTAGCAACAATTGTGAAGATGGTGGAGGACCGGACAGTGTTTCGTTCTGTTTTACATAGGGTCACTATGAGTCAAAACTGACTCGCAGCACCTAACAAGAACAACGACGATAATAGGGTGTATTAGATGTTGTCTTAGTTGTCTAGTGCTGCTATAAAAGAAAGACCACAAGTGGATGGCTTTAATAAACAGAATTTTTTTTCTCACAGTTTAGGAGGCTAGAAGTCCAAATTCAGGGTGCCAGCTTTAGGGGAAGGCTTACTCTTTCTGTCTGCTCTGAAGTAAGGACCTTGTCTCTTCGAAGCTTCTGCTCCAGGGCGTTCTTCATGTGGTTTGGCATCTATTTTCCCCTGTCTCTGCTTGCCAGTCTACTTTTGTCTCTAGTAAGAGAGTAACTCAGGATGCACCCGACACTAATCCTGCCTCATTAACATAGAAAACTCATTCCCAAATGGGATTATAACCACAGGCATAGAAGTTAGGATTTACAACACATATTTTTTGGGACACAATTCAATCCGTAACAGATCCCTTTACTGTAAATGGCACATTAAGATATAAAGAATGAACTGCCCTTTGAGACACAGCAAAGGTAACAGTTGGCAACAGTTGTCACTGATGACAATGGAATTAAAAGTGCCTCCTCTAGGGTTAAATCCATTGGGATATCAGAGAAGCAGAATCTGAAGTGGATACAGCAATGTAGCAGCACAATATGAAACCAATGGGTAGTAGCAAGTTGGGGGAATAGGTAATTTTTATCTCACACTTTCTTTATTAAACACTTTGCATACATATCTTGTTTGACCTTCAGAAATATCCTAGAAGGTAAATAATACCATTTCTCCAGTTTACAGATGAGAAAACAGGCTCAGAGAGGCTAAGTAACTTATTCAAAGTTACAGAGCAAATAGTAGTGGAACTCCCAACCAGGTCTTGTCTGACTTGGTAAATCCACCTTAATGTTTATCTTAAAAATCCTTGATCAATCTTTCATGCCAATTGTGGTAATTACAAGTAGTCCCCGACTTACCGCGGGGCTCCGTTACAACAACTCTGTCGTAGGCCTGTTCTGACATAAGGCAAATACCTAATTTTTTTGTTTTTATTACAGGCAGTCCCTGTTTTATGACGTATTTGAGTTACAACAAACCACACTTAAGACCATCTTTTTTTTACTACGTACAATGTTACAGCCTGTAATTTGCTGATGTTAACATTCTCAGATGCTCATTTGCCAAATGTTTATATGTAATGTTTCTAGCCTCCAAAGACAAATAAAGATTGGATTTATAAAGACACTAATAATAAAAAGCAATAATAATGAAACTAAAAAAAAAATGAAATATTCGACTTATGTCAGAACTGACGTACTATGGAGCCGTTGGAACGCAATGTCGTCGTAAGCTGGGGACTACCTGAATTATTGCCTTTTATTAGTAGTATATAAATCTGGTAGTGTTTTGAATAGTAAAGTATAAAATTGAATATCTGCAAGTGAACATCTGAGAATAGCATCAGCAAATTACGTGCTGCAGCATATTACTAACGATAAGATGTACAGAAAACTGGGGGTCATAAGTGTGGCTGTCATAACTCAAATATGTCATAAATCAGGACTACCTGTGTAGCACTGTTCTCAATATAATACTGGTTCACCTTCTGACCACTTTCACTCTCTTATAGTTGGATCAGATCAGTGGCGTCACTAGATTTTGTGTCACTCAGTGCAGTAACTCATAGTGTCACCCAACTCCCATGGACCTCTTCCTGTACCAGACCGTACAGAATCCTTAGTAATGTTTTTTGTACTTAAGTTACTCATAAATCATAATTCAAATATGTCACTCTTTCTTTTAATTTAATTACTACTTCATTCTCAAAATTATACCTGCTCCTCACTTAATCCATTGTCTTATTATCTGACATTTAGTGTTTATGACAATAGTAAAAACTTCTGTCCAACTATTTTGCACATTAACGATGCACATGTGGCAGTAACGCTTACATGACCAGTGGGATATATAGTACCCACCTACATTTTCAACATCTTGGGTTCAGAGGGGGACATACTTGTCCCACATAATATTTTGTAATCTGACGTGGTCATCCTCCATTTTCAGATAACGCTGATTTTTATAGAATGACCTGGTCTTTAGAACATAACCATCTTTGTAAGTGAGGAGTGGGTGTATTGACATAGGTTCACAAATGCTAATTACCACAATATTATGGATAAAACACCAGAAAATTTGACAAAATCAGTGACTATAAAAACACTGGTAGCAATGAAAACAACGGCTCGTGCTTGTAATTGACATGTTATTGTAATTGGGCAATAATGACAGCTCTGACTGGAGAACATTAAAAGGTTCCAAAAGTAAATTAGCGTAGAGTTTTAGGCTTGTATGTATATTGATACATGTAAGCTGGGCTTACAAAAATGTTTTTGTTGTCATAATTAACGACAGGTATATTTTTATAAAAAATGATCAGTTTCTGCTGAAACACTGCACAGAAATTTTAAAGACAGTCATTTTGTTGTCACCCCCTCTGACAGTGTTACCCGGTGTGGTCTGCATCCCCTATACCCCCTCTAGTGATGCCACTGGGGTGGATGTGGCCACATGAGTAGGTCAGATCATGAATTATCCATGGAAAAGACATATCACTTCCAGGTCGGAGCATGGAATTGCTGGTGCAAGGCTTCCCGAGCTCTCTTGCCCTCTGCTGTGAGGATGTGCATCGATCCTGCTGCTACAGCCTGTCAACTTACTGTGGACGGTGTAGAGTGACTGAGAAATAAACATTGTATTAGCCATTGGAATTTTAGTACTAGCTTTTGCCATAGTTTAACCAAAACCATTGTGATGAATTCAAAAATTTGTCCTAGAGCTTGACACTGAGCAAAATAGGCCAATCAGAAAAGGACAAATATTGTATGGCCACTTATATAAAAAGACAAGAAAAGACAAATGTACAGAGACTAAAGTTTATTAGTGTTTACTGGGGTGGAAGGGAGGGGGAAAAGAAGGGTTAATAGTGATGGAAAGATCGCATTGATTAAGGGTCGGGTTGCACAGCTGATTATTGTAATTGCTGTCAGTAAGTTGTACACCTGTAAAAAGTTGAATTGGCAAAAGCTGTGTGATCAATATATTTATAACAATGACCAAAAAAAAAAAACAGAGTAACTGCTGAGCCTGCTTATATACATCCAAAGACCTCATGGGATTTTGTTCCTTGGTTTGAAGGTTTAGGGTCATGGTTTCATGACACATCCCAGTAAATTGGCCTAGTAGCATGTTTAGTGCTTCTATTCTACCTTCTAGTTCCTTGAATAGTGCCTGGGGTCTTAAAAGCTTCAAAGTGGCCATCCAAGACACCTGAAGCAACAGAGGAAGAAGAAGAATCAGGAACAGGAGGAGGAAATGGAATGTGTGGCTAATTGCCTCCATGAACAATTGCCCTCTTTGCCATGAGACGAGAAGAACTGAACTGTTCCTGGCTACCATTACTGAACATTTTGATCAAAGATTCCATAGAAGAATCCTGAACAAAAGGTGGGAAATGCAGAACGGAATTTCAAATACTCATGTACTCCAGACTTTCTGGAGCCATAGACTGTGGATGATCCTCTGTGACTATTACCCCAAGATAATTTTTAAACCTTAAACCAAAAATATCCCCTGAAGTCATCTTAAAACCAAATAATAGTTTAGCTTAAGTAGTGAAAAAGGTCTACCTTGAGCATTATGCTCTTTTAATTACTATCTATACGGGATCAAATAGACAACAGCAACTTAAAAGATTAGATAGGAGCTTTAGGGGGCAGTGAGTTTATGTTAATGAGGGAGGAACAACTCAGAAAAGGAGGGTGAGAATAGTTATACAACTTGAGAATGTAATCAATGTCACTAAGTTTTACATGTAGGAACTGTTGAATTGGTGTATGTTTTGTTGAATATATTCTCAACAACAACAAAATAAATAAAATTTAGGAAAAATATTTGTAGTTAGCTAGTGCTACTATAACAGAAGTACCACAAGTAGATGGATTTAATAAACAGAAGTTTATTCTCTCACAGTTTAGAAGACTAGAAGTCCAAATTCAGGGTGCTAACTCCAGGGGAAGACTTTCTCTCTCTGTCAGCTCTGGGACAAAATCCTTCTCTTCAATCTTCCCCTGGTCTAGGAGCTTCTCAGCACAGTGGCCCTGGGAACCAAAGGACGTGCTCTGCTCCTGGCTCTTCTTGCTTAGTGGTAATGAGGTCCCTATCTCTCTGCTTTCTTCTCTCTCCTATTATCTCTTGTAAGACAAAAGGTGATGTAGGCCACACCCCAGGGAAACTCCCCTTACATCGGATCAGACCTGAGTAAAGGTGTTGCATCCCATCCTAATCCTCTTTAACATAACCTAATCTTGCCTTGTTAACCACGGGCAGAGATTAGGATTTACAACACATAGGAAAATTGCATCAGATCACAAAATGGAGGAAAACCACATAATACTGGGAATCATGGCTTAGCCAAGTTGACATATATTTTGGGTGGACACTATTCAATCCATGACAATGATGCAATAACCAAAACCTGAAATACATAGCATTGGTTTGGGGGCAGACAGTGGATGGCAAAGTGGCCTTTCTCAGAGGCTGAGGGCACAATGATCTGTGTTACAGATGAAACATTTAGTTTGACAAGCAGTAATTTAGAAGGCAGATCAGGTGCCTACAGACCTCATGGCCACGGAGAGAGTGGAAATCAAATTGTCAGTAGTATATGTTGCTTGGTATTGGCTGCATTTGACAGTAGAGTAAAAGAAAAAGATAATCCAATTTTAAAAAAGTGATTGGATGCAGAAATGTAAGGACTAAAAGTAATTCACAAATTCAGAGACTTAAAGAGTGGGAAAAGACCACTACTTCTCAATTCCAGATAACTTGTCATTTTAATTCTGTCTTTGGATCAAGAGGAACTGCATCAAAGACTTGCTGGAGAGACTTGTACATTACACAGACATTCTGGAGCTTTGAGCCTGATGTCATGAACAGAAAAGATGTTGGGTTGTCTCCTCTTGGGGAGAGGGCTGAGTGTGTTTTTCCTGGTGGAAGAAGAGAAGCTAAACTAGATGAATGGGCATGAGGTAGAAAGGAGGAGAGTGCTGTCACTTTGCGGGGATTGCAACCAATGTCTCAAAACAATTTGTGTATAAATTTTTGAATAAGAAACTGATTTGTGCTCTAAACTTTCAGCTAAAGCACAACAAAATTTAAATAAATAAATGATAAACATCCTACTGGGGGAAAAAAGAGTAACTAGAGAGACTAGTGTACTTGTGTAATAAAGAATTGGTTGACTTTTGTCCCAGTTCCTGGGAGGTAACCTTTAAATCCTTTTAATTTCCTTAGTGTCTTTGTTATTCATGGTGGGCCCCTCATGCCACACCTAGTATTTTAAATGAATGAATGACTTAGGATAGGGCCTGTCCACACTAGAAAGATCAACTACATGATTAGAGGGTTGGGGCTTTTAGCCATGTAATATCAGCCTGAACTCCTGGAAGGGGATAGAGATTGATTCAGTCTATCAAGTCTATGTAATGAAAGCCTCAGTAAAAACTCTGGACAGGAGAAGTTCATGCGAGCTGCCTCGGTTGGCAGTATTCCATGCATATTGTCAAACATCTACACCAGGAGGTGACACATCCTTGAGGACACAGAAACTTGGTGTTTGAAACCTTCCCAGTCCCAGACATCACCCATACACCTCTCCCTTTGGCTCATTCTGATTTTATCCTTTGGCTATAATAAAACTATAATTTTAAGTATAGTGCTTTCTTTGAGTTCTGTGAGTTGTTCTAGCAAATTATTGAATTTTAGTGGGTAGTGGGAACCCTTGAATTTGGAGCCAGCTGGTCAGAATTGAAGGTGGCCCTGGGGTTCTCCGAACTTGAGACTGTTGTCTGAATCCATGGGCAAACTTGGCAGCATGGAGGAGTGTGCCCTTAACCTCAAATTTGGCTACGTATGGGTAGTGTTGATCATAAAATATTGCTGACTCTTTGAATCCCCAGTTCTCAGTAGACCCTTATATTTCCTAGACCCTTATAGTTGGGTAGGTCCAGGGAACTAGTTCAGACCCATGATTGATGTTGCTTCCAGATTAGAGTATGCAATCATCTGTTAGAGACTCTGCAGAGCTTGCTTTTCTTCTGCCCAGGAGGCACCATACGTGATGGTGGCTGATCCATCAGTGTAGTTTCAGAAGGAATGGCTTGGGGAGCCTGGGCTCCAAGGATGGGCATGGAGCATCATCAGGACACAGCTTGTGTTTTTTCATGCCACTGAGATGTGGAGCATAACCAGCACCTCACAAGTGATGATGGAACCAAGGCCTGTTCCTGAGTATGAGTTCTGTTGGAGGTAGTATTTCTTTTTTCTTTTGTGGAAATTACATCTTCAATGAAATTTAATCTCTATACTATAAGGTTATGTGAAAATTTAAAGATACTTGTGACAGAGTGTCAGAGGTTCCAATGCTTTGTTCTTGTCTGGTTTGTTTGGTGACACACCATTATTGAGTTTTCCACTAAATATTGCTCTTAGTTTTTAAAGAAATGTTCATTCCTTCCTTTTTACTCATGTCTCATATATGTATTTTAAATAAGAGGAGCCTTGGTGGCTCAATGGTTAAGTGCTTGGTTGCCAACCTAAATGCTGGCAGTTTGGAAGAGGCAGAGCCAACAAGGGGCTGTAGACAGAAGCACCATGCTGTCCTTCCACAGCAAAGACCCAAAACACTAAGTAAAACAGAGACAAAAGTCAATCCTGGAACCCTAAATGTAAAATGAAGAGATAAAGAACTCAACCCAGCACCAAAAGGAATAAGAAACTGACAGAGAACAGAAAGTGAGGAGAGATATGGAGCGGAGGTCTCCTATAAGCTAACTCAGCGTGGATTCACCATCCTGGACTCCTTAGCCACCAAGAACAGCCAACAGGGAGTACAGGAAGATAGCTTCAAGGAGCTCCCAGGAGGAGACAGAGCACCTGGTAACCAGCGATACATGCTTTCCCACCCCCACCCTTCTTCCCCCTGCTCGGACCCTGCTGCTTTTCTGAGGGCTGCAGTCGCATGGCCGGGGAGACACCAGCTCCTTGCTGCTTGGATTTACCCTGCCCACACTGGCCAGCTCCTTCAGTGCCATTTTTTTTTTTGTTGCTCTTGTTGCTTTTTTCGGTTTCTTTTCATTTCTTCTTTCTCATCTCTTTCCCTTCCTTTCTCTTGAACACCTGGCTCCCTGCACCATCTCAGCTCCATCTTGACAGGATGTGAAGTGCTGCTCAGCTGGGGTCTTGCTTCCAGTCAGCTTCCTTGGGGCATTTTTTTAAAATTGTACTTTAGATAAAGGTTTACAGAACAAATAGTTTCTCATTCAACAATACACATATTGTTTTATGACAATGGTTAAAAACCCCACAACATGTCAACACTGTCCCTTCTCAACCTTGAGTTCCCTATTACCAGCTTTCTGGTCCCCTCCTGCCTTCTAGTCCTTGTCCCTGGACTGTTGTGCCCCATTAGTCTCGTTTTGTTTTATGAGGCTGTTTAATCTTTTGCTGAACAGTGAACCTCAGGAGTGACTTCATTACTGAGGTAAAAGTGTGTCTGGAGGCCATACTCTTGGGGTTTCTCCAGTCTCTGTCAGGCCAGTAAGTCTGGTCTTTTCTATGAGTTAGAATTTTGTTCTACATGGGGCCTTTTTTTTTTTCCTTCTTCTTTTATTTCTTGGTTTCTTGTCTCTCTCGACCTTCCTTCTTTTCCTTCCTCCCAGCCACTTGGCATCTTTTTTTGTCATTTTTTCTCAATTTCTTGTCTCTCTCTACATTCCTTCCTTTCCTTTTTCCTATGCACCTAGCTGCATGTGCCATATCTGTCTCTTCTTGAAGGGCTGTGCCTCACCTCATTGCTCAAAAGCCACTGGTACATAGCTTTCCAGGGTCTGCACCACTCCAACAGAATGCTCCCTTAGCAATTTTTTTTTTTTTTTTTGGTTCCTGTTTCTCTCTCCTCTTTCTCTTCTTTCCCACATCCACTTCGCTCCACACATATCACAACCTCCTCCTTCTCTCGTGCACGGAGTATCACACCCCCAAGCAGCACAGGCATGGTCTACTGGAACCTGCCCTGCACTTACCCATGACATTGCCCTGTTGGCCCCAGTACCTGCCACAAATGATCTGTCACAGCCCCTTCCCTTCTGCTGTACCTGCCCTGCTGCATCATAGCTGAGCAACTGGCCCTGCCCATTGGACAAGGTGGTGAGAGTATCACACCCACAGATGAGCAAAGAACAAAGAATGCCCAGCCTGCCTGCTCAGACATAACCAAATAGAACAAAAAAGCAGGTGGAAAAAAAAATCTAAATCAATAAATGAGGAAAATAACTACCGAATATCCTGAAGACAGCAGAGAATATCAAAACACATAAAAAAAACAGGAGAGGATGGTTCCAGTAGGTGTCCAACATAAAACACCAGATGATCTTCCAGTAGAAAAAGAAGGAACTGGAACTACCTGATACGGAATTCAAATCTGTAATATTCAGAGCTATTCAAGAGTTGAAGGAAATACACACAAAAAATGAGGGAAAAATAGACAAAACCATGGAAAAGACAGAAAAAACAACAGAAGAATTCAGGAAAATAATACAGGAACAAAATGTCAAAATAAATTCAAAACTAGAAATCCTGTACAAACGGCAATTAGAAATCCAAAAGATAAACAACAAGATTTCAGAAATGGACATTGTCATAGAAGGTTTGAGGAGTAGGTTTGAAACAATGGAAGGCAGTATCAGTGAAATTGAAGACAGATCCTTGGACATTACTTTGAAGAAAAATCAGAGAAAAGAATGAAGAAAAATGAAGAAACCTTGAGAATGATGTGGGATACAATCAAAAGCAAAAATTTCCAAGTGATTAGAGTTCCAGAACAGTAGGAGAAAACAGAAAACACAGAGAGGACCATCAAAGAATTGCTGACAGAAAACTTCCCTAATATTGTGAAAGATGAAAAGGTGACCATCCAAGAAGCTCAGCAAGCCCCATATATGATAGATCCCAAGAGAAAATCACCAAGGCATATCACAGTTACACTCATGAAAACCAAACACAAAGAAAGAATCCTGATAGCAGCGCAAGAGAAATGAAAAGTCACATACAGAGGACAAACAGCAAGATTAAGCTCCGATTACGTGGCAGAAACCATACAGGCAAGAAGTTAAGAAGGTGATCGGATGACATATAAAACCTTGAAAGAAAAAGATTGCCTACCAGGAAAAATATATCCTGCAAAACTCTTGCTCAAATATGCTGGTGAAATTAGGACATTTCCAGATAAACAGAAATTAAGGGAATACGTAAAAACCAAACCAATTTTACAAGAACTATTAAATGGAGTCCTTCAGTTTGAGAACAAACAACATCAGACAACAGCCTGAAACTAGGATGCAAGACCACATCAACCATATACCAGTCTAGGTAATGAACTCTCAAGGATAAAACAAAACTAAAAGATTTACAACAGGGAACAAGAAACATCAATTTGTAAATGATAACAATGTCAGAATAATAAAAGAGAGAATAAACAGTGTAGGTATAGAACTTCCAAATGGAGAGGAAGTCAAGGTGATACCAAGTAATAAAAGACTGCTTCAAACTTAGGAAGGTAAGGGTATATTTCAAGGTAATCACAAAGAAAGTTAACAAGCCTACTCATCAAAATAAAGAAGAAAAACATAAAGTTTCAGTAAACACAAAATCTACAAAAAAGAAAGAAATGGGGAAAAAAACTACAAACAAAAGAAATTCAACACAGGTGAGTAATAGGAACAAAGAAAATGTAAGCACCACAAAAAAAAAAAAAAAACCACTACAAAATGACAGCAATAAATTCACCCCTATTGATAATTACTCTGAATATAAATGACCTAAGTGCACCCATAAAGAGACAAAGATGACAGAATGGATAAAGAAAACAGGATTCATCAATATGCTGTCCACAAGAGACACACCTTAGAAACAAAGACGTAAATTTATTAAAAATCAAAGGACAGAAAAAAAAAAAAATCAAGCAAACAGCTACCAAAAAAGAGTGGAAGTGGCAGTACTAATCTCAGATAAAATAATCTTTAAAACAAAATCCACCATAAAAGACAAAGAAAGGCATTATGTAATTATTAAAGGGACAATCCATCATGAAGACACAACCATAATAAATATTTACACACCCATTGACAGGGCTCCAAAGTACATAAAACATACTCTAACAGCACTGAAAAGAGAAACTGACAGTTCCACAGTAGTAGGAGACTTCAACACACCACTCTTGGTAAAGGACAGATCATCTAGAAAGACTCTCAACAAAGATACATAAGATCTAAAGGCAACAATCAGTCAACTTGACCTCAAAGACATACACAGAACACTCCACCCAACAGCTGCAAAGTACACATTCTTTTCCAACACACATGGAACGTTCTCCAGAATGGACCACAACTTGGTCCACAAGGCAACCCTTGATGAAATCCAAAACACTGAGATAATACAAAGTATCTTCAGTGATCACAACACTATCAAAGTAGAAATTAACAGGAAGAGCAAAGAAAATAAAATCAAATATATGGAAACTAAATAAAATCCTGCTTAAAAACCACTGGCTAATAGAAGAAATCAAAGATGGAATCAGAAAATTCCTAGAGTCAAATGAGAATGAAAACACATCATATCAAAACATTTGGAACTCAGCAAAGGCAGTGCTCAGAGGTCAGTTCATAGCAATAGATGCATACATCAAAAAAGAAGGGACAAAATCAACACATTAGCTACACAACTAGAACAATAGAAAGAGAACAGCAAAAGAAACCTCCAGTCACTAGAAGAAAGGAAGTAATAAAGATCAGAGCAGAAATAAATGAAATAAAAAAAATAGAAATAGAAAGAATCAACAAAACCCAAAGTTGTTTTTTTGAAAAGATCAACAAAGTCAACAAACTACTGACCACACTTCAAAAGGAAAACAGGAGAGGATGCAAATACCTGAAATAAGAAATGAAATGAGGGACATTCCAGCAGACCCAACTGAAACAGAAAGGATCATAATGAAGTACTATGAAAATCTATACTCCAACAAATTTGAAAACCTAGAGGAAATGGACAAATTTCTAGAAACACACTAGCTACCCAAACTAACACAAACTGTTGAAAATCTGAACAGACCAATAACAATGGAAAAGATAGAAAAGATAATAAACTCCCAACAAAAAACAGCCCTGGCCCAGATGGCTTCACTGGATAATTCCACCAAACATTCAGAGAAGGGCTTACTCCAGTATTACTCAAACTATTTCAGAACATAGAAAAGGAAGCCATACTTCTGGATTCATTCTATGAAGTCAGCATAACCCTGATACGCAAACCAGGCAAAGACACCACAAAAACAGAAAACTAAAGTCCAATATGTCTCATGAATATAGATGCAAAAATTCTAGCCAATAGTATTCAACATCATATCAAAAATATAATACACCACGACCAAGTGGGATTCATACCAGGTATGTAGGAATGGTTCAACATTAGAAAAATCAATCAACATAATTCACCACATAAATGAACATAAAGGAGTCACATGATCATCTCAATAGAAGCAAAAGGGGCATTCAACAAAGTCCAACACCCATTCCTGATAAAATCTCTCAATAAAATAGGTATATAAGGGAAATTCCTCAACATAATAAAGAGCATCTATACAAATCAACAGCCAACATCAATCTTAATGGAGAGAAACTGAAAACATTCCCTTTCAGAACAGGGGCAGGGATGCCCTTTATCACTACTCCTATTTAACATTGTGCTGGAAGTCCTAGATAGAGCAATAAGGCAAGAAAAAGAAATAAAGTGCATCTAAACTGGTAACGAAGAAGTAAAACTGTCCCTATTTGTAGATGATATGATACTATAATAAAAAACCCAAAAGACTCCAGGAGAAAACTACTGGAACTAATAGATTCAGCAGAATAGTAGGATATAAGATAAACATACAAATATCGGTTTGATTCCTATACACCAATAAAGAGAACAATGACAAGGAAATCAGAAAAACAATATCATGTATAACAGCCCTTAAAATAGTAAAATACTTAGGAAGAAGTCTAACCATGGATGTAAAAGACCTATACAAATAAAACTACAATACACTACTGTAAGAAATGAAAACAGATCTACAAAAATGGAAAAACATACCATGCTCATGGATAAGTAGACTCAACATTGTGAAAATGTCAATTCTACCCAAAGCAATTTACAAATACAATGCATTCCTGATCCAAATACCAACAGCATTTTTTAAAGAGATGGAAAAACTAATCATTAACTTTATATGGAAAGGGAAGAGGCCCTGGATAAGTAAAGCACTATTGAAGAAGAATAATAAAGTAGGAGGACTGGAACTACCTGACCTCAGAACTTACTATACAGTTATGGTGGTCAAAACAGCCTAGTACTGGTACAACGACAGACACATCTACCAGTGGAACAGAATTGAGAACCCAGATGTAAATCCATCCACCTATGGTCACCTGATCTTCAACAAGGGCCCAAAGACCATTAAATGGGGGAAAAGACAGTCTTTTTAACAAATGATGCTGGCAAAACTGGATGTCCATCTGTAAAAAAATGAAACAGCACCCATACCTCACTCCATACACAAAAACTAATTCAAAGTGGATCAAAGACCTGAATATGTAAGTATCATAGAAGAAAAAATAGGATCGACTAGAGACCCTAATACATGGCATTAATAGGATACAACCATAAGTAACAACACCAAGACTCTAGAAGATAAGCTAGATAACTGGGATCTTCTAAAAATTAAACACTTCTGCTCATCAAAAGACTTCACCAAAAGAGTAAAAAGAGAACCTACAGACTGGGAAAAAATTTTTGGCTATGACAAATCTGACAAAGTTCTAATCTCTAAAATCTACAGGAAAATACAACACCTCTGCAACAAAAAGACAATCCAATTAAAAAAATGGGCAAAGGAAATGAACAGACAGTTCACCAAAGAAGACATTCAAGCGGCTAACAGACACATGAGGAAATGCTCGTGATCACTTGCCATTAGAGAAATGCAAATCAAAACGACAATGAGGCACCATCTCACCCTAGCATTACTGGCATGAATCAAAAAAAAAAAAAAAACGCAGACGACAAATGTTGGAGAGACTGTGGGGAGATCGGAACTCTTATGTACTGCTGGTGGGAACGCAAAATGGTACAACCTTTTTGGAAAATGATGATATGGTGCTTCCGTAGAAAGCTAGAAATAGAAATACCATACGATCCAGCAATTCCACACCTAGCAATATAGCCTAGAAAAATAAGAGCCATCACACAAATAGATACATGCACACCCGTGTCCATTGCAGCATTGTTCACAATAGCAAAAAGATGGAAACAACCTACTTGCCCATCAACAGATGAATGGATAAACAAACTATGGCACATACACACAATGGAATACTATGCAATGATAAAGAGCAATGATGAATCTGTGAAGCATCTCACAACATGGATGAATCTGGAGGGCATTATGCTGAGTGAAATAAGTGTATCACAAAAGGACAAATATTGTATGAGACCACTACTATAAAAACTCATGAAAAGGTATTCATACAAAAGGAAACAATCTTTGATGGTTATGAGGGAGGGGAGGGGATGGGATGGAAAAACAGTAAATAGATAATAGATAAGTGGTAACTTTTTTGAAGCGTAAGACAGTGCACAATACTGGAGAATCCAGCACAACTTGTCCAAAGCAAGGTCATTGAAGTTCCAGACACACTTCCAAACTTCCTGAGGGACCAAATTACTAGGCTGAGGGATGTGGGGACCATGGTCTTGGGGTACACCTAGTTCAATTGGCATAATATAGTTTATGAAGAAAATGTTCTACATTCTACTTTGTTGAGTATTGTCTGGGGTCTTAAAAGTTTATGAGCAGCCATCTAAGATACTCCACTGGTCTCACCCCATCTGGAGCAAGGGAGAATGAAGAAAACCAAAGACAAATGGGAAAGATTAGTCCAAATGACTGATGGACCACAAGTACTACAACGTCCACCCTACTGAGTCCAGCACAACTAGATGATGCCTGGCTACCACCACCGACTTCTCTAATGGGAATCACAATACAGGGTCCTGGACAGAGCTGGAGAAAAGTGTAGAACAAAATTCTAACTCACACACACACACAAAATAATAATAATAATAAAGACCAGACTTATTTGTCTGACACAGACTGGAGAAACCCCTAGAGTATGGCCCCTGGACACCCTTTTAGCTCAGTAATAAAGTCAGTCCTGAGGTTCACCCTTCAGCCAAAGATTAGACAGGCCCATAAAACAAAATGCAACTAAATGGGCATACCAGGCCAGGGGCAAGGTCTAGAAGGCAGGAGAGGACAGGAAAGCTGGTAATACAGAATCCAGGATTGGGAAGTGGAGACTGTTGACATGTCGTTGGGTTGGTAACCAATGTCACAAAATAATGTATACTAGTTGTTTAACGAGAAGCTAGTTCTGTAAACCTTCATCTAAAGTACAGTAATAAAAAAGAGAGAGAGGGAGAAAGAAAAAAAAAAGAAAAAGGTTGGCAGTTTGAACCCACCCAGTGGCTATGTGGGAGAAAGACTGGTTATTTGCTTCTGTAGAGGTTACAGCCTAGAAAAACTTATGGGGGCATTTTTTACTATGTTACATGCGGTTGCTATGAGTCAAAACAGACTCTGTGGCACCTAACAACAACATTTTAAATAATAATTTATGTGATTACAATAAATATTATCTTTGGCCTTGGCAGACTTGGAAAGCATACAAATTTCAGTAGGAATGTAGACCCTCAGCTGGTAGGCCCGGAGGTGAATGGGTGCTTTAGCATGGGTATCAGGAAGTGTACCAATGACTATGGAGGAGCTGGTCAATCCAGTAAGCTGGTCAGATAGAAGCAGGTTAAGAAGATTCTATGTATTATTGGTTGACGAAAGAAAATAGAATGAGAAGTGACAGTTTAACTTGAATATAAAAGATGATAAAATTAACACATATCTAATGACATATAGAAGGAAACTCTTCTTTCTTCCTTTAAAATATGGTTGATTATAATGAATGTATGTTGTCCATATCTGAGGGAGGAGACTACAAGGGCTGCAGTGATGTCCGTGTGCTGGGGAGTGGGATGGTGGACCGGCTCTGTCTGGGTCTCTGGCTCCTCCTTATAGAATATGCTGGATGTGACTAAGCTTCTTTACCTCACAAGTCTTCCCATCCATTTCCACCTAGATATGTGACCTATTTGTGAATTGGTGCTTTTGCCTTGTCTCAGGTATCTCAAGTTGACTGAAATAATTGTTCCAGAAGGAGCATGTTTTTGGAGATCCATTAATCAAGTCTTCTGCCCATGCCCTTAACCATGCCTGGCAAGCATCATCTGATGCACCCCAGGTTGACTTGAAGCCAGGTCAGCTTCTCTCCTAGTGGCCAATGTTTCTCCCCATGTGTTGTCAGTTAAATTAACACATCTCTGATATCTTATGTACTAGGAGAAAGGTATTGATGAAACCAGGTTAGTGTAACTTTGAGCATTTGTATAGCAGAACAGTTTGATGCAAGCTCTTCTGTTAGATCCTCCAACAACCACATGAAGTGGGCAGGGATGGCTTTATCCCTATTTAATGGATGAAAAACCTAAGTCTTGGAGAATGTAAGGGATTTCCTTGTGGCTGAGCCATCTGGCTCTGGGATTTCTCTACTGTTCATATTGCAAGCTGTAACTCAGTGTCAACTGAGCAATACCATATGTCTCAATGTTTTAATGTTCTTAATTTTATTTTTAAAATTGATTTTGAGTTTTATACTTTATTTATAAATTTGAATTTATAGTATGATAATTAGAAGATATGGAATTTATAATGACTTTTTAAGTTTCTACACATTTAAGTATGGTTAAATTAAAAATAATTTAAGTCAGTATTGGATGTTTGGTAAATTTTGTTTTTCCTTAAAAAAGGATCAAGTGTGAGAAGATTATATTGTCTGTTGTGTCTGTTTCTCACCATAAAATAAGATAAACAGAGAGGCTGTGGGGATCTGCTTCTTAAGCAATACACAATAATTAGATGCATTGGTTTCTATAGCGTGAATACATTCTGCTGAGGTTTTTCTCCCAAACTACAGAGTAGAGAAAAATGAATATGGCTGGGCTTCAATATTAACGTTGTCTTAGTCATCTAGTGCTGCCACAACAGAAATACCACAAGTGGATGGTTTTAACAAAGATAAGTTTATTTCCTTACAGTAAAGTAGGCTAAAAGTCCAAATTCAGGGTGTCAGCTCCAGGGGAAGACTTTCTCTCTCTCAGCCTTCTCATCTGTGTCCCCCAGACTAGGAGCTTCTTGGAGAAGGGGCCCTGGTCCAAAGGACACGCTCCACTCCCGGCACTGCCTTCTTGGTGGTATGAGGTCCCCCTGTCTCACTGCTCACTTCTGTCTTTTATATCTCAAGACATTGCTTCAGGACACAGTCCAGTCTTGTAGATCCAGTCCTGCCTTACTAACACAACTGCCACCCATCCTCCCTCATTAACGTCATAGAGGCAGGGTTTACAACGTATAGGAAAATCACACAGTACCAGGAATCATGGCCCAGCCAAACTGATATACACATTTTTTGGGGGACATAATTCAAACCATAACAGACGTGGAGCTGGCTTTCCGTTTAAGAAATATTACCCTTTTTGCCAGTCTATTGAGAAATTAAGATAGTGAATAATAATAGTGAATCTATTATTTAAAAATGCGTGTCTTGAATTAGTGCTTATGAATTCCCAGGTTCTTCACAGCCAAACTCTTTTTTTCTGGTTGACCAGAACCCCCTGCCCTGTGAGAGACTGTGATCCCATTCTGAGAGTTGAGGTGCAATTACCTGCAGTCTCCACGGGTGTGGTTCATTGGGGCGACCCACGGTTTACTTATGTTTTAATTCTAACCTATGAATTTTCCCCCTCCTCTCCTCCATTCCATGCCTCAGGCACCCTTGGAAGGGACTCTTAATGAAATGCTTTCATATCAACAAAGGCTAGCTGCTGTGCTTCCAAGTTTATAATTTTCTTTCTGAGACTTAAATACAAACCTTTCTGGGAGAGCTATTTATTAACTCTGACAATGGAGCTTTTCTTGATAAGGCAATTCATGACAAGTTATTTGAATTTGTCACCTGGAAAGGTGAATAAGAAATTGTTACAGGCTGCAGATGCAATTGTGCCTGAGTGGGATAGGTGGTTTTCATGGATGTAAATCTCCAGATTCATCTTTTTATTTTTTTTAATTGTTGTGCTTTAAGTGAAAGTTTACAATTGAAGTTAGTCTCTCATACAAAAATTTATACATACATTGTTTTGTGACCCTAGTTGCTCTCCCTATACTG
>NW_004443955.1:2631186-2634076 GCF_000243295.1 Trichechus manatus latirostris | reverse complement strand
CCACAGCTACCAAGGCCTCCACCAGACTGAGTCCAGTACAGCTAGATGATGCCCGACTACCACCACTGACTGCTTTGACCAGGATCGTAACAGAGGGTTCTGGACAGAGATGGAGAAGGATGTAGAACAAAATTCTAACACACACACAAAAAGATCAGATTTACTGGCCTGAAAGAGACTGGAGAAACCCCGAGAGTATGGCCCCCAGACACCACTTTTAGCTCAGTGGTGAAGTCACTTCCGAGGTTCACCATTCAGCCGGGGATTGGACAGCCCCATAAAACAAAATGTGACTAATGTGGCACAGCAGTCCAGAGACAAGGACTAGAAGGCAGGAGGGGACAGGAAAGCTGGTGATAGGGAACCCAAGGTTGAGTAAGGACAGTGTTGACATGTAGTGGGGTTGTTAACCATTGTCATAGGGCAACATATGTACTAACTGTTTAATGAGAAACTATTTTGTTCGATAAACCTTCATCTAAAGTGAGAATAGCAGCACAACTGGAAGAACGTAATCGATGTCACTGAGCTGTGCATGTAGAGATTTTTGACATGGTGTATCTTTGGCTGTGTATATTTTCACCAGAAAAAAAAGAAGGTCAAGAACGGAGAGGGTTGACATGTCATGGGGTTGTTAACCAATGTCATAGAACAATATGTGTACTGACTGTTTAATGAGAAACTATTTGTTCTGTAAACCTTCACCTAAAGTACAATAAAAAAATAATAAAAAAAGAAACTTTGTTATGCCTGTTGACCTAGATGTTTCCTGAAACCATGGTCCCCAGACCCCCGCCCCTGCTACTCTGTCCCTAGAAGTGTTTAGTTGTATTCAGGAAGCTTCTTAGCTTTCGTTTAGTCCATTGGTGCTGACTTCCCCTGTAGTGTGTGCTGTCCTCCCCTTCACCTAAGATAATTCTTGTCTACTATCTAGTTAGTGAATACCCCTCTATCTCCCTCCCCACCCTCGTAACCATCAAAGAATGTTTTCTTCTGTGTTTAATCCTTTTCTAGAGTTCTTATAGTAGTGGTCTTAAATACAATATTTGTCCTTTTGGGACAGATTAAATTCACTCAGCATAATACCTTTCAGATTCCTCCATGTTATAAGAGGTTTCATGGATTCATCCTTGTTTATTGTTGTGTAGTATTCCATTGTGTGAATGTACCATAATTTGTTTATCCATCCATCCCTTGACAGGCACCAGGTTGTTTCCATCTTTTTGCTATTGTGAACAGTGCTGAAGTAAACATGAGTATGCATATATCTATTCGTGTGCTGGCTCTTAATTCTCTAGGCTATATTCCAAGGAGTGGGATTGCTGGATCATATGGTATTTCTATTTCTAGCTTTTTAAGGAAATGCCAAATCGATTTCCAAAGTGGAAAATCTATAACCCAGTAGTTTTTTGAGCAAGGTGTTGTTCAGTTTCCAAGTGTTTAATTTTTTTTCCTTGCTTTTTCTGTCGTTGATTTCTACCTTTATGGCTTTATGGTCAGAAAAGATGCTTTGTAATATTTCAATGATTTCAATTTTTTTAAGACTTGCTTTATGGCCTAATATGTGGTCTATTCTGGAGAATATTCCACGTGGGAAAAGAAAGTATACTTGGCTGCTGTTGGGTGGAGTGTTCGGTATATGTCCAGGAGATCAAGTTGGTCATTTTGTAGCATTTAGATCTTCCATGTCTTTATTGAGCTTGTTTCTGGATGTTCTGTCCTTCACTGAAAGTGGTGTGTTGAAGTCTCCTACTATTATAATGGAGTTGTCTGTCTCTCTTTCCAATGCTGTTAGAGTTTGTTTTATGTATTTTGGACCCCTGTTGCTGGGTATGTAAATATTTATTATAGTTATGTCCTCCTGGTGTACTGATCCTTTAGTCATTATGTAATATCCTTTCTTATCCTTTGCGGTGGATTTTACTTTAAAGTCTATTTTGTCAGAATTAATACTGCCACTCCTGCTCTTTTTTGAGTATTGTTTGCTTGATATATATTTTTTCCATCATTTGAGTTTTAGTTTATTTGCATCTTTAAGTCTAAGTTGTGTCTCTTGTAGGCAGCGTATAGATGAATCTTTTTTTTTTTTAATGTATTCTGCCACTCTGTCTCTTTATTGGTGAATTTAGTCCATTTACATTCAGCGTAATTATTAATAGGTATGAGTTTAGTGCTGTCATTTTTATGTCTTTTTTTGTGTGTTGTTGACAGTTTCTTTGTTCCACTTAATTTTATGTGATGAGTCATTTTTCTTTATGTATTTTCTATACATTGTCGTTGATTTTGTATTTGCTGAATCTTTATATTTTTCTTGTTTTTTACTTTAATGTGTAGGTTTGTTAGTTTCCTTTGTGGTTACCTTAATATTTACCACTATTTTTCTAAGTTTAAACTAGTCTTTTATTTCTTTATATTGCCTTGACTTCCTCTCCGTATGAAAAATCTATGTCCACATTTTGTAAGTCCCTCTTTTTTGTTTTAATGTGGTCATCTTTTACATATTGACATCTCTGTTTCCCTATTTTCAGTATTTTAGCTTTGATTTATTTCTGTGACTTCCCTATCTGGATTAATATCTGGTTGCTCTGTTCCATGTTCTAGTCTTTGGTTGTTATCTGATGTTATTGACTTTCTAACCAGAGGACTCCCTTTAGTATTTCTTGTAATTTTGCTTTGGTTTTGTAAAGTCCCTAAACTTCTATTTATCTGGAAATGCCCTAATTTCACCATCATATTTGAGAGACAGTTTTGCTGGATATATAATTCTTGGCTGGCAATTTTTTTCCTTCAAGACTTTATATATGTCATCCCATTGCCTTCTTGCCTGCATTTTTTTTGCTGAGTAGTCCAAGTTTAGTCTTATTGACTCTCCTTTGTAGACAACTTTTCG